>NW_026893010.1:0-302765 GCF_033815535.1 Pezoporus flaviventris
TATTCAAATGGACTTTTAGGTATGAAACCGAGGAGAGACTGCAATGATGGTGACACCGTTGCAAAGCTCCTTGTGTGCTGAAGAGACACAGCACTAGCTTTCCCTGCTGGTCCTTCTGCTGTGCGAGCAGAATCCACTGTTCATTCTGTGCTGACTGTGTTGCTGCGCAGCAGAGAGCAGGCTCTGGACTGATTCCATTCAAATGCTTTTCCTTTATGAAAGTGAGCAGTGAAAGCAACGATGGAGGCACCAATGTAAAGGTGATTGTGTGCTGAACAGGTCCAGCACCAGCTTTCAATCCTGGCTCTTCTGCTGTGGGAGCAGATGCCAAACGTTCGTGCTGTACTCACTGTGTTGCTGGGCAGCTGAGAGAGACCACCTGAGAATTTGGATTCAAATGGACTTTTAGGTATGAAACCGAGGAGAGACTGCAATGATGGTGACCCCGTTGCAAAGCTGCTTGTGTGCTGAAGAAGCCCAGCACTAGCTTTCCCTGCTGGTCCTTCTGCCGTGCGAGCAGAATCCACTGTTCGTTCTGTGCTGACTGTGTTGCTGCGCAGCAGAGAGCAGGCTCTGGACTGATTCCATTCAAATGCTTTTCCTGTATGAAAGTGAGCAGTGAAAGCAACGATGGAGGCACCAATGTAAAGGGGATTGTGTGCTGAACAGGTCCAGCACCAGCTTTCAATCCTTGCTCTTCTGCTGTGGGAGCAGATGCCAAACGTTCGTGCTGTACTCACTGTGCTGCTGGGCAGCTGAGACCACCTGAGAATTTGGATTCAAATGGACATTTAGGTATGAAACCGAGGAGAGACTGCAATGATGGTGACCCCGTTGCAAAGCTGCTTGTGTGCTGAAGAAGCTCAGCACTAGCTTTCCCTGCTGGTCCTTCTGCCGTGTGAGCAGATGCCACTGTTCATTCTGTGTTGACTGTGTTCCTGCGCAGCAGAGAGCAGGCTCTGGACTGATTCTATTCAAATGCTTTTCCTGTATGAAAGTGAGCAGTGAAAGCAACGATGGAGGCACCAATGTAAAGGGGATTGTGTGCTGAACAGGTCCAGCACCAGCTTTCAATCCTGGCTTTTCTGCTGTGGGAGCAGATGCCAAACGTTCGTGCTGTACTCACTGTGCTGCTGGGCAGCTGAGACCACCTGAGAATTTGGATTCAAATGGACTTTTAGGTATGAAACCGAGGAGAGACTGCAATGATGGTGACCCCGTTGCAAAGCTCCTTGTGTGCTGAAGAGACACAGCACTAGCTTTCCCTGCTGGTCCTTCTGCCGTGTGAGCAGATGCCACTGTTCATTCTGTGCTGTGTTGCTGCCAGCAGGGAGCAGGCTCTGGACTGATTCTATTCAAATGCTTTTCCTGTATGAGTGTTAGCAGTGAAAGCAACGATGGAGGCACCAATGTAAAGGGGATTGTGTGCTGAACAGGTCCAGCACCAGCTTTCAATCCTTGCTCTTCTGCTGTGGGAGCAGATGCCAAACGTTCGTGCTGTACTCACTGTGCTGCTGGGCAGCTGAGACCACCTGAGAATTTGGATTCAAATGGACTTTTAGGTATGAAACCGAGGAGAGACTGCAATGATGGTGACCCCGTTGCAAAGCTCCTTGTGTGCTGAAGAGACACAGCACTAGCATTCCCTGCTGGTCCTTCTTTCGTGTGAGCAGATGCCACTGTTCATTCTGTGCTGTGTTGCTGCCAGCAGGGAGCAGGCTCTGGACTGATTCTATTCAAATGCTTTTCCTGTATGAGTGTTAGCAGTGAAAGCAACGATGGAGGCACCAATGTAAAGGGGATTGTGTGCTGAACAGGTCCAGCACCAGCTTTCAATCCTGGCTCTTCTGCTGTGGGAGCAGATGCCAAACGTTCGTGCTGTACTCACTGTGCTGCTGGGCAGCTGAGACCACCTGAGAATTTGGATTCAAATGGACTTTTAGGTATGAAACAGAGGAGAGACTGCAATGATGGTGACCCCGTTGCAAAGCTGCTTGTGTGCTGAAGAAGCTCAGCACTAGCTTTCCCTGCTGGTCCTTCTGCTGTGCGAGCAGAATCCACTGTTCATTCTGTGCTGTGTTGCTGCGAAGCAGAGAGCAGGCTCTGGACTGATTCCATTCAAATGCTTTTCCTGTATGAAAGTGAGCAGTGAAAGCAACGATGGAGGCACCAATGTAAAGGGGATTGTGTGCTGAACAGGTCCAGCACCAGCTTTCAATCCTTGCTCTTCTGCTGTGGGAGCAGATGCCAAACGTTCGTGCTGTACTCACTGTGCTGCTGGGCAGCTGAGAGAGACCACCTGAGAATTTGGATTCAAATGGACTTTTAGGTATGAAACCGAGGAGAGACTGCAATGATGGTGACCCCGTTGCAAAGCTGCTTGTGTGCTGAAGAGACACAGCACTAGCATTCCCTGCTGGTCCTTCTTTCGTGTGAGCAGATGCCACTGTTCATTCTGTGCTGTGTTGCTGCCAGCAGGGTGCAGGCTCTGGACTGATTCTATTCAAATGCTTTTCCTGTATGAAAGTGAGCAGTGAAAGCAACGATGGAGGCACCAATGTAAAGGTGATTGTGTGCTGAACAGGTCCAGCACCAGCTTTCAATCCTGGCTCTTCTGCTGTGGGAGCAGATGCCAAACGTTCGTGCTGTACTCACTGTGCTGCTGGGCAGCTGAGAGACACCACCTGAGAATTTGGATTCAAATGGACTTTTAGGTATGAAACCGAGGAGAGACTGCGATGATGGTGACACCGTTGCAAAGCTCCTTGTGTGCTGAAGAGACACAGGACTAGCTTTCCCTGCTGGTCCTTCTGCCGTGTGAGCAGATGCCACTGTTCATTCTGTGCTGTGTTGCTGCCAGCAGGGAGCAGGCTCTGGACTGATTATTTAATGCTTTTCCTGTATGAGTGTTAGCAGTGAAAGCAACGATGGAGGCACCAATGTAAAGGTGATTGTGTGCTGAACAGGTCCAGCACCAGCTTTCAATCCTGGCTCTTCTGCTGTGGGAGCAGATGCCAAACGTTCGTGCTGTACTCACTGTGCTGCTGGGCAGCTGAGACCACCTGAGAATTTGGATTCAAATGGACTTTTAGGTATGAAACAGAGGAGAGACTGCAATGATGGTGACCCCGTTGCAAAGCTGCTTGTGTGCTGAAGAAGCTCAGCACTAGCTTTCCCTGCTGGTCCTTCTGCTGTGCGAGCAGAATCCACTGTTCATTCTGTGCTGACTGTGTTGCTGCGAAGCAGAGAGCAGGCTCTGGACTGATTCCATTCAAATGCTTTTCCTGTATGAAAGTGGGCAATGAAAGCAACGATGGAGGCACCAATGTAAAGGTGATTGTGTGCTGAACAGGTCCAGCACCAGCTTTCAATCCTGGCTCTTCTGCTGTGGGAGCAGATGCCAAACGTTCGTGCTGTACTCACTGTGCTGCTGGGCAGCTGAGAGAGACCACCTGAGAATTTGGATTCAAATGGACTTTTAGGTATAAAACCGAGGAGAGACTGCAATGATGGTGACACCGTTGCAAAGCTCCTTGTGTGCTGAAGAAACACAGCACTAGCTTTCCCTGCTGGTCCTTCTGCTGTGCGAGCAGAATCCACTGTTCATTCTGTGCTGACTGTGTTGCTGCGCAGCAGAGAGCAGGCTCTGGACTGATTCCATTCAAATGCTTTTCCTTTATGAAAGTGAGCAGTGAAAGCAACGATGGAGGCACCAATGTAAAGGTGATTGTGTGCTGAACAGGTCCAGCACCAGCTTTCAATCCTGGCTCTTCTGCTGTGGGAGCAGATGCCAAACGTTCGTGCTGTACTCACTGTGCTGCTGGGCAGCTGAGAGAGACCACCTGAGAATTTGGATTCAAATGGACTTTTAGGTATGAAACCGAGGAGAGACTGCAATGATGGTGACCCCGTTGCAAAGCTGCTTGTGTGCTGAAGAAGCCCAGCACTAGCTTTCCCTGCTGGTCCTTCTGCTGTGCGAGCAGAATCCACTGTTCGTTCTGTGCTGACTGTGTTGCTGCGCAGCAGAGAGCAGGCTCTGGATTGATTCCATTCAAATGCTTTTCCTGTATGAAAGTGGGCAATGAAAGCAACGATGGAGGCACCAATGTAAAGGTGATTGTGTGCTGAACAGGTCCAGCACCAGCTTTCAATCCTGGCTCTTCTGCTGTGGGAGCAGATGCCAAACGTTCGTGCTGTACTCACTGTGCTGCTGGGCAGCTGAGAGAGACCACCTGAGAATTTGGATTCAAATGGACTTTTAGGTATGAAACCGAGGAGAGACTGCAATGATGGTGACCCCGTTGCAAAGCTGCTTGTGTGCTGAAGAAGCAGAGCACTAGCTTTCCCTGCTGCTCCTTCTGCCGTGTGAGCAGATGCCACTGTTCATTCTGTGCTGACTGTGTTCCTGCGCAGCAGAGAGCAGGCTCTGGACTGATTCCATGCAAATGCTTTTCCTTTATGAAAGTGAGCAGTGAAAGCAACGATGGAGGCACCAGTGTAAAGGGGATTGTGTGCTGAACAGGTCCAGCACCAGCTTTCAATCCTGGCTCTTCTGCTGTGGGAGCAGATGCCAAACGTTCGTGCTGTGCTCACTGTGCTGCTGGGCAGCTGAGAGAGACCACCTGAGAATTTGGATTCAAATGGACTTTTAGGTATGAAACCGAGGAGAGACTGCAATGATGGTGACCCCGTTGCAAAGCTCCTTGTGTACTGAAGAGACACAGCACTAGCTTTCCCTGCTGGTCCTTCTGCCGTGTGAGCAGATGCCACTGTTCATTCTGTGCTGTGTTGCTGCCAGCAGGGAGCAGGCTCTGGACTGATTCTATTCAAATGCTTTTCCTGTATGAGTGTTAGCAGTGAAAGCAACGATGGAGGCACCAATGTAAAGGGGATTGTGTGCTGAACAGGTCCAGCACCAGCTTTCAATCCTGGCTCTTCTGCTGTGGGAGCAGATGCCAAACGTTCGTGCTGTACTCACTGTGCTGCTGGGCAGCTGAGACCACCTGAGAATTTGGATTCAAATGGACTTTTAGGTATGAAACAGAGGAGAGACTGCAATGATGGTGACCCCGTTGCAAAGCTGCTTGTGTGCTGAAGAAGCTCAGCACTAGCTTTCCCTGCTGGTCCTTCTGCTGTGCGAGCAGAATCCACTGTTCATTCTGTGCTGTGTTGCTGCGAAGCAGAGAGCAGGCTCTGGACTGATTCCATTCAAATGCTTTTCCTGTATGAAAGTGAGCAGTGAAAGCAACGATGGAGGCACCAATGTAAAGGTGATTGTGTGCTGAACAGGTCCAGCACCAGCTTTCAATCCTGGCTTTTCTGCTGTGGGAGCAGAGGCCTAACGTTCGTGCTGTACTCACTGTGCTGCTGGGCAGCTGAGAGAGACCACCTGAGAATTTGGATTCAAATGGACTTTTAGGTATGAAACCGAGGAGAGACTGCGATGATGGTGACCCCGTTGCAAAGCTCCTTGTGTGCTGAAGAGACACAGGACTAGCTTTCCCTGCGGGTCCTTCTGCCGTGTGAGCAGATGCCACTGTTCATTCTGTGCTGTGTTGCTGCCAGCAGGGAGCAGGCTCTGGACTGATTATTTAATGCTTTTCCTGTATGAGTGTTAGCAGTGAAAGCAACGATGGAGGCACCAATGTAAAGGTGATTGTGTGCTGAACAGGTCCAGCACCAGCTTTCAATCCTTGCTCTTCTGCTGTGGGAGCAGATGCCAAACGTTCGTGCTGTACTCACTGTGCTGCTGGGCAGCTGAGACCACCTGAGAATTTGGATTCAAATGGACTTTTAGGTATGAAACAGAGGAGAGACTGCAATGATGGTGACCCCGTTGCAAAGCTGCTTGTGTGCTGAAGAAGCCCAGCACTAGCTTTCCCTGCTGGTCCTTCTGCTGTGGGAGCAGATGCTACTGTTCATTCTGTGCTGTGTTGCTGCGCAGCAGAGTGCAGGCTCTGGACTGATTCCATTTAAATGCTTTTCCTGTATGAAAGTGAGCAGTGAAAGCAATGATGGAGGCACCAATGTAAAGGGGATTGTGTGCTGAACAGGTCCAGCACCAGCTTTCAATCCTGACTCTTCTGCTGTGGGAGCAGAGGCCAAACGTTCGTGCTGTACTCACTGTGCTGCTGGGCAGCTGAGACCACCAGAGAATTTGGATTCAAATGGACTTTTAGGTATGAAACCGAGGAGAGACTGCAATGATGGTGACCCCGTTGCAAAGCTCCTTGTGTGCTGAAGAGACACAGCACTAGCATTCCCTGCTGGTCCTTCTTTCGTGTGAGCAGATGCCACTGTTCATTCTGTGCTGTGTTGCTGCCAGCAGGGAGCAGGCTCTGGACTGATTCTATTCAAATGCTTTTCCTGGATGAGTGTTAGCAGTGAAAGCAACGATGGAGGCACCAATGTAAAGGTGATTGTGTGCTGAACAGGTCCAGCACCAGCTTTCAATCCTGGCTCTTCTGCTGTGGGAGCAGATGCCAAACGTTCGTGCTGTACTCACTGTGCTGCTGGGCAGCTGAGACCACCTGAGAATTTGGATTCAAATGGACTTTTAGGTATGAAACCGAGGAGAGACTGCAATGATGGTGACCCCGTTGCAAAGCTCCTTGTGTGCTGAAGAGACACAGCACTAGCTTTCCCTGCTGGTCCTTCTGCCGTGTGAGCAGATGCCACTGTTCATTCTGTGCTGTGTTGCTGCATGCAGGGAGCAGGCTCTGGACTGATTCTATTCAAATGCTTTTCCTGTATGAGTGTTAGCAGTGAAAGCAACGATGGAGGCACCAATGTAAAGGGGATTGTGTGCTGAACAGGTCCAGCACAGGCTTTCAATCCTTGCTCTTCTGCTGTGGGAGCAGATGCCAAACGTTCGTGATGTACTCACTGTGCTGCTGGGCAGCTGAGAGAGACCACCTGAGAATTTGGATTCAAATGGACTTTTAGGTATGAAACCGAGGAGAGACTGCAATGATGGTGACCCCGTTGCAAAGCTCCTTGTGTGCTGAAGAGACACAGCGCTAGCTTTCCCTGCTGGTCCTTCTGCCGTGTGAGCAGATGCCACTGTTCATTCTGTGCTGTGTTGCTGCCAGCAGGGAGCAGGCTCTGGACTGATTCTATTCAAATGCTTTTCCTGTATGAGTGTTAGCAGTGAAAGCAACGATGGAGGCACCAATGTAAAGGTGATGGTGTGCTGAACAGGTCCAGCACCAGCTTTCAATCCTTGCTCTTCTGCTGTGGGAGCAGATGCCAAACGTTCGTGCTGTACTCACTGTGCTGCTGGGCAGCTGAGAGAGACCACCTGAGAATTTGGATTCAAATGGACTTTTAGGTATGAAACCGAGGAGAGACTGCAATGATGGTGACCCCGTTGCAAAGCTGCTTGTGTGCTGAAGAAGCAGAGCACTAGCTTTCCCTGCTGCTCCTTCTGCCGTGTGAGCAGATGCCACTGTTCATTCTGTGCTAACTGTGTTCCTGCGCAGCAGAGAGCAGGCTCTGGACTGATTCCATTCAAATGCTTTTCTTTTATGAAAGTGAGCAGTGAAAGCAACGATGGAGGCACCAATGTAAAGGTGATTGTGTGGTGAACAGGTCCAGCACCAGCTTTCAATCCTGGCTCTTCTGCTGTGGGAGCAGATGCCAAACGTTCGTGCTGTACTCACTGTGCTGCTGGGCAGCTGAGACCACCTGAGAATTTGGATTCAAATGGACTTTTAGGTATGAAACAGAGGAGAGACTGCAATGATGGTGACCCCGTTGCAAAGCTGCTTGTGTGCTGAAGAAGCCCAGCACTAGCTTTCCCTGCTGGTCCTTCTGCTGTGCGAGCAGAATCCACTGTTCGTTCTGTGCTGACTGTGTTGCTGCGCAGCAGAGAGCAGGCTCTGGACTGATTCCATTCAAATGCTTTTCCTGTATGAAAGTGAGCAGTGAAAGCAACGATGGAGGCACCAATGTAAAGGGGATTGTGTGCTGAACAGGTCCAGCACCAGCTTTCAATCCTGGCTCTTCTGCTGTGGGAGCAGATGCCAAACGTTCGTGCTGTACTCACTGTGCTGCTGGGCAGCTGAGAGAGACCACCTGAGAATTTGGATTCAAATGGACTTTTAGGTATGAAACCGAGGAGAGACTGCAATGATGGTGACACCGTTGCAAAGCTCCTTGTGTGCTGAAGAGACACAGCACTAGCTTTCCCTGCTGGTCCTTCTGCTGTGCGAGCAGAATCCACTGTTCATTCTGTGCTGACTGTGTTGCTGCGCAGCAGAGAGCAGGCTCTGGACTGATTCCATTCAAATGCTTTTCCTGTATGAAAGTGAGCAGTGAAAGCAACGATGGAGGCACCAATGTAAAGGTGATTGTGTGCTGAACAGGTCCAGCACCAGCTTTCAATCCTGGCTCTTCTGCTGTGGGAGCAGATGCCAAACGTTCGTGCTGTACTCACTGTGCTGCTGGGCAGCTGAGAGAGACCACCTGAGAATTTGGATTCAAATGGACTTTTAGGTATGAAACCGAGGAGAGACTGCAATGATGGTGACCCCGTTGCAAAGCTGCTTGTGTGCTGAAGAAGCCCAGCACTAGCTTTCCCTGCTGGTCCTTCTGCCGTGCGAGCAGAATCCACTGTTCGTTCTGTGCTGACTGTGTTGCTGCGCAGCAGAGAGCAGGCTCTGGACTGATTCCATTCAAATGCTTTTCCTGTATGAAAGTGAGCAGTGAAAGCAACGATGGAGGCACCAATGTAAAGGGGATTGTGTGCTGAACAGGTCCAGCACCAGCTTTCAATCCTTGCTCTTCTGCTGTGGGAGCAGATGCCAAACGTTCGTGCTGTACTCACTGTGCTGCTGGGCAGCTGAGACCACCTGAGAATTTGGATTCAAATGGACATTTAGGTATGAAACCGAGGAGAGACTGCAATGATGGTGACCCCGTTGCAAAGCTGCTTGTGTGCTGAAGAAGCTCAGCACTAGCTTTCCCTGCTGGTCCTTCTGCCGTGTGAGCAGATGCCACTGTTCATTCTGTGCTGACTGTGTTCCTGCGCAGCAGAGAGCAGGCTCTGGACTGATTCTCTTCAAATGCTTTTCCTGTATGAAAGTGAGCAGTGAAAGCAACGATGGAGGCACCAATGTAAAGGGGATTGTGTGCTGAACAGGTCCAGCACCAGCTTTCAATCCTGGCTTTTCTGCTGTGGGAGCAGATGCCAAACGTTCGTGCTGTACTCACTGTGCTGCTGGGCAGCTGAGACCACCTGAGAATTTGGATTCAAATGGACTTTTAGGTATGAAACCGAGGAGAGACTGCAATGATGGTGACCCCGTTGCAAAGCTGCTTGTGTGCTGAAGAGACACAGCACTAGCTTTCCCTGCTGGTCCTTCTGCCGTGTGAGCAGATGCCACTGTTCATTCTGTGCTGTGTTGCTGCCAGCAGGGAGCAGGCTCTGGACTGATTCTATTCAAATGCTTTTCCTGTATGAGTGTTAGCAGTGAAAGCAACGATGGAGGCACCAATGTAAAGGTGATGGTGTGCTGAACAGGTCCAGCACCAGCTTTCAATCCTGGCTCTTCTGCTGTGGGAGCAGATGCCAAACGTTCGTGCTGTACTCACTGTGCTGCTGGGCAGCTGAGAGAGACCACCTGAGAATTTGGATTCAAATGGACTTTTAGGTATGAAACCGAGGAGAGACTGCAATGATGGTGACCCCGTTGCAAAGCTGCTTGTGTGCTGAAGAAGCAGAGCACTAGCTTTCCCTGCTGGTCCTTCTGCCGTGTGAGCAGATGCCACTGTTCATTCTGTGCTGACTGTGTTCCTGCGCAGCAGAGAGCAGGCTCTGGACTGATTCCATGCAAATGCTTTTCCTTTATGAAAGTGAGCAGTGAAAGCAACGATGGAGGCACCAGTGTAAAGGGGATTGTGTGCTGAACAGGTCCAGCACCAGCTTTCAATCCTGGCTCTTCTGCTGTGGGAGCAGATGCCAAACGTTCGTGCTGTACTCACTGTGCTGCTGGGCAGCTGAGACCACCTGAGAATTTGGATTCAAATGGACTTTTAGGTATGAAACCGAGGAGAGACTGCAATGATGGTGACCCCGTTGCAAAGCTCCTTGTGTGCTGAAGAGACACAGCACTAGCTTTCCCTGCTGGTCCTTCTGCCGTGTGAGCAGATGCCACTGTTCATTCTGTGCTGTGTTGCTGCATGCAGGGAGCAGGCTCTGGACTGATTCTATTCAAATGCTTTTCCTGTATGAGTGTTAGCAGTGAAAGCAACGATGGAGGCACCAATGTAAAGGGGATTGTGTGGTGAACAGGTCCAGCACCAGCTTTCAATCCTGGCTCTTCTGCTGTGGGAGCAGATGCCAAACGTTCGTGCTGTACTCACTGTGCTGCTGGGCAGCTGAGACCACCTGAGAATTTGGATTCAAATGGACTTTTAGGTATGAAACAGAGGAGAGACTGCAATGATGGTGACCCCGTTGCAAAGCTGCTTGTGTGCTGAAGAAGCTCAGCACTAGCTTTCCCTGCTGGTCCTTCTGCTGTGCGAGCAGAATCCACTGTTCATTCTGTGCTGTGTTGCTGCGAAGCAGAGAGCAGGCTCTGGACTGATTCCATTCAAATGATTTTCCTGTATGAAAGTGAGCAGTGAAAGCAACGATGGAGGCACCAATGTAAAGGTGATTGTGTGCTGAACAGGTCCAGCACCAGCTTTCAATCCTGGCTTTTCTGCTGTGGGAGCAGAGGCCAAACGTTCATGCTGTACTCACTGTGCTGCTGGGCAGCTGAGAGAGACCACCTGAGAATTTGGATTCAAATGGACTTTTAGGTATGAAACCGAGGAGAGACTGCGATGATGGTGACCCCGTTGCAAAGCTCCTTGTGTGCTGAAGAGACACAGGACTAGCTTTCCCTGCGGGTCCTTCTGCCGTGTGAGCAGATGCCACTGTTCATTCTGTGCTGTGTTGCTGCCAGCAGGGAGCAGGCTCTGGACTGATTATTTAATGCTTTTCCTGTATGAGTGTTAGCAGTGAAAGCAACGATGGAGGCACCAATGTAAAGGTGATTGTGTGCTGAACAGGTCCAGCACCAGCTTTCAATCCTTGCTCTTCTGCTGTGGGAGCAGATGCCAAACGTTCGTGCTGTGCTCACTGTGCTGCTGGGCAGCTGAGACCACCTGAGAATTTGGATTCAAATGGACTTTTAGGTATGAAACCGAGGAGAGACTGCAATGATGGTGACCCCGTTGCAAAGCTGCTTGTGTGCTGAAGAAGCCCAGCACTAGCTTTCCCTGCTGGTCCTTCTGCTGTGCGAGCAGAATCCACTGTTCGTTCTGTGCTGACTGTGTTGCTGCGCAGCTGAGAGCAGGCTCTGGACTGATTCCATTCAAATGCTTTTCCTGTATGAAAGTGAGCAGTGAAAGCAACGATGGAGGCACCAATGTAAAGGGGATTGTGTGCTGAACAGGTCCAGCACCAGCTTTCAATCCTTGCTCTTCTGCTGTGGGAGCAGATGCCAAACGTTCGTGCTGTACTCACTGTGCTGCTGGGCAGCTGAGACCACCAGAGAATTTGGATTCAAATGGACTTTTAGGTATGAAACCGAGGAGAGACTGCAATGATGGTGACCCCGTTGCAAAGCTCCTTGTGTGCTGAAGAGACACAGCACTAGCATTCCCTGCTGGTCCTTCTTTCGTGTGAGCAGATGCCACTGTTCATTCTGTGCTGTGTTGCTGCCAGCAGGGAGCAGGCTCTGGACTGATTCTATTCAAATGCTTTTCCTGTATGAGTGTTAGCAGTGAAAGCAACGATGGAGGCACCAATGTAAAGGGGATTGTGTGCTGAACAGGTCCAGCACCAGCTTTCAATCCTGGCTCTTCTGCTGTGGGAGCAGATGCCAAACGTTCGTGCTGTACTCACTGTGCTGCTGGGCAGCTGAGACCACCTGAGAATTTGGATTCAAATGGACTTTTAGGTATGAAACAGAGGAGAGACTGCAATGATGGTGACCCCGTTGCAAAGCTGCTTGTGTGCTGAAGAAGCTCAGCACTAGCTTTCCCTGCTGGTCCTTCTGCTGTGCGAGCAGAATCCACTGTTCATTCTGTGCTGTGTTGCTGCGAAGCAGAGAGCAGGCTCTGGACTGATTCCATTCAAATGCTTTTCCTGTATGAAAGTGAGCAGTGAAAGCAACGATGGAGGCACCAATGTAAAGGGGATTGTGTGCTGAACAGGTCCAGCACCAGCTTTCAATCCTTGCTCTTCTGCTGTGGGAGCAGATGCCAAACGTTCGTGCTGTACTCACTGAGCTGCTGGGCAGCTGAGACCACCAGAGAATTTGGATTCAAATGGACTTTTAGGTATGAAACCGAGGAGAGACTGCAATGATGGTGACCCCGTTGCAAAGCTCCTTGTGTGCTGAAGAGACACAGCACTAGCATTCCCTGCTGGTCCTTCTTTCGTGTGAGCAGATGCCACTGTTCATTCTGTGCTGTGTTGCTGCCAGCAGGGAGCAGGCTCTGGACTGATTCTATTCAAATGCTTTTCCTGTATGAAAGTGAGCAGTGAAAGCAACGATGGAGGCACCAATGTAAAGGTGATTGTGTGCTGAACAGGTCCAGCACCAGCTTTCAATCCTGGCTCTTCTGCTGTGGGAGCAGATGCCAAACGTTCGTGCTGTACTCACTGTGCTGCTGGGCAGCTGAGAGACACCACCTGAGAATTTGGATTCAAATGGACTTTTAGGTATGAAACCGAGGAGAGACTGCGATGATGGTGACCCCGTTGCAAAGCTCCTTGTGTGCTGAAGAGACACAGCGCTAGCTTTCCCTGCTGGTCCTTCTGCCGTGTGAGCAGATGCCACTGTTCATTCTGTGCTGTGTTGCTGCCAGCAGGGAGCAGGCTCTGGACTGATTATTTAATGCTTTTCCTGTATGAGTGTTAGCAGTGAAAGCAACGATGGAGGCACCAATGTAAAGGTGATTGTGTGCTGAACAGGTCCAGCACCAGCTTTCAATCCTGGCTCTTCTGCTGTGGGAGCAGATGCCAAACGTTCGTGCTGTACTCACTGTGCTGCTGGGCAGCTGAGACCACCTGAGAATTTGGATTCAAATGGACTTTTAGGTATGAAACAGAGGAGAGACTGCAATGATGGTGACCCCGTTGCAAAGCTGCTTGTGTGCTGAAGAAGCTCAGCACTAGCTTTCCCTGCTGGTCCTTCTGCTGTGCGAGCAGAATCCACTGTTCATTCTGTGCTGACTGTGTTGCTGCGAAGCAGAGAGCAGGCTCTGGACTGATTCCATTCAAATGCTTTTCCTGTATGAAAGTGGGCAATGAAAGCAACGATGGAGGCACCAATGTAAAGGTGATTGTGTGCTGAACAGGTCCAGCACCAGCTTTCAATCCTGGCTCTTCTGCTGTGGGAGCAGATGCCAAACGTTCGTGCTGTACTCACTGTGCTGCTGGGCAGCTGAGAGAGACCACCTGAGAATTTGGATTCAAATGGACTTTTAGGTATGAAGCAGAGGAGAGACTGCAATGATGGTGACACCGTTGCAAAGCTCCTTGTGTGCTGAAGAGACACAGCACTAGCTTTCCCTGCTGGTCCTTCTGCTGTGCGAGCAGAATCCACTGTTCATTCTGTGCTGACTGTGTTGCTGCGCAGCAGAGAGCAGGCTCTGGACTGATTCCATTCAAATGCTTTTCCTTTATGAAAGTGAGCAGTGAAAGCAACGATGGAGGCACCAATGTAAAGGTGATTGTGTGCTGAACAGGTCCAGCACCAGCTTTCAATCCTGGCTCTTCTGCTGTGGGAGCAGATGCCAAACGTTCGTGCTGTACTCACTGTGCTGCTGGGCAGCTGAGAGAGACCACCTGAGAATTTGGATTCAAATGGACTTTTAGGTATGAAACCGAGGAGAGACTGCAATGATGGTGACCCCGTTGCAAAGCTGCTTGTGTGCTGAAGAAGCCCAGCACTAGCTTTCCCTGCTGGTCCTTCTGCTGTGCGAGCAGAATCCACTGTTCGTTCTGTGCTGACTGTGTTGCTGCGCAGCAGAGAGCAGGCTCTGGATTGATTCCATTCAAATGCTTTTCCTGTATGAAAGTGAGCAGTGAAAGCAACGATGGAGGCACCAATGTAAAGGGGATTGTGTGCTGAACAGGTCCAGCACCAGCTTTCAATCCTTGCTCTTCTGCTGTGGGAGCAGATGCCAAACGTTCGTGCTGTACTAACTGTGCTGCTGGGCAGCTGAGAGAGACCACCTGAGAATTTGGATTCAAATGGACTTTTAGGTATGAAACCGAGGAGAGACTGCAATGATGGTGACCCCGTTGCAAAGCTGCTTGTGTGCTGAAGAAGCAGAGCACTAGCTTTCCCTGCTGGTCCTTCTGCCGTGTGAGCAGATGCCACTGTTCATTCTGTGCTGTGTTGCTGCCAGCAGGGAGCAGGCTCTGGACTGATTCTATTCAAATGCTTTTCCTGTATGAGTGTTAGCAGTGAAAGCAACGATGGAGGCACCAATGTAAAGGGGATTGTGTGCTGAACAGGTCCAGCACCAGCTTTCAATCCTTGCTCTTCTGCTGTGGGAGCAGATGCCAAACGTTCGTGCTGTACTCACTGTGCTGCTGGGCAGCTGAGACCACCTGAGAATTTGGATTCAAATGGACTTTTAGGTATGAAACCGAGGAGAGACTGCAATGATGGTGACCCCGTTGCAAAGCTCCTTGTGTGCTGAAGAGACACAGCACTAGCATTCCCTGCTGGTCCTTCTGCCGTGTGAGCAGATGCCACTGTTCATTCTGTGCTGTGTTGCTGCCAGCAGGGAGCAGGCTCTGGACTGATTCTATTCAAATGCTTTTCCTGTATGAGTGTTAGCAGTGAAAGCAACGATGGAGGCACCAATGTAAAGGTGATGGTGTGCTGAACAGGTCCAGCACCAGCTTTCAATCCTGGCTCTTCTGCTGTGGGAGCAGATGCCAAACGTTCGTGCTGTACTCACTGTGCTGCTGGGCAGCTGAGAGAGACCACCTGAGAATTTGGATTCAAATGGACTTTTAGGTATGAAACCGAGGAGAGACTGCAATGATGGTGACCCCGTTGCAAAGCTGCTTGTGTGCTGAAGAAGCAGAGCACTAGCTTTCCCTGCTGCTCCTTCTGCCGTGTGAGCAGATGCCACTGTTCATTCTGTGCTGACTGTGTTCCTGCGCAGCAGAGAGCAGGCTCTGGACTGATTCCATGCAAATGCTTTTCCTTTATGAAAGTGAGCAGTGAAAGCAACGATGGAGGCACCAGTGTAAAGGGGATTGTGTGCTGAACAGGTCCAGCACCAGCTTTCAATCCTGGCTCTTCTGCTGTGGGAGCAGATGCCAAACGTTCGTGCTGTGCTCACTGTGCTGCTGGGCAGCTGAGAGACACCACCTGAGAATTTGGATTCAAATGGACTTTTAGGTATGAAACCGAGGAGAGACTGCAATGATGGTGACCCCGTTGCAAAGCTCCTTGTGTACTGAAGAGACACAGCACTAGCTTTCCCTGCTGGTCCTTCTGCCGTGTGAGCAGATGCCACTGTTCATTCTGTGCTGTGTTGCTGCCAGCAGGGAGCAGGCTCTGGACTGATTCTATTCAAATGCTTTTCCTGTATGAGTGTTAGCAGTGAAAGCAACGATGGAGGCACCAATGTAAAGGGGATTGTGTGCTGAACAGGTCCAGCACCAGCTTTCAATCCTGGCTCTTCTGCTGTGGGAGCAGATGCCAAACGTTCGTGCTGTACTCACTGTGCTGCTGGGCAGCTGAGAGAGACCACCTGAGAATTTGGATTCAAATGGACTTTTAGGTATGAAACAGAGGAGAGACTGCAATGATGGTGACCCCGTTGCAAAGCTGCTTGTGTGCTGAAGAAGCTCAGCACTAGCTTTCCCTGCTGGTCCTTCTGCTGTGCGAGCAGAATCCACTGTTCATTCTGTGCTGTGTTGCTGCGAAGCAGAGAGCAGGCTCTGGACTGATTCCATTCAAATGCTTTTCCTGTATGAAAGTGAGCAGTGAAAGCAACGATGGAGGCACCAATGTAAAGGGGATTGTGTGCTGAACAGGTCCAGCACCAGCTTTCAATCCTTGCTCTTCTGCTGTGGGAGCAGATGCCAAACGTTCGTGCTGTACTCACTGTGCTGCTGGGCAGCTGAGACCACCAGAGAATTTGGATTCAAATGGACTTTTAGGTATGAAACCGAGGAGAGACTGCAATGATGGTGACCCCGTTGCAAAGCTCCTTGTGTGCTGAAGAGACACAGCACTAGCATTCCCTGCTGGTCCTTCTTTCGTGTGAGCAGATGCCACTGTTCATTCTGTGCTGTGTTGCTGCCAGCAGGGAGCAGGCTCTGGACTGATTCTATTCAAATGCTTTTCCTGGATGAGTGTTAGCAGTGAAAGCAACGATGGAGGCACCAATGTAAAGGTGATTGTGTGCTGAACAGGTCCAGCACCAGCTTTCAATCCTGGCTCTTCTGCTGTGGGAGCAGATGCCAAACGTTCGTGCTGTACTCACTGTGCTGCTGGGCAGCTGAGACCACCTGAGAATTTGGATTCAAATGGACTTTTAGGTATGAAACCGAGGAGAGACTGCAATGATGGTGACCCCGTTGCAAAGCTCCTTGTGTGCTGAAGAGACACAGCACTAGCTTTCCCTGCTGGTCCTTCTGCCGTGTGAGCAGATGCCACTGTTCATTCTGTGCTGTGTTGCTGCATGCAGGGAGCAGGCTCTGGACTGATTCTATTCAAATGCTTTCCCTGTATGAGTGTTAGCAGTGAAAGCAACGATGGAGGCACCAATGTAAAGGGGATTGTGTGCTGAACAGGTCCAGCACAGGCTTTCAATCCTTGCTCTTCTGCTGTGGGAGCAGATGCCAAACGTTCGTGATGTACTCACTGTGCTGCTGGGCAGCTGAGAGAGACCACCTGAGAATTTGGATTCAAATGGACTTTTAGGTATGAAACCGAGGAGAGACTGCAATGATGGTGACCCCGTTGCAAAGCTCCTTGTGTGCTGAAGAGACACAGCGCTAGCTTTCCCTGCTGGTCCTTCTGCCGTGTGAGCAGATGCCACTGTTCATTCTGTGCTGTGTTGCTGCCAGCAGGGAGCAGGCTCTGGACTGATTCTATTCAAATGCTTTTCCTGTATGAGTGTTAGCAGTGAAAGCAACGATGGAGGCACCAATGTAAAGGTGATGGTGTGCTGAACAGGTCCAGCACCAGCTTTCAATCCTTGCTCTTCTGCTGTGGGAGCAGATGCCAAACGTTCGTGCTGTACTCACTGTGCTGCTGGGCAGCTGAGAGAGACCACCTGAGAATTTGGATTCAAATGGACTTTTAGGTATGAAACCGAGGAGAGACTGCAATGATGGTGACCCCGTTGCAAAGCTGCTTGTGTGCTGAAGAAGCAGAGCACTAGCTTTCCCTGCTGCTCCTTCTGCCGTGTGAGCAGATGCCACTGTTCATTCTGTGCTAACTGTGTTCCTGCGCAGCAGAGAGCAGGCTCTGGACTGATTCCATTCAAATGCTTTTCTTTTATGAAAGTGAGCAGTGAAAGCAACGATGGAGGCACCAATGTAAAGGTGATTGTGTGGTGAACAGGTCCAGCACCAGCTTTCAATCCTGGCTCTTCTGCTGTGGGAGCAGATGCCAAACGTTCGTGCTGTACTCACTGTGCTGCTGGGCAGCTGAGACCACCTGAGAATTTGGATTCAAATGGACTTTTAGGTATGAAACAGAGGAGAGACTGCAATGATGGTGACCCCGTTGCAAAGCTCCTTGTGTGCTGAAGAGACACAGCACTAGCTTTCCCTGCTGGTCCTTCTGCTGTGCGAGCAGAATCCACTGTTCGTTCTGTGCTGACTGTGTTGCTGCGCAGCAGAGAGCAGGCTCTGGACTGATTCCATTCAAATGCTTTTCCTGTATGAAAGTGAGCAGTGAAAGCAACGATGGAGGCACCAATGTAAAGGGGATTGTGTGCTGAACAGGTCCAGCACCAGCTTTCAATCCTGGCTCTTCTGCTGTGGGAGCAGATGCCAAACGTTCGTGCTGTACTCACTGTGCTGCTGGGCAGCTGAGACCACCTGAGAATTTGGATTCAAATGGACTTTTAGGTATGAAACCGAGGAGAGACTGCAATGATGGTGACCCCGTTGCAAAGCTGCTTGTGTGCTGAAGAAGCAGAGCACTAGCTTTCCCTGCTGATCCTTCTGCCGTGTGAGCAGATGCCACTGTTCATTCTGTGCTGACTGTGTTCCTGCGCAGCAGAGAGCAGGCTCTGGACTGATTCCATTCAAATGCTTTTCCTGTATGAAAGTGAGCACTGAAAGCAACGATGGAGGCACGAATGTAAAGGGGATTGTGTGCTGAACAGGTCCAGCACCAGCTTTCAATCCTTGCTCTTCTGCTGTGGGAGCAGAGGCCAAACGTTCGTGCTGTACTCATTGTGCTGCTGGGCAGCTGAGAGAGACCACCTGAGAATTTGGATTCAAATGGACTTTTAGGTATGAAACCGAGGAGAGACTGCAATGATGGTGACCCCGTTGCAAAGCTCCTTGTGTGCTGAAGAGACACAGCACTAGCTTTCCCTGCTGGTCCTTCTGCCGTGGGAGCAGATGCCACTGTTCATTCTGTGCTGACTGTGTTGCTGCCAGCAGGGAGCAGGCTCTGGACTGATTCTATTCAAATGCTTTTCCTGTATGAGTGTTAGCAGTGAAAGCAACGATGGAGGCACCAATGTAAAGGTGATGGTGTGCTGAACAGGTCCAGAACCAGCTTTCAATCCTTGCTCTTCTGCTGTGGGAGCAGATGCCAAACGTTCGTGCTGTACTCACTGTGCTGCTGGGCAGCTGAGACCACCTGAGAATTTGGATTCAAATGGACTTTTAGGTATGAAACAGAGGAGAGACTGCAATGATGGTGACCCCGTTGCAAAGCTGCTTGTGTGCTGAAGAAGCTCAGCACTAGCTTTCCCTGCTGGTCCTTCTGCTGTGCGAGCAGAATCCACTGTTCATTCTGTGCTGACTGTGTTGCTGCGAAGCAGAGAGCAGGCTCTGGACTGATTCCATTCAAATGCTTTTCCTGTATGAAAGTGGTCAATGAAAGCAACGATGGAGGCACCAATGTAAAGGTGATTGTGTGCTGAACAGGTCCAGCACCAGCTTTCAATCCTGGCTCTTCTGCTGTGGGAGCAGATGCCAAACGTTCGTGCTGTACTCACTGTGCTGCTGGGCAGCTGAGAGAGACCACCTGAGAATTTGGATTCAAATGGACTTTTAGGTATGAAACCGAGGAGAGACTGCAATGATGGTGACACCGTTGCAAAGCTCCTTGTGTGCTGAAGAGACACAGCACTAGCTTTCCCTGCTGGTCCTTCTGCTGTGCGAGCAGAATCCACTGTTCATTCTGTGCTGACTGTGTTGCTGCGCAGCAGAGAGCAGGCTCTGGACTGATTCCATTCAAATGCTTTTCCTTTATGAAAGTGAGCAGTGAAAGCAACGATGGAGGCACCAATGTAAAGGTGATTGTGTGCTGAACAGGTCCAGCACCAGCTTTCAATCCTGGCTCTTCTGCTGTGGGAGCAGATGCCAAACGTTCGTGCTGTACTCACTGTGCTGCTGGGCAGCTGAGAGAGACCACCTGAGAATTTGGATTCAAATGGACTTTTAGGTATGAAACCGAGGAGAGACTGCAATGATGGTGACCCCGTTGCAAAGCTGCTTGTGTGCTGAAGAAGCCCAGCACTAGCTTTCCCTGCTGGTCCTTCTGCCGTGCGAGCAGAATCCACTGTTCGTTCTGTGCTGACTGTGTTGCTGCGCAGCAGAGAGCAGGCTCTGGACTGATTCCATTCAAATGCTTTTCCTGTATGAAAGTGAGCAGTGAAAGCAACGATGGAGGCACCAATGTAAAGGGGATTGTGTGCTGAACAGGTCCAGCACCAGCTTTCAATCCTTGCTCTTCTGCTGTGGGAGCAGATGCCAAACGTTCGTGCTGTACTCACTGTGCTGCTGGGCAGCTGAGACCACCTGAGAATTTGGATTCAAATGGACATTTAGGTATGAAACCGAGGAGAGACTGCAATGATGGTGACCCCGTTGCAAAGCTGCTTGTGTGCTGAAGAAGCTCAGCACTAGCTTTCCCTGCTGGTCCTTCTGCCGTGTGAGCAGATGCCACTGTTCATTCTGTGCTGACTGTGTTCCTGCGCAGCAGAGAGCAGGCTCTGGACTGATTCTATTCAAATGCTTTTCCTGTATGAAAGTGAGCAGTGAAAGCAACGATGGAGGCACCAATGTAAAGGGGATTGTGTGCTGAACAGGTCCAGCACCAGCTTTCAATCCTGGCTTTTCTGCTGTGGGAGCAGAGGCCAAACGTTCGTGCTGTACTCACTGTGCTGCTGGGCAGCTGAGACCACCTGAGAATTTGGATTCAAATGGACTTTTAGGTATGAAACCGAGGAGAGACTGCAATGATGGTGACCCCGTTGCAAAGCTGCTTGTGTGCTGAAGAGACACAGCACTAGCTTTCCCAGCTGGTCCTTCTGCCGTGTGAGCAGATGCCACTGTTCATTCTGTGCTGTGTTGCTGCCAGCAGGGAGCAGGCTCTGGACTGATTCTATTCAAATGCTTTTCCTGTATGAGTGTTAGCAGTGAAAGCAACGATGGAGGCACCAATGTAAAGGTGATGGTGTGCTGAACAGGTCCAGCACCAGCTTTCAATCCTGGCTCTTCTGCTGTGGGAGCAGATGCCAAACGTTCGTGCTGTACTCACTGTGCTGCTGGGCAGCTGAGAGAGACCACCTGAGAATTTGGATTCAAATGGACTTTTAGGTATGAAACCGAGGAGAGACTGCAATGATGGTGACCCCGTTGCAAAGCTGCTTGTGTGCTGAAGAAGCAGAGCACTAGCTTTCCCTGCTGGTCGTTCTGCCGTGTGAGCAGATGCCACTGTTCATTCTGTGCTGACTGTGTTCCTGCGCAGCAGAGAGCAGGCTCTGGACTGATTCCATGCAAATGCTTTTCCTTTATGAAAGTGAGCAGTGAAAGCAACGATGGAGGCACCAGTGTAAAGGGGATTGTGTTCTGAACAGGTCCAGCACCAGCTTTCAATCCTGGCTCTTCTGCTGTGGGAGCAGATGCCAAACGTTCGTGCTGTACTCACTGTGCTTCTGGGCAGCTGAGAGACACCACCTGAGAATTTGGATTCAAATGGACTTTTAGGTATGAAACCGAGGAGAGACTGCAATGATGGTGACCCCGTTGCAAAGCTCCTTGTGTGCTGAAGAGACACAGCACTAGCTTTCCCTGCTGGTCCTTCTGCCGTGTGAGCAGATGCCACTGTTCATTCTGTGCTGTGTTGCTGCATGCAGGGAGCAGGCTCTGGACTGATTCTATTCAAATGCTTTTCCTGTATGAGTGTTAGCAGTGAAAGCAACGATGGAGGCACCAATGTAAAGGGGATTGTGTGCTGAACAGGTCCAGCACCAGCTTTCAATCCTGGCTCTTCTGCTGTGGGAGCAGATGCCAAACGTTCGTGCTGTACTCACTGTGCTGCTGGGCAGCTGAGACCACCTGAGAATTTGGATTCAAATGGACTTTTAGGTATGAAACAGAGGAGAGACTGCAATGATGGTGACCCCGTTGCAAAGCTGCTTGTGTGCTGAAGAAGCTCAGCACTAGCTTTCCCTGCTGGTCCTTCTGCTGTGCGAGCAGAATCCACTGTTCATTCTGTGCTGTGTTGCTGCGAAGCAGAGAGCAGGCTCTGGACTGATTCCATTCAAATGATTTTCCTGTATGAAAGTGAGCAGTGAAAGCAACGATGGAGGCACCAATGTAAAGGTGATTGTGTGCTGAACAGGTCCAGCACCAGCTTTCAATCCTGGCTTTTCTGCTGTGGGAGCAGAGGCCAAACGTTCATGCTGTACTCACTGTGCTGCTGGGCAGCTGAGAGAGACCACCTGAGAATTTGGATTCAAATGGACTTTTAGGTATGAAACCGAGGAGAGACTGCGATGATGGTGACCCCGTTGCAAAGCTCCTTGTGTGCTGAAGAGACACAGGACTAGCTTTCCCTGCGGGTCCTTCTGCCGTGTGAGCAGATGCCACTGTTCATTCTGTGCTGTGTTGCTGCCAGCAGGGAGCAGGCTCTGGACTGATTATTTAATGCTTTTCCTGTATGAGTGTTAGCAGTGAAAGCAACGATGGAGGCACCAATGTAAAGGTGATTGTGTGCTGAACAGGTCCAGCACCAGCTTTCAATCCTTGCTCTTCTGCTGTGGGAGCAGATGCCAAACGTTCGTGCTGTGCTCACTGTGCTGCTGGGCAGCTGAGACCACCTGAGAATTTGGATTCAAATGGACTTTTAGGTATGAAACCGAGGAGAGACTGCAATGATGGTGACCCCGTTGCAAAGCTGCTTGTGTGCTGAAGAAGCCCAGCACTAGCTTTCCCTGCTGGTCCTTCTGCTGTGCGAGCAGAATCCACTGTTCGTTCTGTGCTGACTGTGTTGCTGCGCAGCTGAGAGCAGGCTCTGGACTGATTCCATTCAAATGCTTCTCCTGTATGAAAGTGAGCAGTGAAAGCAACGATGGAGGCACCAATGTAAAGGGGATTGTGTGCTGAACAGGTCCAGCACCAGCTTTCAATCCTTGCTCTTCTGCTGTGGGAGCAGATGCCAAACGTTCGTGCTGTACTCACTGTGCTGCTGGGCAGCTGAGACCACCAGAGAATTTGGATTCAAATGGACTTTTAGGTATGAAACCGAGGAGAGACTGCAATGATGGTGACCCCGTTGCAAAGCTCCTTGTGTGCTGAAGAGACACAGCACTAGGATTCCCTGCTGGTCCTTCTTTCGTGTGAGCAGATGCCACTGTTCATTCTGTGCTGTGTTGCTGCCAGCAGGGAGCAGGCTCTGGACTGATTCTATTCAAATGCTTTTCCTGTATGAGTGTTAGCAGTAAAAGCAACGATGGAGGCACCAATGTAAAGGGGATTGTGTGCTGAACAGGTCCAGCACCAGCTTTCAATCCTGGCTCTTCTGCTGTGGGAGCAGATGCCAAACGTTCGTGCTGTACTCACTGTGCTGCTGGGCAGCTGAGACCACCTGAGAATTTGGATTCAAATGGACTTTTAGGTATGAAACAGAGGAGAGACTGCAATGATGGTGACCCCGTTGCAAAGCTGCTTGTGTGCTGAAGAAGCTCAGCACTAGCTTTCCCTGCTGGTCCTTCTGCTGTGCGAGCAGAATCCACTGTTCATTCTGTGCTGTGTTGCTGCGAAGCAGAGAGCAGGCTCTGGACTGATTCCATTCAAATGCTTTTCCTGTATGAAAGTGAGCAGTGAAAGCAACGATGGAGGCACCAATGTAAAGGGGATTGTGTGCTGAACAGGTCCAGCACCAGCTTTCAATCCTTGCTCTTCTGCTGTGGGAGCAGATGCCAAACGTTCGTGCTGTACTCACTGTGCTGCTGGGCAGCTGAGACCACCAGAGAATTTGGATTCAAATGGACTTTTAGGTATGAAACCGAGGAGAGACTGCAATGATGGTGACCCCGTTGCAAAGCTCCTTGTGTGCTGAAGAGACACAGCACTAGCATTCCCTGCTGGTCCTTCTTTCGTGTGAGCACATGACACTGTTCATTCTGTGCTGTGTTGCTGCCAGCAGGGAGCAGGCTCTGGACTGATTCTATTCAAATGCTTTTCCTGTATGAAAGTGAGCAGTGAAAGCAACGATGGAGGCACCAATGTAAAGGGGATTGTGTGCTGAACAGGTCCAGCACCAGCTTTCAATCCTGGCTCTTCTGCTGTGGGAGCAGATGCCAAACGTTCGTGCTGTACTCACTGTGCTGCTGGGCAGCTGAGAGACACCACCTGAGAATTTGGATTCAAATGGACTTTTAGGTATGAAACCGAGGAGAGACTGCGATGATGGTGACCCCGTTGCAAAGCTCCTTGTGTGCTGAAGAGACACAGCGCTAGCTTTCCCTGCTGGTCCTTCTGCCGTGTGAGCAGATGCCACTGTTCATTCTGTGCTGTGTTGCTGCCAGCAGGGAGCAGGCTCTGGACTGATTATTTAATGCTTTTCCTGTATGAGTGTTAGCAGTGAAAGCAACGATGGAGGCACCAATGTAAAGGAGATTGTGTGCTGAACAGGTCCAGCACCAGCTTTCAATCCTGGCTCTTCTGCTGTGGGAGCAGATGCCAAACGTTCGTGCTGTACTCACTGTGCTGCTGGGCAGCTGAGACCACCTGAGAATTTGGATTCAAATGGACTTTTAGGTATGAAACAGAGGAGAGACTGCAATGATGGTGACCCCGTTGCAAAGCTGCTTGTGTGCTGAAGAAGCTCAGCACTAGCTTTCCCTGCTGGTCCTTCTGCTGTGCGAGCAGAATCCACTGTTCATTCTGTGCTGACTGTGTTGCTGCGAAGCAGAGAGCAGGCTCTGGACTGATTCCATTCAAATGCTTTTCCTGTATGAAAGTGGGCAATGAAAGCAACGATGGAGGCACCAATGTAAAGGTGATTGTGTGCTGAACAGGTCCAGCACCAGCTTTCAATCCTGGCTCTTCTGCTGTGGGAGCAGATGCCAAACGTTCGTGCTGTACTCACTGTGCTGCTGGGCAGCTGAGAGAGACCACCTGAGAATTTGGATTCAAATGGACTTTTAGGTATGAAACCGAGGAGAGACTGCAATGATGGTGACACCGTTGCAAAGCTCCTTGTGTGCTGAAGAGACACAGCACTAGCTTTCCCTGCTGGTCCTTCTGCTGTGCGAGCAGAATCCACTGTTCATTCTGTGCTGACTGTGTTGCTGCGCAGCAGAGAGCAGGCTCTGGACTGATTCCATTCAAATGCTTTTCCTTTATGAAAGTGAGCAGTGAAAGCAACGATGGAGGCACCAATGTAAAGGTGATTGTGTGCTGAACAGGTCCAGCACCAGCTTTCAATCCTGGCTCTTCTGCTGTGGGAGCAGATGCCAAACGTTCGTGCTGTACTCACTGTGCTGCTGGGCAGCTGAGAGAGACCACCTGAGAATTTGGATTCAAATGGACTTTTAGGTATGAAACCGAGGAGAGACTGCAATGATGGTGACCCCGTTGCAAAGCTGCTTGTGTGCTGAAGAAGCCCAGCACTAGCTTTCCCTGCTGGTCCTTCTGCTGTGCGAGCAGAATCCACTGTTCGTTCTGTGCTGACTGTGTTGCTGCGCAGCAGAGAGCAGGCTCTGGATTGATTCCATTCAAATGCTTTTCCTGTATGAAAGTGAGCAGTGAAAGCAACGATGGAGGCACCAATGTAAAGGGGATTGTGTGCTGAACAGGTCCAGCACCAGCTTTCAATCCTTGCTCTTCTGCTGTGGGAGCAGATGCCAAACGTTCGTGCTGTACTCACTGTGCTGCTGGGCAGATGAGACCACCTGAGAATTTGGATTCAAATGGACTTTTAGGTATGAAACCGAGGAGAGACTGCAATGATGGTGACCCCGTTGCAAAGCTGCTTGTGTGCTGAAGAAGCAGAGCACTAGCTTTCCCTGCTGGTCCTTCTGCCGTGTGAGCAGATGCCACTGTTCATTCTGTGCTGACTGTGTTCCTGCGCAGCAGAGAGCAGGCTCTGGACTGATTCTATTCAAATGCTTTTCCTGTATGAAAGTGAGCAGTGAAAGCAACGATGGAGGCACCAATGTAAAGGGGATTGTGTGCTGAACAGGTCCAGCACCAGCTTTCAATCCTGGCTTTTCTGCTGTGGGAGCAGAGGCCAAACGTTCGTGCTGTACTCACTGTGCTGCTGGGCAGCTGAGACCACCTGAGAATTTGGATTCAAATGGACTTTTAGGTATGAAACCGAGGAGAGACTGCAATGATGGTGACCCCGTTGCAAAGCTCCTTGTGTGCTGAAGAGACACAGCACTAGCTTTCCCTGCTGGTCCTTCTGCCGTGTGAGCAGATGCCACTGTTCATTCTGTGCAGTGTTGCTGCCAGCAGGTAGCAGACTCTGGACTGATTCTATTCAAATGCTTTTCCTGTATGAGTGTTAGCAGTGAAAGCAACGATGGAGGCACCAATGTAAAGGTGATGGTGTGCTGAACAGGTCCAGCACCAGCTTTCAATCCTGGCTCTTCTGCTGTGGGAGCAGATGCCAAACGTTCGTGCTGTACTCACTGTGCTGCTGGGCAGCTGAGAGAGACCACCTGAGAATTTGGATTCAAATGGACTTTTAGGTATGAAACCGAGGAGAGACTGCAATGATGGTGACCCCGTTGCAAAGCTGCTTGTGTGCTGAAGAAGCAGAGCACTAGCTTTCCCTGCTGGTCCTTCTGCCGTGTGAGCAGATGCCACTGTTCATTCTGTGCTGACTGTGTTGCTGCCAGCAGGGAGCAGGCTCTGGACTGATTCTATTCAAATGCTTTTCCTGTATGAGTGTTAGCAGTGAAAGCAACGATGGAGGCACCAATGTAAAGGTGATTGTGTGCTGAACAGGTCCAGCACCAGCTTTCAATCCTTGCTCTTCTGCTGTGGGAGCAGATGCCAAACGTTCGTGCTGTGCTCACTGTGCTGCTGGGCAGCTGAGAGAGATCACCTGAGAATTTGGATTCAAATGGACTTTTAGGTATGAAACCGAGGAGAGACTGCAATGATGGTGACCCCGTTGCAAAGCTCCTTGTGTGCTGAAGAGACACAGCACTAGCTTTCCCTGCTGGTCCTTCTGCCGTGTGAGCAGATGCCACTGTTCATTCTGTGCTGTGTTGCTGCCAGCAGGGAGCAGGCTCTGGACTGATTCTATTCAAATGCTTTTCCTGTATGAGTGTTAGCAGTGAAAGCAACGATGGAGGCACCAATGTAAAGGTGATTGTGTGCTGAACAGGTCCAGAACCAGCTTTCAATCCTTGCTCTTCTGCTGTGGGAGCAGATGCCAAACGTTCGTGCTGTACTCACTGTGCTGCTGGGCAGCTGAGAGAGACCACCTGAGAATTTGGATTCAAATGGACTTTTAGGTATGAAACCGAGGAGAGACTGCAATGATGGTGACCCCGCTGCAAAGCTGCTTGTGTGCTGAAGAAGCAGAGCACTAGCTTTCCCTGCTGCTCCTTCTGCCGTGTGAGCAGATGCCACTGTTCATTCTGTGCTGTGTTGCTGCGCAGCAGAGAGCAGGCTCTGGACTGATTCCATTCAAATGCTTTTCCTGTATGAAAGTGAGCAGTGAAATCAACGATGGAGGCACCAATGTAAAGGTGATTGTGTGCTGAACAGGTCCGGCACCAGCTTTCAATCCTGGCTTTTCTGCTGTGGGAGCAGAGGCCAAACGTTCGTGCTGTACTCACTGTGCTGCTGGGCAGCTGAGAGAGACCACCTGAGAATTTGGATTCAAATGGACTTTTAGGTATGAAACCGAGGAGAGACTGCGATGATGGTGACCCCGTTGCAAAGCTGCTTGTGTGCTGAAGAAGCCCAGCACTAGCTTTCCCTGCTGGTCCTTCTGCTGTGCGAGCAGAATCCACTGTTCTTTCTGTGCTGACTGTGTTGCTGCGCAGCAGAGAGCAGGCTCTGGACTGATTCCATTCAAATGATTTTCCTGTATGAAAGTGAGCAGTGAAAGCAACGATGGAGGCACCAATGTAAAGGGGATTGTGTGCTGAACAGGTCCAGCACCAGCTTTCAATCCTTGCTCTTCTGCTGTGGGAGCAGATGCCAAACGTTCGTGCTGTACTCACTGTGCTGCTGGGCAGCTGAGACCACCTGAGAATTTGGATTCAAATGGACTTTTAGGTATGAAACAGAGGAGAGACTGCAATGATGGTGACCCCGTTGCAAAGCTCCTTGTGTGCTGAAGAGACACGGCACTAGCATTCCCTGCTGGTCCTTCTGCCGTGTGAGCAGATGCCACTGTTCATTCTGTGCTGTGTTGCTGCCAGCAGGGAGCAGGCTCTGGACTGATTCTATTCAAATGCTTTTCCTGTATGAAAGTGAGCAGTGAAAGCAACGATGGAGGCACCAATGTAAAGGTGATTGTGTGCTGAACAGGTCCAGCACCAGCTTTCAATCCTGGCTCTTCTGCTGTGGGAGCAGATGCCAAACGTTCGTGCTGTACTCACTGTGCTGCTGGGCAGCTGAGAGAGACCACCTGAGAGTTTGGATTCAAATGTACTTTTAGGTATGAAGCAGAGGAGAGACTGCAATGATGGTGACCCCGTTGCAAAGCTGCTTGTGTGCTGAAGAAGCAGAGCACTAGCTTTCCCTGCTGCTCCTTCTGCCGTGTGAGCAGATGCCACTGTTCATTCTGTGCTGACTGTGTTCCTGCGCAGCAGAGAGCAAGCTCTGGACTGATTCCATTCAAATGCTTTTCCTTTATGAAAGTGAGCAGTGAAAGCAACGATGGAGGCACCAGTGTAAAGGGGATTGTGTGCTGAACAGGTCCAGCACCAGCTTTCAATCCTGGCTCTTCTGCTGTGGGAGCAGATGCCAAACGTTCGTGCTGTGCTCACTGTGCTGCTGGGCAGCTGAGAGACACCACCTGAGAATTTGGATTCAAATGGACTTTTAGGTATGAAACCGAGGAGAGACTGCAATGATGGTGACCCCGTTGCAAAGCTGCTTGTGTGCTGAAGAAGCCCAGCACTAGCTTTCCCTGCTCGTCCTTCTTATGTGGGAGCAGATGCCACTGTTCATTCTGTGCTGTGTTGCTGCATGCAGGGAGCAGGCTCTGGACTGATTCCATTCAAATGCTTTTCCTGTATGAGTGTTAGCAGTGAAAGCAACGATGGAGGCACCAATGTAAAGGTGATTGTGTGCTGAACAGGTCCAGCACCAGCTTTCAATCCTGGCTCTTCTGCTGTGGGAGCAGATGCCAAACGTTCGTGCTGTACTCACTGTGCTGCTGGGCAGCTGAGACCACCTGAGAATTTGGATTCAAATGGACTTTTAGGTATGAAACAGAGGAGAGACTGCAATGATGGTGACCCCGTTGCAAAGCTCCTTGTGTGCTGAAGAAGCTCAGCACTAGCTTTCCCTGCTGGTCCTTCTGCTGTGCGAGCAGAATCCACTGTTCATTCTGTGCTGTGTTGCTGCGAAGCAGAGAGCAGGCTCTGGACTGATTCCATTCAAATGCTTTTCCTGTATGAAAGTGAGCAGTGAAATCAACGATGGAGGCACCAATGTAAAGGTGATTGTGTGCTGAACAGGTCCAGCACCAGCTTTCAATCCTTGCTCTTCTGCTGCGGGAGCAGAGGCCAAACGTTCGTGCTGTACTCACTGTGCTGCTGGGCAGCTGAGAGAGACCACCTGAGAATTTGGATTCAAATGGACTTTTAGGTATGAAACCGAGGAGAGACTGCGATGATGGTGACCCCGTTGCAAAGCTCCTTGTGTGCTGAAGAGACACAGGACTAGCTTTCCCTGCTGGTCCTTCTGCCGTGTGAGCAGATGCCACTGTTCATTCTGTGCTGTGTTGCTGCCAGCAGGGAGCAGGCTCTGGACTGATTATTTAATGCTTTTCCTGTATGAGTGTTAGCAGTGAAAGCTACGATGGAGGCACCAATGTAAAGGGGATTGTGTGCTGAACAGGTCCAGCACCAGCTTTCAATCCTGGCTTTTCTGCTGTGGGAGCAGAGGCCAAACGTTCGTGCTGTACTCACTGTGCTGCTGGGCAGCTGAGAGAGACCACCTGAGAATTTGGATTCAAATGGACTTTTAGGTATGAAACCGAGGAGAGACTGCGATGATGGTGACCCCGTTGCAAAGCTGCTTGTGTGCTGAAGAAGCTCAGCACTAGCTTTCCCTGCTGGTCCTTCTGCTGTGCGAGCAGAATCCACTGTTCGTTCTGTGCTGACTGTGTTGCTGCGCAGCAGAGAGCAGGCTCTGGACTGATTCCATTCAAATGATTTTCCTGTATGAATGTGAGCAGTGAAAGCAACGATGGAGGCACCAATGTAAAGGGGATTGTGTGCTGAACAGGTCCAGCACCAGCTTTCAATCCTGGCTCTTCTGCTGTGGGAGCAGATGCCAAACGTTCGTGCTGTGCTCACTGTGCTGCTGGGCAGCTGAGAGACACCACCTGAGAATTTGGATTCAAATGGACTTTTAGGTATGAAACCGAGGAGAGACTGCAATGATGGTGACCCCGTTGCAAAGCTCCTTGTGTGCTGAAGAGACACAGCACTAGCTTTCCCTGCTGGTCCTTCTGCCGTGTGAGCAGATGCCACTGTTCATTCTGTGCTGTGTTGCTGCATGCAGGGAGCAGGCTCTGGACTGATTCTATTCAAATGCTTTTCCTGTATGAGTGTTAGCAGTGAAAGCAACGATGGAGGCACCAATGTAAAGGGGATTGTGTGCTGAACAGGTCCAGCACAGGCTTTCAATCCTTGCTCTTCTGCTGTGGGAGCAGATGCCAAACGTTCGTGATGTACTCACTGTGCTGCTGGGCAGCTGAGAGACACCACCTGAGAATTTGGATTCAAATGGACTTTTAGGTATGAAACCGAGGAGAGACTGCAATGATGGTGACCCCGTTGCAAAGCTCCTTGTGTGCTGAAGAGACACAGCGCTAGCTTTCCCTGCTGGTCCTTCTGCCGTGTGAGCAGATGCCACTGTTCATTCTGTGCTGTGTTGCTGCCAGCAGGGAGCAGGCTCTGGACTGATTCTATTCAAATGCTTTTCCTGTATGAGTGTTAGCAGTGAAAGCAACGATGGAGGCACCAATGTAAAGGTGATGGTGTGCTGAACAGGTCCAGCACCAGCTTTCAATCCTTGCTCTTCTGCTGTGGGAGCAGATGCCAAACGTTCGTGCTGTACTCACTGTGCTGCTGGGCAGCTGAGAGAGACCACCTGAGAATTTGGATTCAAATGGACTTTTAGGTATGAAACCGAGGAGAGACTGCAATGATGGTGACCCCGTTGCAAAGCTGCTTGTGTGCTGAAGAAGCAGAGCACTAGCTTTCCCTGCTGGTCCTTCTGATGTGTGAGCAGATGCCACTGTTCATTCTGTGCTGACTGTGTTCCTGCGCAGCAGAGAGCAGGCTCTGGACTGATTCCATTCAAATGCTTTTCTTTTATGAAAGTGAGCAGTGAAAGCAACGATGGAGGCACCAATGTAAAGGTGATTGTGTGGTGAACAGGTCCAGCACCAGCTTTCAATCCTGGCTCTTCTGCTGTGGGAGCAGAGGCCAAACGTTCGTGCTGTACTCACTGTGCTGCTGGGCAGCTGAGAGAGACCACCTGAGAATTTGGATTCAAATGGACTTTTAGGTATGAAACCGAGGAGAGACTGCAATGATGGTGACCCCGTTGCAAAGCTGCTTGTGTGCTGAAGAAGCCCAGCACTAGCTTTCCCTGCTGGTCCTTCTGCTGTGCGAGCAGAATCCACTGTTCGTTCTGTGCTGACTGTGTTGCTGCGCAGCAGAGAGCAGGCTCTGGACTGATTCCATTCAAATGCTTTTCCTGTATGAAAGTGAGCAGTGAAAGCAACGATGGAGGCACCAATGTAAAGGGGATTGTGTGCTGAACAGGTCCAGCACCAGCTTTCAATCCTTGCTCTTCTGCTGTGGGAGCAGATGCCAAACGTTCGTGCTGTACTCACTGTGCTGCTGGGCAGCTGAGACCACCTGAGAATTTGGATTCAAATGGACTTTTAGGTATGAAACCGAGGAGAGACTGCAATGATGGTGACCCCGTTGCAAAGCTGCTTGTGTGCTGAAGAAGCAGAGCACTAGCTTTCCCTGCTGATCCTTCTGCCGTGTGAGCAGATGCCACTGTTCATTCTGTGCTGACTGTGTTCCTGCGCAGCAGAGAGCAGGCTCTGGACTGATTCCATTCAAATGCTTTTCCTGTATGAAAGTGAGCACTGAAAGCAACGATGGAGGCACGAATGTAAAGGGGATTGTGTGCTGAACAGGTCCAGCACCAGCTTTCAATCCTTGCTCTTCTGCTGTGGGAGCAGAGGCCAAACGTTCGTGCTGTACTCATTGTGCTGCTGGGCAGCTGAGAGAGACCACCTGAGAATTTGGATTCAAATGGACTTTTAGGTATGAAACCGAGGAGAGACTGCAATGATGGTGACCCCGTTGCAAAGCTCCTTGTGTGCTGAAGAGACACAGCACTAGCTTTCCCTGCTGGTCCTTCTGCCGTGTGAGCAGATGCCACTGTTCATTCTGTGCTGACTGTGTTGCTGCCAGCAGGGAGCAGGCTCTGGACTGATTCTATTCAAATGCTTTTCCTGTATGAGTGTTAGCAGTGAAAGCAACGATGGAGGCACCAATGTAAAGGTGATTGTGTGCTGAACAGGTCCAGCACCAGCTTTCAATCCTTGCTCTTCTGCTGTGGGAGCAGATGCCAAACGTTCGTGCTGTGCTCACTGTGCTGCTGGGCAGCTGAGAGAGACCACCTGAGAATTTGGATTCAAATGGACTTTTAGGTATGAAACCGAGGAGAGACTGCAATGATGGTGACCCCGTTGCAAAGCTGCTTGTGTGCTGAAGAAGCAGAGCACTAGCTTTCCCTGCTGCTCCTTCTGCCGTGTGAGCAGATGCCACTGTTCATTCTGTGCTGTGTTGCTGCGCAGCAGAGAGCAGGCTCTGGACTGATTCCATTCAAATGCTTTTCCTGTATGAAAGTGAGCAGTGAAATCAACGATGGAGGCACCAATGTAAAGGTGATTGTGTGCTGAACAGGTCCGGCACCAGCTTTCAATCCTGGCTTTTCTGCTGTGGGAGCAGAGGCCAAACGTTCGTGCTGTACTCACTGTGCTGCTGGGCAGCTGAGAGAGACCACCTGAGAATTTGGATTCAAATGGACTTTTAGGTATGAAACCGAGGAGAGACTGCGATGATGGTGACCCCGTTGCAAAGCTGCTTGTGTGCTGAAGAAGCCCAGCACTAGCTTTCCCTGCTGGTCCTTCTGCTGTGCGAGCAGAATCCACTATTCGTTCTGTGCTGACTGTGTTGCTGCGCAGCAGAGAGCAGGCTCTGGACTGATTCCATTCAAATGCTTTTCCTGTATGAAAGTGAGCAGTGAAAGCAACGATGGAGGCACCAATGTAAAGGGGATTGTGTGCTGAACAGGTCCAGCACCAGCTTTCAATCCTTGCTCTTCTGCTGTGGGAGCAGATGCCAAACGTTCGTGCTGTACTCACTGTGCTGCTGGGCAGCTGAGAGAGACCACCTGAGAATTTGGATTCAAATGGACTTTTAGGTATGAAACCGAGGAGAGACTGCAATGATGGTGACCCCGTTGCAAAGCTCCTTGTGTGCTGAAGAGACACAGCACTAGCTTTCCCTGCTGGTCCTTCTGCCGTGTGAGCAGATGCCACTGTTCATTCTGTGCTGTGTTGCTGCATGCAGGGAGCAGGCTCTGGACTGATTCTATTCAAATGCTTTTCCTGTATGAGTGTTAGCAGTGAAAGCAACGATGGAGGCACCAATGTAAAGGTGGTGGTGTGCTGAACAGGTCCAGCACCAGCTTTCAATCCTTGCTCTTCTGCTGTGGGAGCAGATGCCAAACGTTCGTGCTGTACTCACTGTGCTGCTGGGCAGCTGAGAGAGACCACCTGAGAATTTGGATTCAAATGGACTTTTAGGTATGAAACCGAGGAGAGACTGCAATGATGGTGACCCCGTTGCAAAGCTGCTTGTGTGCTGAAGAAGCAGAGCACTAGCTTTCCCTGCTGGTCCTTCTGCCGTGTGAGCAGATGCCACTGTTCATTCTGTGCTGACTGTGTTCCTGCGCAGCAGAGAGCAGGCTCTGGACTGATTCCATTCAAATGCTTTTCTTTTATGAAAGTGAGCAGTGAAAGCAACGATGGAGGCACCAATGTAAAGGTGATTGTGTGGTGAACAGGTCCAGCACCAGCTTTCAATCCTGGCTCTTCTGCTGTGGGAGCAGAGGCCAAACGTTCGTGCTGTACTCACTGTGCTGCTGGGCAGCTGAGAGAGACCACCTGAGAATTTGGATTCAAATGGACTTTTAGGTATGAAACCGAGGAGAGACTGCAATGATGGTGACCCCGTTGCAAAGCTGCTTGTGTGCTGAAGAAGCCCAGCACTAGCTTTCCCTGCTGGTCCTTCTGCTGTGCGAGCAGAATCCACTGTTCGTTCTGTGCTGACTGTGTTGCTGCGCAGCAGAGAGCAGGCTCTGGACTGATTCCATTCAAATGCTTTTCCTGTATGAAAGTGAGCAGTGAAAGCAACGATGGAGGCACCAATGTAAAGGGGATTGTGTGCTGAACAGGTCCAGCACCAGCTTTCAATCCTTGCTCTTCTGCTGTGGGAGCAGATGCCAAACGTTCGTGCTGTACTCACTGTGCTGCTGGGCAGCTGAGACCACCTGAGAATTTGGATTCAAATGGACTTTTAGGTATGAAACCGAGGAGAGACTGCAATGATGGTGACCCCGTTGCAAAGCTGCTTGTGTGCTGAAGAAGCAGAGCACTAGCTTTCCCTGCTGATCCTTCTGCCGTGTGAGCAGATGCCACTGTTCATTCTGTGCTGACTGTGTTCCTGCGCAGCAGAGAGCAGGCTCTGGACTGATTCCATTCAAATGCTTTTCCTGTATGAAAGTGAGCACTGAAAGCAACGATGGAGGCACGAATGTAAAGGGGATTGTGTGCTGAACAGGTCCAGCACCAGCTTTCAATCCTTGCTCTTCTGCTGTGGGAGCAGAGGCCAAACGTTCGTGCTGTACTCATTGTGCTGCTGGGCAGCTGAGAGAGACCACCTGAGAATTTGGATTCAAATGGACTTTTAGGTATGAAACCGAGGAGAGACTGCAATGATGGTGACCCCGTTGCAAAGCTCCTTGTGTGCTGAAGAGACACAGCACTAGCTTTCCCTGCTGGTCCTTCTGCCGTGTGAGCAGATGCCACTGTTCATTCTGTGCTGACTGTGTTGCTGCCAGCAGGGAGCAGGCTCTGGACTGATTCTATTCAAATGCTTTTCCTGTATGAGTGTTAGCAGTGAAAGCAACGATGGAGGCACCAATGTAAAGGTGATTGTGTGCTGAACAGGTCCAGCACCAGCTTTCAATCCTTGCTCTTCTGCTGTGGGAGCAGATGCCAAACGTTCGTGCTGTGCTCACTGTGCTGCTGGGCAGCTGAGAGAGACCACCTGAGAATTTGGATTCAAATGGACTTTTAGGTATGAAACCGAGGAGAGACTGCAATGATGGTGACCCCGTTGCAAAGCTGCTTGTGTGCTGAAGAAGCAGAGCACTAGCTTTCCCTGCTGCTCCTTCTGCCGTGTGAGCAGATGCCACTGTTCATTCTGTGCTGTGTTGCTGCGCAGCAGAGAGCAGGCTCTGGACTGATTCCATTCAAATGCTTTTCCTGTATGAAAGTGAGCAGTGAAATCAACGATGGAGGCACCAATGTAAAGGTGATTGTGTGCTGAACAGGTCCGGCACCAGCTTTCAATCCTGGCTTTTCTGCTGTGGGAGCAGAGGCCAAACGTTCGTGCTGTACTCACTGTGCTGCTGGGCAGCTGAGAGAGACCACCTGAGAATTTGGATTCAAATGGACTTTTAGGTATGAAACCGAGGAGAGACTGCGATGATGGTGACCCCGTTGCAAAGCTGCTTGTGTGCTGAAGAAGCCCAGCACTAGCTTTCCCTGCTGGTCCTTCTGCTGTGCGAGCAGAATCCACTATTCGTTCTGTGCTGACTGTGTTGCTGCGCAGCAGAGAGCAGGCTCTGGACTGATTCCATTCAAATGCTTTTCCTGTATGAAAGTGAGCAGTGAAAGCAACGATGGAGGCACCAATGTAAAGGGGATTGTGTGCTGAACAGGTCCAGCACCAGCTTTCAATCCTTGCTCTTCTGCTGTGGGAGCAGATGCCAAACGTTCGTGCTGTACTCACTGTGCTGCTGGGCAGCTGAGAGAGACCACCTGAGAATTTGGATTCAAATGGACTTTTAGGTATGAAACCGAGGAGAGACTGCAATGATGGTGACCCCGTTGCAAAGCTCCTTGTGTGCTGAAGAGACACAGCACTAGCTTTCCCTGCTGGTCCTTCTGCCGTGTGAGCAGATGCCACTGTTCATTCTGTGCTGTGTTGCTGCATGCAGGGAGCAGGCTCTGGACTGATTCTATTCAAATGCTTTTCCTGTATGAGTGTTAGCAGTGAAAGCAACGATGGAGGCACCAATGTAAAGGTGGTGGTGTGCTGAACAGGTCCAGCACCAGCTTTCAATCCTTGCTCTTCTGCTGTGGGAGCAGATGCCAAACGTTCGTGCTGTACTCACTGTGCTGCTGGGCAGCTGAGAGAGACCACCTGAGAATTTGGATTCAAATGGACTTTTAGGTATGAAACCGAGGAGAGACTGCAATGATGGTGACCCCGTTGCAAAGCTGCTTGTGTGCTGAAGAAGCAGAGCACTAGCTTTCCCTGCTGCTCCTTCTGCCGTGTGAGCAGATGCCACTGTTCATTCTGTGCTGTGTTGCTGCATGCAGGGAGCAGGCTCTGGACTGATTCTATTCAAATGCTTTTCCTGTATGAGTGTTAGCAGTGAAAGCAACGATGGAGGCACCAATGTAAAGGGGATTGTGTGCTGAACAGGTCCAGCACAGGCTTTCAATCCTTGCTCTTCTGCTGTGGGAGCAGATGCCAAACGTTCGTGCTGTGCTCACTGTGCTGCTGGGCAGCTGAGAGAGACCACCTGAGAATTTGGATTCAAATGGACTTTTAGGTATGAAACAGAGGAGAGACTGCAATGATGGTGACCCCGTTGCAAAGCTCCTTGTGTGCTGAAGAGACACGGCACTAGCATTCCCTGCTGGTCCTTCTGCCGTGTGAGCAGATGCCACTGTTCATTCTGTGCTGTGTTGCTGCCAGCAGGGAGCAGGCTCTGGACTGATTCTATTCAAATGCTTTTCCTGTATGAAAGTGAGCAGTGAAAGCAACGATGGAGGCACCAATGTAAAGGTGATTGTGTGCTGAACAGGTCCAGCACCAGCTTTCAATCCTGGCTCTTCTGCTGTGGGAGCAGATGCCAAACGTTCGTGCTGTACTCACTGTGCTGCTGGGCAGCTGAGAGAGACCACCTGAGAATTTGGATTCAAATGGACTTTTAGGTATGAAGCAGAGGAGAGACTGCAATGATGGTGACCCCGTTGCAAAGCTCCTTGTGTGCTGAAGAGACACAGCACTAGCTTTCCCTGCTGGTCCTTCTGCCGTGTGAGCAGATGCCACTGTTCATTCTGTGCTGTGTTGCTGCCAGCAGGGAGCAGGCTCTGGACTGATTCTATTCAAATGCTTTTCCTGTATGAGTGTTAGCAGTGTAAGCAACGATGGAGGCACCAATGTAAAGGTGATTGTGTGCTGAACAGGTCCAGCACCAGCTTTCAATCCTGGCTCTTCTGCTGTGGGAGCAGATGCCAAACGTTCGTGCTGTACTCACTGTGCTGCTGGGCAGCTGAGACCACCTGAGAATTTGGATTCAAATGGACTTTTAGGTATGAAACCGAGGAGAGACTGCAATGATGGTGACCCCGTTGCAAAGCTCCTTGTGTGCTGAAGAGACACAGCACTAGCTTTCCCTGCTGGTCCTTCTGCCGTGTGAGCAGATGCCACTGTTCATTCTGTGCTGTGTTGCTGCATGCAGGGAGCAGGCTCTGGACTGATTCTATTCAAATGCTTTTCCTGTATGAGTGTTAGCAGTGAAAGCAACGATGGAGGCACCAATGTAAAGGGGATTGTGTGCTGAACAGGTCCAGCACAGGCTTTCAATCCTTGCTCTTCTGCTGTGGGAGCAGATGCCAAACGTTCGTGCTGTACTCACTGTGCTGCTGGGCAGCTGAGAGACACCACCTGAGAATTTGGATTCAAATGGACTTTTAGGTATGAAACCGAGGAGAGACTGCAATGATGGTGACCCCGTTGCAAAGCTCCTTGTGTGCTGAAGAGACACAGCACTAGCTTTCCCTGCTGGTCCTTCTGCCGTGTGAGCAGATGCCACTGTTCATTCTGTGCTGTGTTGCTGCATGCAGGGAGCAGGCTCTGGACTGATTCTATTCAAATGCTTTTCCTGTATGAGTGTTAGCAGTGAAAGCAACGATGGAGGCACCAATGTAAAGGTGGTGGTGTGCTGAACAGGTCCAGCACCAGCTTTCAATCCTTGCTCTTCTGCTGTGGGAGCAGATGCCAAACGTTCGTGCTGTACTCACTGTGCTGCTGGGCAGCTGAGAGAGACCACCTGAGAATTTGGATTCAAATGGACTTTTAGGTATGAAACCGAGGAGAGACTGCAATGATGGTGACCCCGTTGCAAAGCTGCTTGTGTGCTGAAGAAGCAGAGCACTAGCTTTCCCTGCTGCTCCTTCTGCCGTGTGAGCAGATGCCACTGTTCATTCTGTGCTGACTGTGTTCCTGCGCAGCAGAGAGCAGGCTCTGGACTGATTCCATGCAAATGCTTTTCCTGTATGAGTGTTAGCAGTGTAAGCAACGATGGAGGCACCAATGTAAAGGTGATTGTGTGCTGAACAGGTCCAGCACCAGCTTTCAATCCTGGCTCTTCTGCTGTGGGAGCAGATGCCAAACGTTCGTGCTGTACTCACTGTGCTGCTGGGCAGCTGAGACCACCTGAGAATTTGGATTCAAATGGACTTTTAGGTGTGAAACAGAGGAGAGACTGCAATGATGGTGACCCCGTTGCAAAGCTGCTTGTGTGCTGAAGAAGCTCAGCACTAGCTTTCCCTGCTGGTCCTTCTGCCGTGTGAGCAGATGCCACTGTTCATTCTGTGCTGACTGTGTTGCTGCGAAGCAGAGAGCAGGCTCTGGACTGATTCCATTCAAATGCTTTTCCTGTATGAAAGTGAGCAGTGAAAGCAACGATGGAGGCACCAATGTAAAGGGGATTGTGTGCTGAACAGGTCCAGCACCAGCTTTCAATCCTGGCTCTTCTGCTGTGGGAGCAGATGCCAAACGTTCGTGCTGTGCTCACTGTGCTGCTGGGCAGCTGAGAGACACCACCTGAGAATTTGGATTCAAATGGACTTTTAGGTATGAAACCGAGGAGAGACTGCAATGATGGTGACCCCGTTGCAAAGCTCCTTGTGTGCTGAAGAGACACAGCACTAGCTTTCCCTGCTGGTCCTTCTGCCGTGTGAGCAGATGCCACTGTTCATTCTGTGCTGTGTTGCTGCCAGCAGGGAGCAGGCTCTGGACTGATTCTATTCAAATGCTTTTCCTGTATGAGTGTTAGCAGTGAAAGCAACGATGGAGGCACCAATGTAAAGGGGATTGTGTGCTGAACAGGTCCAGCACAGGCTTTCAATCCTTGCTCTTCTGCTGTGGGAGCAGATGCCAAACGTTCGTGCTGTACTCACTGTGCTGCTGGGCAGCTGAGAGAGACCACCTGAGAATTTGGATTCAAATGGACTTTTAGGTATGAAACCGAGGAGAGACTGCAATGATGGTGACCCCGTTTCAAAGCTGCTTGTGTGCTGAAGAAGCCCAGCTTTCCCTGCTCGTCCTTCTGCTGCGCGAGCAGAATCCACTGTTCATTCTGTGCTGACTGTGTTGCTGCGCAGCAGAGAGCAGGCTCTGGACTGATTCCATTCAAATGCTTTTCCTGTATGAAAGTGAGCAGTGAAAGCAACGATGGAGGCACCAATGTAAAGGGGATTGTGTGCTGAACAGGTCCAGCACCAGCTTTCAATCCTTGCTCTTCTGCTGTGGGAGCAGAGGCCAAACGTTCGTGCTGTGCTCACTGTGCTGCTGGGCAGCTGAGAGAGACCACCTGCGAATTTGGATTCTAATGGACTTTTAGGTATGAAACCGAGGAGAGACTGCAATGATGGTGACCCCGTTGCAAAGCTCCTTGTGTGCTGAAGAAGCCCAGCACTAGCTTCCCTGCTGGTCCTTCTGCCGTGTGAGCAGATGCCACTGTTCATTCTGTGCTGACTGTGTTGCTGCGCAGCAGAGAGCAGGCTCTGGACTGATTCCATTCAAATGCTTTTCCTGTATGAAAGTGAGCAGTGAAAGCAACGATGGAGGCAGCAATGTAAAGGTGATTGTGTGCTGAACAGGTCCAGCACCAGCTTTCAATCCTGGCTCTTCTGCTGTGGGAGCAGAGGCCAAACGTTCGTGCTGTACTCACTGTGCTGCTGGGCAGCTGAGAGAGACCACCTGAGAATTTGGATTCAAATGGACTTTTAGGTATGAAACCGAGGAGAGACTGCAATGATGGTGACCCCGTTGCAAAGCTCCTTGTGTGCTGAAGAGACACAGCACTAGCTTTCCCTGCTGGTCCTTCTGCCGTGTGAGCAGATGCCACTGTTCATTCTGTGCTGTGTTGCTGCCAGCAGGGAGCAGGCTCTGGACTGATTCTATTCAAATGCTTTTCCTGTATGAGTGTTAGCAGTAAAAGCAACGATGGAGGCACAATGTAAAGGTGATTGTGTGCTGAACAGTTCCAGCACCAGCTTTCAATCCTGGCTCTTCTGCTGTGGGAGCAGATGCCAAACGTTCGTGCTGTACTCACTGTGCTGCTGGGCAGCTGAGAGAGACCACCTGAGAATTTGGATTCAAATGGACTTTTAGGTATGAAACCGAGGAGAGACTGCAATGATGGTGACCCCGTTGCAAAGCTGCTTGTGTGCTGAAGAAGCAGAGCACTAGCTTTCCCTGCTGGTCCTTCTGCCGTGTGAGCAGATGCCACTGTTCATTCTGTGCTGACTGTGTTCCTGCGCAGCAGAGAGCAGGCTCTGGACTGATTCTATTCAAATGCTTTTCCTGTATGAAAGTGGGCAGTGAAAGCAACGATGGAGGCACCAATGTAAAGGGGATTGTGTGCTGAACAGGTCCAGCACCACCTTTCAATCCTGGCTTTTCTGCTGTGGGAGCAGATGCCAAACGTTCGTGCTGTACTCACTGTGCTGCTGGGCAGCTGAGAGAGACCACCTGAGAATTTGGATTCAAATGGACTTTTAGGTATGAAACCGAGGAGAGACTGCAATGATGGTGACCCCGTTGCAAAGCTGCTTGTGTGCTGAAGAAGCTCAGCACTAGCTTTCCCTGCTGGTCCTTCTGCTGTGCGAGCAGAATCCACTGTTCATTCTGTGCTGACTGTGTTGCTGCGCAGCAGAGTGCAGGCTCTGGACTGATTCCATTCAAATGCTTTTCCTGTATGAAAGTGAGCAGTGAAAGCAACGATGGAGGCACCAATGTAAAGGTGATTGTGTGCTGAACAGGTCCAGCACCAGCTTTCAATCCTGGCTTTTCTGCTGTGGGAGCAGAGGCCAAACGTTCGTGCTGTACTCACTGTGCTGCTGGGCAGCTGAGAGAGACCACCTGAGAATTTGGATTCAAATGGACTTTTAGGTATGAAACCGAGGAGAGACTGCGATGATGGTGACCCCGTTGCAAAGCTCCTTGTGTGCTGAAGAGACACAGCACTAGCTTTCCCTGCTGGTCCTTCTGCCGTGTGAGCAGATGCCACTGTTCATTCTGTGCTGTGTTGCTGCCAGCAGGGAGCAGGCTCTGGACTGATAATTTAATGCTTTTCCTGTATGAGTGTTAGCAGTGAAAGCAACGATGGAGGCACCAATGTAAAGGTGATTGTGTGCTGAACAGGTCCAGCACCAGCTTTCAATCCTTGCTCTTCTGCTGTGGGAGCAGATGCCAAACGTTCGTGCTGTACTCACTGTGCTGCTGGGCAGCTGAGACCACCTGAGAATTTGGATTCAAATGGACTTTTAGGTATGAAACCTAGGAGAGACTGCAATGATGGTGACCCCGTTGCAAAGCTGCTTGTGTGCTGAAGAAGCCCAGCACTAGCTTTCCCTGCTGGTCCTTCTGCTGTGCGAGCAGAATCCACTGTTCGTTCTGTGCTGACTGTGTTGCTGCGCAGCAGAGAGCAGGCTCTGGATATTCCATTCAAATGATTTTCCTGTATGAAAGTGAGCAGTGAAAGCAACGATGGAGGCACCAATGTAAAGGGGATTGTGTGCTGGACAGGTCCAGCACCAGCTTTCAATCCTGGGCTCTTTCTGCTGTGGGAGCAGATGCCAAACGTTCGTGCTGTACTCACTGTGCTGCTCTGCAGCTGAGACCACCTGAGAATTTGGATTCAAATGGACTTTTAGGTATGAAACCGAGGAGAGACTGCAATGATGGTGACCCCGTTGCAAAGCTGCTTGTGTGCTGAAGAACCTCAGCACTAGCTTTCCCTGCTGGTCCTTCTGCTGTGCGAGCAGAATCCACTGTTCATTCTGTGCTGTGTTGCTGCCAGCAGGGAGCAGGCTCTGGACTGATTCTATTCAAATGCTTTTCCTTTATGAAAGTGAGCAGTGAAAGCAACGATGGAGGCACCGATGTAAAGGGGATTGTGTGCTGAACAGGTCCAGCACCAGCTTTCAATCCTTGCTCTTCCGCTGTGGGAGCAGAAGCCAAACGTTCGTGCTGTACTCACTGTGCTGCTGGGCAGCTGAGAGAGACCACCTGAGAATTTGGATTCAAATGGACTTTTTAGGTATGAAACCGAACAGAGACTGCAATGATGGTGACCCCGTTGCAAAGCTCCTTGTGTGCTGAAGAGCAGAGCACTAGCTTTCCCTGCTGGTCCTTCTGCCGTGTGAGCAGATGCCACTGTTCATTCTTTGCTGTGTTGCTGCCAGCAGGGAGCAGGCTCTGGACTGATTCTATTCAAATGCTTTTCCTGTATGAGTGTTAGCAGTGAAAGCAACGATGGAGGCAACAATGTAAAGGTGATTGTGTGCTGAACAGGTCCAGCACCAGCTTTCAATCCTGGCTCTTCTGCTGTGGGAGCAGATGCCAAACGTTCGTGCTGTACTCACTGTGCTGCTGGGCAGCTGAGAGAGACCACCTGAGAATTTGGATTCAAATGGACTTTTAGGTATGAAACCGAGGAGAGACTGCAATGATGGTGACCCCGTTGCAAAGCTCCTTGTGTGCTGAAGAGACACAGCACTAGCTTTCCCTGCTGGTCCTTCTGCTGTGTGAGCAGATGCCACTGTTCATTCTGTGCTGTGTTGCTGCCAGCAGGGAGCAGGCTCTGGACTGATTCTATTCAAATGCTTTTCCTGTATGAGTGTTAGCAGTGAAAGCAACGATGGAGGCACCAATGTAAAGGTGATTGTGTGCTGAACAGGTCCAGCACCAGCTTTCAATCCTTGCTCTTCTGCTGTGGGAGCAGATGCCAAACGTTCGTGCTGTACTCACTGTGCTGCTCTGCAGCGGAGACCACCTGAGAATTTGGATTCAAATGGACTTTTAGGTATGAAACCGAGGAGAGACTGCAATGATGGTGACCCCGTTGCAAAGCTGCTTGTGTGCTGAAGAAGCTCAGCACTAGCTTTCCCTGCTGGTCCTTCTGCTGTGCGAGCAGAATCCACTGTTCATTCTGTGCTGACTGTGATGCTGCGCAGCAGAGAGCAGGCTCTGGACTGATTCCATTCAAATGCTTTTCCTGTATGAGTGTTAGCAGTGAAAGCAACGATGGAGGCACCAATGTAAAGGTGATTGTGTGCTGAACAGGTCCAGCACCAGCTTTCAATCCTGGCTCTTCTGCTGTGGGAGCAGAGGCCAATTGTTCGTGCTGTGCTCACTGTGCTGCTGGGCAGCTGAGGGAGACCACCTGAGAATTTGGATTCAAATGGACTTTTAGGTATGAAACCGAGGAGAGACTGCAATGATGGTGACACCGTTGCAAAGCTGCTTGTGTGCTGAAGAAGCCCAGCACTAGCTTTCCCTGCTGGTCCTTCTGCCGTGTGTGCAGATGCCACTGTTCATTCTGTGCTGACTGTGTTGCTGCCAGCAGGGAGCAGGCTCTGGACTGATTCTATTCAAATGCTTTTCCTGTATGAGTGTTAGCAGTGAAAGCAACGATGGAGGCACCAATGTAAAGGGGATTGTGTGCTGAACAGGTCCAGCACCAGCTTTCAAACCTGGCTCTTCTGCTGTGGGAGCAGAGGCCAAACGTTCGTGCTGTACTCACTGTGCTGCTGGGCAGCTGAGAGAGACCACCTGAGAATTTGGATTCAAATGGACTTTTAGGTATGAAGCAGAGGAGAGACTGCAATGATGGTGACCCCGTTGCAAAGCTGCTTGTGTGCTGAAGAGACACAGCACTAGCAATTCCCTGCTGGTCCTTCTTTCGTGTGAGCAGATGCCACTGTTCATTCTGTGCTGTGTTGCTGCCAGCAGGGAGCAGGCTCTGGACTGATTCTATTCAAATGCTTTTCCTGTATGAGTGTTAGCAGTGAAAGCAACGATGGAGGCACCAATGTAAAGGTTATTGTGTGCTGAACAGGTCCAGCACCAGCTTTCAATCCTTGCTCTTCTGCTGTGGGAGCAGATGCCAAACGTTCGTGCTGTACTCACTGTGCTGCTGGGCAGCTGAGAGACACCACCTGAGAATTTGGATTCAAATGGACTTTTAGGTATGAAACCGAGGAGAGACTGCAATGATGGTGACCCCGTTGCAAAGCTCCTTGTGTGCTGAAGAGACACAGCACTAGCTTTCCCTGCTGGTCCTTCTGCTGTGCGAGCAGAATCCACTGTTCATTCTGTGCTGACTGTGTTGCTGCGAAGCAGAGAGCAGGCTCTGGACTGATTCCATTCAAATGCTTTTCCTGTATGAAAGTGGGCAATGAAAGCAACGATGGAGGCACCAATGTAAAGGTGATTGTGTGCTGAACAGGTCCAGCACCAGCTTTCAATCCTGGCTCTTCTGCTGTGGGAGCAGATGCCAAACGTTCGTGCTGTACTCACTGTGCTGCTGGGCAGCTGAGAGAGACCACCTGAGAATTTGGATTCAAATGGACTTTTAGGTATGAAACCGAGGAGAGACTGCAATGATGGTGACCCCGTTGCAAAGCTGCTTGTGTGCTGAAGAAGCCCAGCACTAGCTTTCCCTGCTGGTCCTTCTGCTGTGCGAGCAGAATCCACTGTTCGTTCTGTGCTTACTGTGTTGCTGCGCAGCAGAGAGCAGGCTCTGGACTGATTCCATTCAAATGCTTTTCCTGTATGAAAGTGAGCAGTGAAAGCAACGATGGAGGCACCAATGTAAAGGGGATTGTGTGCTGAACAGGTCCAGCACCAGCTTTCAATCCTTGCTCTTCTGCTGTGGGAGCAGATGCCAAACGTTCGTGCTGTACTCACTGTGCTGCTGGGCAGCTGAGACCACCTGAGAATTTGGATTCAAATGGACTTTTAGGTATGAAACCGAGGAGAGACTGCAATGATGGTGACCCCGTTGCAAAGCTGCTTGTGTGCTGAAGAAGCAGAGCACTAGCATTCCTTGCTGGTCCTTCTGCCGTTTGAGCAGATGCCACTGTTCATTCTGTGCTGACTGTGTTCCTGCGCAGCAGAGAGCAGGCTCTGGACTGATTCTATTCAAATGCTTTTCCTGTATGAAAGTGAGCAGTGAAAGCAACGATGGAGGCACCAATGTAAAGGGGATTGTGTGCTGAACAGGTCCAGCACCAGCTTTCAATCCTGGCTTTTCTGCTGTGGGAGCAGATGCCAAACGTTCGTGCTGTACTCACTGTGCTGCTGGGCAGCTGAGAGAGACCACCTGAGAATTTGGATTCAAATGGACTTTTAGGTATGAAACAGAGGAGAGACTGCAATGATGGTGACCCCGTTGCAAAGCTGCTTGTGTGCTGAAGAAGCAGAGCACTAGCTTTCCCTGCTGGTCCTTCTGCCGTGTGAGCAGATGCCACTGTTCATTCTGTGCTGACTGTGTTGCTGCATGCAGGGAGCAGGCTCTGGACTGATTCTATTCAAATGCTTTTCCTGTATGAGTGTTAGCAGTGAAAGCAACGATGGAGGCACCAATGTAAAGGTGATTGTGTGCTGAACAGGTCCAGCACCAGCTTTCAATCCTGGCTCTTCTGCTGTGGGAGCAGAGGCCAAACGTTCGTGCTGTTCTCACTGTGCTGCTGGGCAGCTGAGAGAGACCACCTGAGAATTTGGATTCAAATGGACTTTTAGGTATGAAGCAGAGGAGAGACTGCAATGATGGTGACCCCGTTGCAAAGCTGCTTGTGTGCTGAAGAGACACAGCACTAGCATTCCCTGCTGGTCCTTCTTTCGTGTCAGCAGATGCCACTGTTCATTCTGTGCTGTGTTGCTGCCAGCAGGGAGCAGGCTCTGGACTGATTCTATTCAAATGCTTTTCCTGTATGAGTGTTAGCAGTGAAAGCAACGATGGAGGCACCAATGTAAAGGTGATTGTGTGCTGAACAGGTCCAGCACCAGCTTTCAATCCTTGCTCTTCTGCTGTGGGAGCAGAGGCCAAACGTTCGTGCTGTACTCACTGTGCTGCAGGGCAGCTGAGAGAGAGCACTCTATAATTTGGATTCAAATGGACTTTTAGGTATGAAACCGAGGAGAGACTGCAATGATGGTGACCCCGTTGCAAAGCTGCTTGTGTGCTGAAGAAGCCCAGCACTAGCTTTCCCTGCTGGTCCTTCTGCTGTGCGAGCAGAATCCACTGTTCGTTCTGTGCTGACTGTGTTGCTGCGCAGCAGAGAGCAGGCTCTGGACTGATTCCATTCAAATGCTTTTCCTGTATGAAAGTGAGCAGTGAAAGCAACGATGGAGGCACCAATGTAAAGGGGATTGTGTGCTGAACAGGTCCAGCACCAGCTTTCAATCCTTGCTCTTCTGCTGTGGGAGCAGATGCCAAACGTTCGTGCTGTACTCACTGTGCTGCTGGGCAGCGGAGACCACCTGAGAATTTGGATTCAAATGGACTTTTAGGTATGAAACCGAGGAGAGACTGCAATGATGGTGACCCCGTTGCAAAGCTCCTTGTGTGCTGAAGAGACACAGCACTAGCATTCCCTGCTGGTCCTTCTTTCGTGTCAGCAGATGCCACTGTTCATTCTGTGCTGTGTTGCTGCCAGCAGGGAGCAGGCTCTGGACTGATTCTATTCAAATGCTTTTCCTGTATGAGTGTTAGCAGTGAAAGCAACGATGGAGGCACCAATGTAAAGGTGATTGTGTGCTGAACAGGTCCAGCACCAGCTTTCAATCCTGGCTCTTCTGCTGTGGGAGCAGAGGCCAAACGTTCGTGCTGTACTCACTGTGCTGCTGGGCAGCTGAGAGAGACCACCTGGGAATTTGGATTCAAATGGACTTTTAGGTATGAAGCAGAGGAGAGACTGCAATGATGGTGACCCCGTTGCAAAGCTCCTTGTGTGCTGAAGAGACACAGCACTAGCATTCCCTGCTGGTCCTTCTGCCGTGTGAGCAGATGCCACTGTTCATTCTGTGCTGTGTTGCTGCATGCAGGGAGCAGGCTCTGGACTGATTCTATTCAAATGCTTTTCCTGTATGAGTGTTAGCAGTGTAAGCAACGATGGAGGCACCAATGTAAAGGTGATTGTGTGCTGAACAGGTCCAGCACCAGCTTTCAATCCTGGCTCTTCTGCTGTGGGAGCAGATGCCAAACGTTCGTGCTGTACTCACTGTGCTGCTGGGCAGCTGAGACCACCTGAGAATTTGGATTCAAATGGACTTTTAGGTATGAAACAGAGGAGAGACTGCAATGATGGTGTCCCCGTTGCAAAGCTGCTTGTGTGCTGAAGAAGCTCAGCACTAGCTTTCCCTGCTGGTCCTTCTGCTGTGCGAGCAGAATCCACTGTTCATTCTGTGCTGACTGTGTTGCTGCGCAGCAGAGAGCAGGCTCTGGACTGATTCCATTCAAATGCTTTTCCTGTATGAGTGTTAGCAGTGAAAGCAACGATGGAGGCACCAATGTAAAGGGGATTGTGTGCTGAACAGGTCCAGCACCAGCTTTCAATCCTTGCTCTTCTGCTGTGGGAGCAGATGCCAAACGTTCGTGCTGTACTCACTGTGCTGCTCTGCAGCTGAGACCACCTGAGAATTTGGATTCAAATGGACTTTTAGGTATGAAACAGAAGAGAGACTGCAATGATGGTGACCCCGTTGCAAAGCTGCTTGTGTGCTGAAGAAGCTCAGCACTAGCTTTCCCTGCTGGTCCTTCTGCTGCGCGAGCAGAATCCACTGTTCATTCTGTGCTGACTGTGTTGCTGCGCAGCAGAGAGCAGGCTCTGGACTAATTCCATTCAAATGCTTTTCCTGTATGAGTGTTAGCAGTGAAAGCAACGATGGAGGCACCAATGTAAAGGTGATTGTGTGCTGAACAGGTCCAGCACCAGCTTTCAATCCTGGCTCTTCTGCTGTGGGAGCAGATGCCAAACGTTCGTGCTGTACTCACTGTGCTGCTGGGCAGCTGAGAGAGACCACCTGAGAATTTGGATTCAAATGGACTTTTAGGTATGAAACCGAGGAGAGACTGCAATGATGGTGACCCCGTTGCAAAGCTGCTTGTGTGCTGAAGAAGCAGAGCACTAGCTTTCCCTGCTGGTCCTTCTGCCGTGTGAGCAGATGCCACTGTTCATTCTGTGCTGACTGTGTTGCTGCATGCAGGGAGCAGGCTCTGGACTGATTCTATTCAAATGCCTTTCCTGTATGAGTGTTAGCAGTGAACGCAACAATGGAGGCACCAATGTAAAGGGGATTGTGTGCTGAACAGGTCCAGCACCAGCTTTCAATCCTGGCTCTTCTGCTGTGGGAGCAGAGGCCAAACGTTCGTGCTGTACTCACTGTGCTGCTGGGCAGCTGAGAGAGACCACCTGAGAATTTGGATTCAAATGGACTTTTAGGTATGAAACCGAGGAGAGACTGCAATGATGGTGACCCCGTTGCAAAGCTCCTTGTGTGCTCAAGAGACACAGCACTAGCTTTCCCTGCTGGTCCTTCTGCCGTGTGAGCAGATGCCACTGTTCATTCTGTGCTGTGTTGCTGCCAGCAGGGAGCAGGCTCTGGACTGATTCTATTCAAATGCTTTTCCTGTATGAGTGTTAGCAGTGAAAGCAACGATGGAGGCACCAATGTAAAGGTGATTGTGTGCTGAACAGGTCCAGCACCAGCTTTCAATCCTTGCTCTTCTGCTGTGGGAGCAGATGCCAAACGTTCGTGCTGTACTCACTGTGCTGCTCTGCAGCTGAGACCACCTGAGAATTTGGATTCCAATGGACTTTTAGGTATGAAACAGAGGAGAGACTGCAATGATGGTGACCCCGTTGCAAAGCTGCTTGTGTGCTGAAGAAGCTCAGCACTAGCTTTCCCTGCTGGTCCTTCTGCTGTGCGAGCAGAATCCACTGTTCATTCTGTGCTGACTGTGTTGCTGCGCAGCAGAGAGCAGGCTCTGGACTGATTCCATTCAAATGCTTTTCCTGTATGAGTGTTAGCAGTGAAAGCAACGATGGAGGCACCAATGTAAAGGTGATTGTGTGCTGAACAGGTCCAGCACCAGCTTTCAATCCTGGCTCTTCTGCTGTGGGAGCAGATGCCAAACGTTCATGCTGTACTCACTGTGCTGCTGGGCAGCTGAGAGAGACCACCTGAGAATTTGGATTCAAATGGACTTTTAGGTATGAAACCGAGGAGAGACTGCAATGATGGTGACCCCGTTGCAAAGCTTCTTGTGTGCTGAAGAAGCAGAGCACTAGCTTTCCCTGCTGGTCCTTCTGCCGTGTGTGCAGATGCCACTGTTCATTCTGTGCTGACTGTGTTGCTGCATGCAGGGAGCAGGCTCTGGACTGATTCTATTCAAATGCTATTCCTGTATGAGTGTTAGCAGTGAAAGCAACGATGGAGGCACCAATGTAAAGGGGATTGTGTGCTGAACAGGTCCAGCACCAGCTTTCAATCCTGGCTCTTCTGCTGTGGGAGCAGATGCCAAACGTTCGTGCTGTACTCACTGTGCTGCTGGGCAGCTGAGAGAGACCACCTGAGAATTTGGATTCAAATGGACTTTTAGGTATGAAACCGAGGAGAGACTGCAATGATGGTGACCCCGTTGCAAAGCTGCTTGTGTGCTGAAGAAGCAGAGCACTAGCTTTCCCTGCTGGTCCTTCTGCCGTGTGAGCAGATGCCACTGTTCATTCTGTGCTGACTGTGTTGCTGCATGCAGGGAGCAGGCTCTGGACTGATTCTATTCAAATGCTTTTCCTGTATGAGTGTTAGCAGTGAACGCAACAATGGAGGCACCAATGTAAAGGGGATTGTGTGCTGAACAGGTCCAGCACCAGCTTTCAATCCTGGCTCTTCTGCTGTGGGAGCAGAGGCCAAACGTTCGTGCTGTACTCACTGTGCTGCTGGGCAGCTGAGAGAGACCACCTGAGAATTTGGATTCAAATGGACTTTTAGGTATGAAACCGAGGAGAGACTGCAATGATGGTGACCCCGTTGCAAAGCTCCTTGTGTGCTGAAGAGACACAGCACTAGCTTTCCCTGCTGGTCCTTCTGCTGTGCGAGCAGAATCCACTGTTCATTCTGTGCTGACTGTGTTGCTGCGCAGCAGAGAGCAGGCTCTGGACTGATTCCATTCAAATGCTTTTCCTGTATGAGTGTTAGCAGTGAAAGCAACGATGGAGGCACCAATGTAAAGGGGATTGTGTGCTGAACAGGTCCAGCACCAGCTTTCAATCCTTGCTCTTCTGCTGTGGGAGCAGATGCCAAACGTTCGTGCTGTACTCACTGTGCTGCTCTGCAGCTGAGACCACCTGAGAATTTGGATTCAAATGGACTTTTAGGTATGAAACAGAAGAGAGACTGCAATGATGGTGACCCCGTTGCAAAGCTGCTTGTGTGCTGAAGAAGCTCAGCACTAGCTTTCCCTGCTGGTCCTTCTGCTGCGCGAGCAGAATCCACTGTTCATTCTGTGCTGACTGTGTTGCTGCGCAGCAGAGAGCAGGCTCTGGACTAATTCCATTCAAATGCTTTTCCTGTATGAGTGTTAGCAGTGAAAGCAACGATGGAGGCACCAATGTAAAGGTGATTGTGTGCTGAACAGGTCCAGCACCAGCTTTCAATCCTGGCTCTTCTGCTGTGGGAGCAGATGCCAAACGTTCGTGCTGTACTCACTGTGCTGCTGGGCAGCTGAGAGAGACCACCTGAGAATTTGGATTCAAATGGACTTTTAGGTATGAAACCGAGGAGAGACTGCAATGATGGTGACCCCGTTGCAAAGCTGCTTGTGTGCTGAAGAAGCAGAGCACTAGCTTTCCCTGCTGGTCCTTCTGCCGTGTGAGCAGATGCCACTGTTCATTCTGTGCTGACTGTGTTGCTGCATGCAGGGAGCAGGCTCTGGACTGATTCTATTCAAATGCCTTTCCTGTATGAGTGTTAGCAGTGAACGCAACAATGGAGGCACCAATGTAAAGGGGATTGTGTGCTGAACAGGTCCAGCACCAGCTTTCAATCCCAGCTCTTCTGCTGTGGTAGCAGAGGCCAAACGTTCGTGCTGTACTCACTGTGCTGCTGGGCAGCTGAGAGAGACCACCTGAGAATTTGGATTCAAATGGACTTTTAGGTATGAAACCGAGGAGAGACTGCAATGATGGTGACCCCGTTGCAAAGCTCCTGGTGTGCTCAAGAGACACAGCACTAGCTTTCCCTGCTGGTCCTTCTGCCGTGTGAGCAGATGCCACTGTTCATTCTGTGCTGTGTTGCTGCCAGCAGGGAGCAGGCTCTGGACTGATTCTATTCAAATGCTTTTCCTGTATGAGTGTTAGCAGTGAAAGCAACGATGGAGGCACCAATGTAAAGGTGATTGTGTGCTGAACAGGTCCAGCACCAGCTTTCAATCCTTGCTCTTCTGCTGTGGGAGCAGATGCCAAACGTTCGTGCTGTACTCACTGTGCTGCTCTGCAGCTGAGACCACCTGAGAATTTGGATTCCAATGGACTTTTAGGTATGAAACAGAGGAGAGACTGCAATGATGGTGACCCCGTTGCAAAGCTGCTTGTGTGCTGAAGAAGCTCAGCACTAGCTTTCCCTGCTGGTCCTTCTGCTGTGCGAGCAGAATCCACTGTTCATTCTGTGCTGACTGTGTTGCTGCGCAGCAGAGAGCAGGCTCTGGACTGATTCCATTCAAATGCTTTTCCTGTATGAGTGTTAGCAGTGAAAGCAACGATGGAGGCACCAATGTAAAGGTGATTGTGTGCTGAACAGGTCCAGCACCAGCTTTCAATCCTGGCTCTTCTGCTGTGGGAGCAGATGCCAAACGTTCATGCTGTACTCACTGTGCTGCTGGGCAGCTGAGAGAGACCACCTGAGAATTTGGATTCAAATGGACTTTTAGGTATGAAACCGAGGAGAGACTGCAATGATGGTGACCCCGTTGCAAAGCTGCTTGTGTGCTGAAGAAGCCCAGCACTAGCTTTCCCTGCTGGTCCTTCTGCTGTGCGAGCAGAATCCACTGTTCATTCTGAGCTGACTGTGTTGCTGCGCAGCAGAGAGCAGGCTCTGGACTGATTCCATTCAAATGCTTTTCCTGTATGAAAGTGAGCAGTGAAAGCAACGATGGAGGCACCAATGTAAAGGTGATTGTGTGGTGAACAGGTCCAGCACCAGCTTTCAATCCTTGCTCTTCTGCTGTGTGAGCAGATGCCACTGTTCATTCTGTGCTGACTGTGTTCCTGCGCAGCAGAGAGCAGGCTCTGGACTGATTCCATTCAAATGCTTTTCCTGTATGAAAGTGAGCAGTGAAAGCAACGATGGAGGCAGCAATCTAAAGGGGATTGTGTGCTGAACAGGTCCAGCACCAGCTTTCAATCCTTGCTCTTCTGCTGTGGGAGCAGATGCCAAACGTTCGTGCTGTACTCACTGTGCTGCTGGGCAGCTGAGACCACCTGAGAATTTGATTCAAATGGACTTTTAGGTATGAAACCGAGGAGAGACTGCAATGATGGTGACCCCGTTGCAAAGCTGCTTGTGTGCTGAAGAAGCAGAGCACTAGCTTTCCCTGCTGGTCCTTCTGCCGTGTGAGCAGATGCCACTGTTCATTCTGTGCTGACAGTGTTCCTGCGCAGCAGAGAGCAGGCTCTGGACTGATTCCATTCAAATGCTTTTCCTGTATGAAAGTGAGCAGTGAAAGCAACGATGGAGGCACCAATGTAAAGGTGATTGTGTGCTGAACAGGTCCAGCACCAGCTTTCAATCCTGGCTTTTCTGCTGTGGGAGCAAAGGCCAAACGTTCGTGCTGTATTCACTGTGCTGCTGGGCAGCTGAGAGTGACCACCTGAGAATTTGGATTCAAATGGACTTTTAGGTATGAAACCGAGTAGAGACTGCAATGATGGTGACCCCTTTTCAAAGCTGACTGTGTGCTGAAGAGGCCCAGCACTAGCTTTCCCTGCTGGTCCTTCTGCCGTGGGAGCAGATGCCACTGTTCATTCTGTGCTGTGTTGCTGCGCAGCAGAGAGCAGGCTCTGGACTGATTCCATTCAAATGCTTTTCCTGTATGAATGTGAGCAGTGAAAGCAACAATGGAGGCACCAATGTAAAGGTGATTGTGTGCTGAACCGGTCAAGCACCAGCTTTCAATCCTGGCTCTTCTGCTATGGGAGCAGAGGCCAAACGTTCGTGCTGTACTCACTGTGCTGCTGGGCATCTGAGAGACACCACCTGAGAATTTGGATTCAAATGGACTTTTAGGTATGAAACCGAGGAGAGACTGCAATGATGGTGACACCGTTGCAAAGCTGCTTGTGTGCTGAAGAGGCCCAGCACTAGCTTTCCCTGCTGGTCCTTCTGCCGTGGGAGCAGATGCCACTGTTCATTCTGTGCTGACTGTGTTGCTGCGCAGCAGAGAGCAGGCTCTGGACTGATTCCATTCAAATGCTTTTCCTGTATGTCGTGGTTTAAACCCAGTCAGGTAACTTGTTCACTCACTCCCAGTGAGTGGTGCCGAGCTGACAACAATCAAGGTCCGTGTCCGTCTCCCCCCCCCCCCCCCCCCGCACCGGGGCTCTCCCCTTCCCTGCTCCCGGAGGAACGGGGAGGAGGATCGAGAGAGTGCAACTCCCACGGGTTGAGACAAGAACAGTCCAGCAACAAATCACCACCGCTACTATCAGCTAAAACAATGATAAGGGAAAATAACAAGGGAAGAGAATACGATACCACCGGCCAAGAAAACGAGTTCCACCCGGAAGCTCCTGTCCTTCCGGGTAACTCCCAGTTACCCCCCACCCCGGGCATGACGTGCTGTGGTATGGAATACCTCCCCGGCTAGCCCGGGTCAGGCACCCCGTCTCTGCCTCCTCACAGCTTCCCCTCCTCCCTGGCAGAGCATGAGCCCCACAGAGTCCTTGGTCAGGGTAAACATCACTTAGCAACAACCGACAACATCGGCTTCACCAACACTGTTCTCAAACTAGAAGTCAAAACACAGCACTGCACCAGTTAACACAAAGGAAAAAACATGACTCCTACTGCTGAACCCAGGACATTATCCACCCCTTATTCCATACCATTCACGTCATGCTCAGATCCCACATTTTCAATACACCATCGCTCTCCCACATATATACATCCATATACATACAGACCAAGAGGAAAAAATCATTTTCTTAGTGCATGGACCAATCCCTATAATGCTGCCGAGTCCATTTGGTCCATGATGTTCCAAGTTCATTCTCTGTTGGGATGATGGCTGGAGGGAAGTCAGGGCCAGTCGCTGGTGACCTGGAGACATCTAGTTGATGGGCTATAAAAGCATTACACAGCAGGCACCAGCATACAATTGAGTTCACTGGCTGTTTTCCCCTAAAATCAAATCCCCTTGAGGTATACATCGGACTTCCCTATCTTCCCGCATTACCCACCAAGTATATCCAGGTCCCTGAGCAAAAGCAATCCCACGAGTGGGTTTGCCTTTACCTGAAGCAGGAATAACCCAGACTGTCTTCCCCAGCAAATTCTTCATATGCACCACGGGAACTTTGTCCCCCTCTACAATATGTAAAAGTTCTGACTGGGCTGGGCCAGCCCTGTTGGCAGATCCTCTGGTGTTGACCAACCAGGTGGCCTTTGGTAAATGTGTATCCCAATGCTTGAAAGTTCCCCCACCCATCGCTCTCAGTGTAGTTTTTAACAGCCCATTGTACCGTTCAATTTTCCCAGAGGCTGGTGCATGGTAGGGGATGTGATATACCCACTCAATGCCATGCTCTTTGGCCCAAATATCTATAAGGTTATTTCGGAAATGAGTCCCATTGTCTGACTCAATTCTCTCTGGGGTGCCGTGTCGCCACAAAATCTGTTTCTCAAGGCCCAGGATAGTGTTCCGGGCAGTGGCATGGGGCACAGCGTATGTTTCCAGCCACCCGGTGGTTGCTTCCACCATGGTAAGCACATGGCGCTTGCCTTGGCGGGTTGGTGGCAGTGTGATATAGTCAATCTGCCAGGCCTCCCCATATTTATACTTCAACCATCGTCCTCCATACCAAAGAGGCTTTAACCGCTTGGCTTGTTTAATTGCAGCACATGTTTCACACTCATGAATAACCTGGGCAATAGTATCCATTGTTAAGTCCACCCCTCGGTCACGGGCCCATCTATATGTTGCATCTCTGCCCTGATGGCCTGAAGTGTCATGGGCCCACCGGGCCAGAAATAATTCACCTTTATGTTGCCAATCTAAGTCCATCTGAGCCACTTCAATCTTAGCCGCTTTATCCACTTGTTGGTTGTTCTGGTGTTCCTCAGTGGCCCGACTCTTGGGTACATGGGCATCTACATGACGTACCTTCACCACCAGGTTCTGCACCCGGGCAGCAATATCTTTCCACAGTGCAGCAGCCCAGATGGGTTTACCTCTGCGTTGCCAGTTGCTCTGCTTCCATTGCTTCAACCACCCCCACAGGGCATTTGCCACCATCCATGAGTCAGTATAGAGATAAAGTACTGGCCACTTTTCTCGTTCAGCAATGTCCAGGGCCAGCTGGATGGCTTTCACCTCGGCAAATTGACTCGATTCACCCTCTCCTTCAGCAGTTTCTGCAACTTGTCGTCCAGGACTCCATACAGCTGCCTTCCATCTCCGATGCTTTCCCACAATACGGCAAGAGCCATCAGTAAACAAGGCATACTGCTTTTCACTTTCTGACAGTTTATTATATGGTGGGGCCTCTTCAGCACGCACCACCTCCTCCTCTGGTGACATTCCGAAATCTTTGCCCTCTGGCCAGTCCATGATGACTTCTAGAATGCCTGGACGACTGGGATTTCCTATTCGAGTTCGTTGTGTAATTAGTGCAGCCCATTTACTCCATGTAGCATCAGTTGCATGATGTGTAGAGGAGACCCTGCCTTTGAACATCCAGCCCAGCACGGGCAGCCGGGGTGCCAGGAGGAGCTGTGCTTCAGTGCCAATCACTTCCGAAGCAGCTCGAACCCCTTCATACGCTGCCAGTATCTCTTTCTCAGTTGGGGTATAGCTGGCCTCAGATCCTTTGTATCCCCGACTCCAAAAGCCGAGGGGTCGACCTCGAGTCTCCCCTGGAGCTTTCTGCCAGAGGCTCCAGGTAGGACCGTTCTCCCCAGCTGCAGTGTACAGCACATGTTTTACATCTGGCCCAGTCCGGACTGGTCCAAGGGCTACTGCATGAACTATCTCACGTTTAATTTGCTCAAAGGCTTGTTGCTGCTCAGGGCCCCATTTAAAATCATTCTTCTTCCGGGTCACATGATAGAGAGGGCTTACAATCGAACTGTAATTTGGGATGTGCATTCTCTAGAACCCCACTGCACCCAAGAAAGCTTGCGTTTCTTTCTTATTAGTTGGTGGAGACATTGCTGTTATCTTGTTGATCACATCTGTGGGGATCTGTCTACGTCCATCTTGCCATTTTATTCCCAAAAATTGAATCTCCTGTGCAGGTCCCTTGACCTTACTCCGTTTTATGGCAAAACCGGCTTTCAGCAGGATTTGGATTATTTTCCTCCCTTTCTCAAAGACTTCTTCCGCTGTATCGCCCCACACAATAATGTCATCAATGTATTGCAGGTGTTCTGGAGCTTGCCCCTGTTCCAGTGCGGTCTGGATCAGTCCATGGCAAATGGTAGGGCTGTGTTTCCACCCCTGGGGCAGTTGGTTCCAAGTGAACTGGACACCCCTCCAAGTAAAAGCAAACTGTGGCCTGCACTCTGCTGCCAAAGGAATGGAGAAAAATGCATTGGCAATATCAATCGTGGCATACCACTTGGCTGCCTTTGACTCTAGTTCATACCGAAGTTCTAGCATGTCCGGTACAGCAGCACTCAATGGTGGTGTGACTTCATTCAGGCCACGATAGTCTACTGTTAGTCTCCATTCTCCATTAGACTTTCGCACTGGCCATATGGGGCTATTGAAGGGTGAACGGGTCCTGCTGATCACCCCCTGACTCTCCAGTCTACGGATCAGCTGATGGATGGGAATCAGGGAGTCTCGGTTGGTGCGATATTGCCGCCGGTGCACTGTTGTGGTCGCAATTGGCACTTGTTGTTCTTCAACTTTCAGCAACCCCACAGCAGAGGGATCTTCTGAGAGACCAGGCAAGGTGGACAGCTGCTCAATTTCCTCAGTCTCCAAAGCAGCAATACCAAAAGCCCACCGGTACCCTTTTGGGTCTTTGAAGTACCCTCTCTTGAGGTAGTCTATGCCGAGGATGCATGGAGCCTCTGGACCAGTCACAATAGGGTGCTTTTGCCACTCCCTCCCAGTCAGGCTGATTTCAGCCTCCAGCACAGTCAACTCTTGGGATCCTCCTGTTACTCCAGAAATATAGATGGGTTCCACCCCTTGACAGCTTGATGGCATCAGGGTACACTGTGCACCGGTATCTACTAGAGCCTTATACTTCTGTGGGACTGATGTGCCAGGCCATCTGATCCACACAGTCCAGTAAATCCGATTGTCCCCTACCTCCACCTGGCTGGAGGCAGGGCCCCTCTAATGGTCGTCACAGCATTGGACACTTAAGTCGTGTTGAAAGGGATTATTCTTCGTTATCACAGGAGCTGGAGTAAAATCAGCTCTTCCACTCCATCTGGGAAACTGCTCACCAGAGACTGAAGCCGTAGCTCTCATGGGACGATCAGTCTTGGCCCTTGCTCCCCTCTTCAGTTCACTCACCCGTTCCTCCAAAACTGAAGTAGGTTTTCCATCCCACTTTGTCATGTCTTCTCCGTGATCCAGCAGGTAAAACCATAGGGTACCCCGTGGCGTATACCTTCTGTATCTCCTCTCTTGAATAATAGGACGTCTTTTGTTAATAGCTGAGACGTGTGTTGGTACACGTGAGGAGCTGGATAAATCAGATACATCGTCCCTCAATTTGTCGAGGTCCTGGGACAGTTTTTTCACAGCTGAGATGATGGAAGGAGTGAGATTGTCTTCGAACTCTCGGAGTTTATGAACCATTTCATCCACTGTTAGTGGTACTATGTCATTCCAGGTCACTGTTGCCAATGAACATATGATGACGGTGCATTCCGTGTAAGTTTTCGCCACATGGGTCGTGTACATTCAACTTCATCTGGATCTATAGGTGTATCCCCGTTATTCGGCTTGATGTGATAGAGCATCTCTACGATGGCCGATTCCCTCAGAGACTGGATGCCTTTGTCTATAGTAGTCCACTTGGCCGAACGACTCGTAACATCGTCCTTGTACGGAAACCTTTCTTTCACAGCTGCCAAGAGCCTCCTCCAAAGGCTGAGGGATTTTTTCTCTCTTGCAATTGCTTTGTCAATTCCCCCTTCTCTATCAAGTGATCCCAGCTGCTTGGCTTCTGTACCTTCTAGTTCGTGACCATCGGCCCCATTGTCCCAGCATCGGAGTAACCAGGTGATGATGTGCTCCCCTGGTTGACGGGTAAAATCTTTTCGCATATTCCGCAGCTCGGTTGAGGTCCGAGGTCGAGAAGTTACCTCTTCTTCTTCTTCTTCGTCATGTGATGATGACTCCTGATCAGATTCTGGACCGGGTGGTGAATTCATTGGTTCTTCATCTCGCTTCACCCTTTTTGCCTCCTTTTTGCTTGTTCTCTTGCGTACAGGGGCAACTGATAGTGGTACGAATTGGTCCTCTGGTTTGGCTGCAGTGATTATCACCGTGGTTTGAGTAGCGACTGTACTTGTTGCTGGAGGTGGTGTAGCTACCGTGCTTGGAGCTGGGGTAACCGCGCTGTCTGTTGCAGTTGAAGTTTGAGCAGCTGCTGTACTTGCCACTGGGGTAGCTGCGCAGTTCATTGCAGCCAAAGTTTGAGTAGCGACTGTCGCTTTGCCCTCAAATCCGCTGATATTCTTTTCCTTTTGAAGGTGCTGGATAGTGTTGAACAAGGCCCTGTAAGCATAGGCCAAGCCCCAGCACGTTGCCGTGATTTGTCCATCTCTGGTATGGCCAGAATGACCACACACCTCATTTAAGTGTTTTACTAATTCTTCTGGATTTTGCAGTTGTTCGGTAGTGAAATTCCAAAATACTGGAGGGGCCCACTGACCTAGATACTTGCCCATACTATCCCACACACCCTGCCACTCATGGCTGTCCAGCCTCTGGGAAAATCTCTCGGTCCTCCTACATCGTCGTTTGACCCCAGACAAGACCCAAACCTGAATCTGCTTAACTCTTGAAATCAGTAGTGGGCAAAACACACTCTGTATGCGTGTTAGCATGGTGATTCCCATCACCATCAGTAAACAAGTCTCAACAGCATTAAAAGGCCATTCAAAAAATTCAAAACTCTCAAATGTAAATGGTCTGGGGGGACGACTAGGAGGGTAAAAGGATGTCTCCTTCACAGGTTGAGCACCCGAGAAGGAGAAAAAAGATGTGTAATTGCTAAGCACCTCCATCATATACCTCCCAAAGTATAAAGGTGGTGACCACACTGGGAACATAAACCAGATCAGTTTCATGATCAATGATTCTATTGTATTACAAGTCATTACCATAAAGTACAATGGGATAAAAACCTTAGCCCAAGCCCCACACTTGAAAAACACTAATACAGCCAATACCGGATGGACGTAAGATATGGTATACTGAAACTGTGAGATCAAGAGGAAAAACCTTGAGAGCCAATAAATCAGCATTGTGACGAGTGACTATCAATCCAGTCAAATCTGCTCTTATCTCAACCCCTCGTGCCCCACGTTGGGCGCCAAAAAAGAACTGTTGTGGTTTAAACCCAGTCAGGTAACTTGTTCACTCACTCCCAGTGAGTGGTGCCGAGCTGACAACAATCAAGGTCCGTGTCCGTCTCCCCCCCCCCCTGCACCGGGGCTCTCCCCTTCCCCGCTCCCGGAGGAACGGGGAGGAGGATCGAGAGAGTGCAACTCCCACGGGTTGAGACAAGAACAGTCCAGCAACAAATCACCACCGCTACTATCAGCTAAAACAATGATAAGGGAAAATAACAAGGGAAGAGAATACGATACCACCGGCCAAGAAAACGAGTTCCACCCGGAAGCTCCTGTCCTTCCGGGTAACTCCCAGTTACCCCCCACCCCGGGCATGACGTGCTGTGGTATGGAATACCTCCCCGGCTAGCCCGGGTCAGGCGCCCCGTCTCTGCCTCCTCACAGCTTCCCCTCCTCCCTGGCAGAGCATGAGCCCCACAGAGTCCTTGGTCAGGGTAAACATCACTTAGCAACAACCGACAACATCGGCTTCACCAACATTGATCTCAAGCTGGAAGTCAAAACACAGCACTGCACCAGTTAACACAAAGGAAAAAACATGACTCCTACTGCTGAACCCAGGACACTGTATGAATGTGAGCAGTGAAAGCAACGATGGAGGCACCAATGTAAAGGTGATTGTGTGCTGAACAGGTCCAGCACCAGCTTTCAATCCTGGCTCTTCTGCTGTGGGAGCAGAGGCCAAACGTTCGTGCTGTACTCACTGTGCTGCTGGGCAGCTGAGAGAGACCACCTGAGAATTTGGATTCAAATGGACTTTTAGGTATGAAACCGAGGAGAGACTGCAATGATGGTGACCCCGTTGCAAAGCTGCTTGTGTGCTGAAGAGACACAGCACTAGCTTTCCCTGCTGGTCCTTCTGCCGTGGGAGCAGATGCCACTGTTCATTCTGTGCTGACTGTGTTGCTGCGCAGCAGAGAGAAGGCTCTGGGCTGATTCTATTCAAATGCTTTTCCTGTATTAGTGTTAGCAGTGAAAGCAACGATGGAGGCACCAATGTAAAGGTGATTGTGTGCTGAACAGGTCCAGCACCAGCTTTCCATCCTGGCTCTTCTGCTGTGGGAGCAGAGGCCAAACGTTCGTGCTGTACTCACTGTGCTGCTGGGCAGCTGAGCGACACCACCTGAGAATTCGGATTCAAATGGACTTTTAGGTGTGAAACCGAGGAGAGACTGCAATGATGGTGACACCGTTGCAAAGCTGCTTGTGTGCTGAAGAAGCCCAGCACTAGCTTTCCCTGCTCGCCCTTCTGCCGTGGGAGCAGATGCCACTGTTCATTCTGTGTGTCTGCGCAGCAGAGAGCAGGCTCTGGACTGATTCCATTCAAATGCTTTTCCTGAATGAATGTGAGCAGTGAAAGCAACGATGGAGGCACCAATGTAAAGGTGATTGTGTGCTGAACAGGTCCAGCACCAGCTTTCAATCCTGGCTCTTCTGCTGTGGGAGCAGAGGCCAAACATTCGTGCTGTACTCACTGTGCTGCTGGGCAGCTGAGAGAGACCAGAAGAGAATTTGTATTCAAATGGACTTTTAGGTATGAAACCGAGGAGAGAATGCAATGATGATGACACCGTTGCAACGCTGCTTGTGTGCTGAAGAGGCCCAGCACTAGCTTTCCCTGCTGGTCCTTCTGCTGTGGGAGCAGATGCCACTCTTCATTCTGTGCTGACTCTGTTGCTGAGCAGCAGAGAGCAGGCTCTGGACTGATTCCATTCCAATGATTTTCCTGTGTGAAAGTGAGCAGTGAAAGCAACGATGGAGGCACCGATGTGAAGGTGATTGTGTGCTGAACAGGCCCAGCACCATGTTTCAATCCTGGCTCTTCTGGTGTGGGAGCAGAGGCCAAACGTTCGTGCTGTACTCACTGTGCTGCTGGGCAGCTGAGAGAGACCACCTGAGAATTTGGATTCAAATGGACTTTTAGGTATGAAACCGAGGAGAGACTGCAATGATGGTGACAGCGTTGCAAAGCTGCTTGTGTGCTGAAGAGGCCCAGCACTAGCTTTCCCTGCTGTTCTTTCTGCTGTGGGAGCAGATGCCACTGTTCATTCTGTGCTGACTGTGTTGCTGCGCAGCAGAGAGCAGGCTCTGGACTGATTCCATTCCAATGCTTTCCCTGTGTGAAAGTGAGCAGTGAAAGCAACGATGGAGGCACCAATGTAAAGGTGATTGTGTGCTGAACAGGTCCAGCACCAGCTTTCAATCCTGGCTCTTCTGCTGAGGGAGCAGAGGCCAAACGTTCGTGCTGTACTCACTGTGCTGCTGGGCAGCTGAGAGACACCACCTGAGAATTTGGATTCAAATGGACTTTTAGGTATGAAACCGAGGAGAGACTGCAATGATGGTGACACCGTTGCAAAGCAGCTTGTGTTCTCAAGAGGCCCAGCACTAGCTTTCCCTGCTGGTCCTTCTGCCGTGGGAGCAGATGCCACTGTTCATTATGTGCTGACTGTGTTGCTGTGCAGCAGAGAGCAGGCTCTGGACTGATTCCATTCAAATGCTTTTCCTGTATGAATGTTAGCAGTGAAAGCAACGATGGAGGCACCAATGTCAAGGTGATTGTGTGCTGAACAGGTCCAGCACCAGCTTTCAATCCTGGCTCTTCTGCTGTGGGAGCAGACGCCAAACGTTCGTGCTGTACTCACTGTGCTGCTGGGCAGCTGAGAGACACCACCTGAGAATTTGGATTCAAATGGACTTTTAGGTATGAAACCAAGGAGAGCCTGCAATGATGGTGACACCGTTGCAAAGCTGCTTGTGTGCTGAAGAGGCCCAGCACTAGCTTTCCCTGCTGGTCCTTCTGCCATGGGAGCAGATGCCACTGTTCATTCTGTGCTGACTGTGTTGCTGCGCAGCAGAGAGCAGGCTCTGGACTGATTCCATTCAAATGCTTTTCCTGTATGAATGTGAGCAGTGAAAGCAACGATGGAGGCACCAATGTAAAGGTGATTGTGTGCTGAACAGGTCCAGCACCAGCTTTCAGTCCTGGCTCTTCTGCTGTGGGAGCAGAGGCCAAACGTTCGTGCTGTACTCACTGTGCTGCTGGGCAGCTCAGAGAGACCACCTGAGAATTTGGATTCAAATGGACTTTTAGGTATGAAACCGAGGAGAGACTGCAATGATGGTGACTCCTTTTCAAAGCTGCTTGTGTTCTGAAGAGGCCCAGCACTAGCTTTCCCTGCTGGTCCTTCTGCCATGGGAGCAGATGCCACTGTTCATTCTGTGCTGACTGTGTTGCTGCCAGCAGAGAGCAGGCTCTGGACTGATTCCATTCAAATGCTTTTCCTGTATGAATGTGAGCAGTGAAAGCAACGATGGAGGCACCAATGTAAAGGTGATTGTGTGCTGAACAGGTCCAGCACCAGCTTTCAGTCCTGGCTCTTCTGCTGTGGGAGCAGAGGCCAAACGTTCGTGCTGTACTCACTGTGCTGCTGGGCAGCTGAGAGAGACCACCTGAGAATTTGGATTCAAATGGACTTTTAGGTATGAAACCGAGGAGAGACTGCAATGATGGTGACTCCTTTTCAAAGCTGCTTGTGTTCTGAAGAGGCCCAGCACTAGCTTTTCGTGCTGGTCCTTCTGCCGTGGGGGCAGATGCCACTGTTCATTCTGTGCTGTGTTGCTGCCAGCAGAGAGCAGGCTCTGGACTGATTCCATTCAAATGCTTTTCCTGTATGAAAGTGAGCAGTGAAAGCAACGATGGATGCACCAATGTAAAGGTGATTGTGTGCTGAACAGGTCCAGCACCAGCTTTCAATCCTGGCTCTTCTGCTGTGGGAGCAGAGGCCAAACGTTCGTGCTGTACTCACTGTGCTGCTGGGCAGCTGAGAGACACCACCTGAGAATTTGGATTCAAATGGACTTTTAGGTATGAAACCGAGGAGAGACTGCAATGATGGTGACCCCGTTGCAAAGCTGCTTGTGTGCTGAAGAGACACAGCACTAGCTTTCCCTGCTGGTCCTTCTGCCGTGTGAGCAGATGCCACTGTTCATTCTGTGTTGTGTTGCTGCCAGCAGAGAGCAGGCTCTGGACTGATTCCATTCAAATGCTTTTCCTGTATGAGTGTTAGCAGTGAAAGCAACGATGGAGAGACCAATGTAAAGGTGATTGTGTGCTGAACAGGTCCAGCACCAGCTTTCAATCCTGGCTCTTCTGCTGTGGGAGCAGAGGCCAAACGTTCGTGCTGTACTCACTGTGCTGCTGGGCAGCTGAGACCACCTGAGAATTTGGATTCAAATGGACTTTTAGGTATGAAACCGAGGAGAGACTGCAATGATGGTGACCCCGTTGCAAAGCTGCTTGTGTGCTGAAGAGACACAGCACTAGCTTTCCCTGCTGGTCCTTCTGCCGTGGGAGCAGATGCCACTGTTCATTCTGTGCTGACTGTGTTGCTGCGCAGCAGAGAGAAGGCTCTGGGCTGATTCTATTCAAATGCTTTTCCTGTATTAGTGTTAGCAGTGAAAGCAACGATGGAGGCACCAATGTAAAGGTGATTGTGTGCTGAACAGGTCCAGCACCAGCTTTCCATCCTGGCTCTTCTGCTGTGGGAGCAGAGGCCAAACGTTCGTGCTGTACTCACTGTGCTGCTGGGCAGCTGAGCGACACCACCTGAGAATTCGGATTCAAATGGACTTTTAGGTGTGAAACCGAGGAGAGACTGCAATGATGGTGACACCGTTGCAAAGCTGCTTGTGTGCTGAAGAAGCCCAGCACTAGCTTTCCCTGCTCGCCCTTCTGCCGTGGGAGCAGATGCCACTGTTCATTCTGTGTGTCTGCGCAGCAGAGAGCAGGCTCTGGACTGATTCCATTCAAATGCTTTTCGTGAATGAATGTGAGCAGTGAAAGCAACGATGGAGGCACCAATGTAAAGGTGATTGTGTGCTGAACAGGTCCAGCACCAGCTTTCAATCCTGGCTCTTCTGCTGTGGGAGCAGAGGCCAAACGTTCGTGCTGTACTCACTGTGCTGCTGGGCAGCTGAGAGAGACCAGAAGAGAATTTGTATTCAAATGGACTTTTAGGTATGAAACCGAGGAGAGAATGCAATGATGATGACACCGTTGCAACGCTGCTTGTGTGCTGAAGAGGCCCAGCACTAGCTTTCCCTGCTGGTCCTTCTGCTGTGGGAGCAGATGCCACTCTTCATTCTGTGCTGACTCTGTTGCTGAGCAGCAGAGAGCAGGCTCTGGACTGATTCCATTCCAATGATTTTCCTGTGTGAAAGTGAGCAGTGAAAGCAACGATGGAGGCACCGATGTGAAGGTGATTGTGTGCTGAACAGGCCCAGCACCATGTTTCATTCCTGGCTCTTCTGGTGTGGGAGCAGAGGCCAAACGTTCGTGCTGTACTCACTGTGCTGCTGGGCAGCTGAGAGAGACCACCTGAGAATTTGGATTCAAATGGACTTTTAGGTATGAAACCGAGGAGAGACTGCAATGATGGTGACAGCGTTGCAAAGCTGCTTGTGTGCTGAAGAGGCCCAGCACTAGCTTTCCCTGCTGTTCTTTCTGCTGTGGGAGCAGATGCCACTGTTCATTCTGTGCTGACTGTGTTGCTGCGCAGCAGAGAGCAGGCTCTGGACTGATTCCATTCCAATGCTTTCCCTGTGTGAAAGTGAGCAGTGAAAGCAACGATGGAGGCACCAATGTAAAGGTGATTGTGTGCTGAACAGGTCCAGCACCAGCTTTCAATCCTGGCTCTTCTGCTGAGGGAGCAGAGGCCAAACGTTCGTGCTGTACTCACTGTGCTGCTGGGCAGCTGAGAGACACCACCTGAGAATTTGGATTCAAATGGACTTTTAGGTATGAAACCGAGGAGAGACTGCAATGATGGTGACACCGTTGCAAAGCAGCTTGTGTTCTCAAGAGGCCCAGCACTAGCTTTCCCTGCTGGTCCTTCTGCCGTGGGAGCAGATGCCACTGTTCATATGTGCTGACTGTGTTGCTGTGCAGCAGAGAGCAGGCTCTGGACTGATTCCATTCAAATGCTTTTCCTGTATGAATGTTAGCAGTGAAAGCAACGATGGAGGCACCAATGTCAAGGTGATTGTGAGCTGAACTGGTCAAGCACCAGCTTTCAATCCTGGCTCTTCTGCTGTGGGAGCAGACGCCAAACGTTCGTGCTGTACTCACTGTGCTGCTGGGCAGCTGAGAGACACCACCTGAGAATTTGGATTCAAATGGACTTTTAGGTATGAAACCAAGGAGAGCCTGCAATGATGGTGACACCGTTGCAAAGCTGCTTGTGTTCTGAAGAGGCCCAGCACTAGCTTTCCCTGCTGGTCCTTCTGCCATGGGAGCAGATGCCACTGTTCATTCTGTGCTGACTGTGTTGCTGCGCAGCAGAGAGCAGGCTCTGGACTGATTCCATTCAAATGCTTTTCCTGTATGAATGTGAGCAGTGAAAGCAACGATGGAGGCACCAATGTAAAGGTGATTGTGTGCTGAACAGGTCCAGCACCAGCTTTCAGTCCTGGCTCTTCTGCTGTGGGAGCAGAGGCCAAACGTTCGTGCTGTACTCACTGTGCTGCTGGGCAGCTGAGAGAGACCACCTGAGAATTTGCATTCAAATGGACTTTTAGGTATGAAACCGAGGAGAGACTGCAATGATGGTGACCCCTTTTCAAAGCTGCTTGTGTTCTGAAGAGGCCCAGCACCAGCTTTCCGTGCTGGTCCTTCTGCCGTGGGGGCAGATGCCACTGTTCATTCTGTGCTGTGTTGCTGCCAGCAGAGAGCAGGCTCTGGACTGATTCCATTCAAATGCTTTTCCTGTATGAAAGTGAGCAGTGAAAGCAACGATGGATGCACCAATGTAAAGGTGATTGTGTGCTGAACAGGTCCAGCACCAGCTTTCAATCCTGGCTCTTCTGCTGTGGGAGCAGAGGCCAAACGTTCGTGCTGTACTCACTGTGCTGCTGGGCAGCTGAGAGACACCACCTGAGAATTTGGATTCAAATGGACTTTTAGGTATGAAACCGAGGAGAGACTGCAATGATGGTGACCCCGTTGCAAAGCTGCTTGTGTGCTGAAGAGACACAGCACTAGCTTTCCCTGCTGGTCCTTCTGCCGTGTGAGCAGATGCCACTGTTCATTCTGTGTTGTGTTGCTGCCAGCAGAGAGCAGGCTCTGGACTGATTCCATTCAAATGCTTTTCCTGTATGAGTGTTAGCAGTGAAAGCAACGATGGAGAGACCAATGTAAAGGTGATTGTGTGCTGAACAGGTCCAGCACCAGCTTTCAATCCTTGCTCTTCTGCTGTGGGAGCAGATGCCAAACATTCGTGCTGTACTCACTCTGCTGCTGGGCAGCTGAGACCACCTGAGAATTTGGATTCAAATGGACTTTTAGGAATTAAACCGAGGAGAGACTGCAATGATGGTGACCCCGTTGCAAAGCTCCTTGTGTGCTGAAGAAGCCCAGCACTAGCTTTCCCTGCTGGTCCTTCTGCTGTGCGAGCAGAATCCACTGTTCATTCTGTGCTGACTGTGTTGCTGCGCAGCAGAGAGCAGGCTCTGGACTGATTCCATTCAAATGCTTTTCCTGTATGAAAGTGAGCAGTGAAAGCAACGATGGAGGCACCAATGTAAAGGGGATTGTGTGCTGAACAGGTCCAGCACCAGCTTTCAATCCTGGCTCTTCTGCTGTGGGAGCAGAGGCCAAACGTTCGTGCTGTAGTCACTGTGCTGCTGGGCAGCTGAGCGACACCACCTGAGAATTTGGATTCAAATGGACTTTTAGGTATGAAACCGAGGAGAGACTGCAATGATGGTGACACCGTTGCAAAGCTGCTTGTGTGCTGAAGAGACACAGCCCTAGCTTTCCCTGCTGATCCTTCTGCCGTGTGAGCAGATGCCACTGTTCATTCTGTGCTGTGTTGCTGCCAGCAGAGAGCAGGCTCTGGACTGATTCCATTCAAATGCTTTTCCTGTATGAGTGTTAGCAGTGAAAGCAACGATGGAGGCACCAATGTAAAGGTGATTGTGTGCTGAACAGGTCCAGCACCAGCTTTCAATCCTTGCTCTTCTGCTGTGGGAGCAGATGCCAAAAGTTCGTGCTGTACTCACTTTGCTGCTGGGCAGCTGAGACCACCTGAGAATTTGGATTCAAAAGGACTTTTAGGTATGAAACCGAGGAGAGACTGCAATGATGGTGACCCCGTTGCAAAGCTGCTTGTATGCTGAAGAGACACAGCCCTAGCTTTCCCTGCTGGTCCTTCTGCCGTGTGAGCAGATGCCACTGTTCATTCTGTGCTGACTGTGTTGCTGCGCAGCAGAGAGCAGGCTCTGGACTGATTCCATTCAAATGCTTTTCCTGTATGAAAGTGAGCAGTGAAAGCAACGATGGAGGCACCAATGTAAAGGTGATTGTGTGCTGAACAGGTCCAGCCCCAGCTTTCAATCCTGGCTCTTCTGCTGTGGGAGCAGATGCCAAACGTTCGTGCTGTACTCACTGTGCTGCTGGGCAGCTGAGACCACCTGAGAATTTGGATTCAAATGGACTTTTAGGTATGAAACCGAGGAGAGACTGCAATGATGGTGACCCCGTTGCAAAGCTGCTTGTGTGCTGAAGAAGCCCAGCACTAGCTTTCCCTGATGATCCTTCTCCCGTGTGAGCAGATGCCACTGTTCATTCTGTGCTGACTGTGTTGCTGCGCAGCAGAGGGCAGCCTCTGGACTGATTAAATTCAAATGCTTTTCCTGTATGAGTGTTAGCAGTGAAAGCAACGATGGAGGCACCAATGTAAAGGGGATTGTGTGCTGAACAGGTCCAGCACCAGCTTTCAATCCTGGCTCTTCTGCTGTGGGAGCAGATGCCAAACGTTCGTGCTGTACTCACTGTGCTGCTGGGCAGCTGAGACCACCTGAGAATTTGGATTCAAATGGACTTTTAGGTATGAAACCGAGGAGAGACTGCAATGATGGTGACCCCGTTGCAAAGCTGCTTGTGTGCTGAAGAAGCCCAGCACTAGCTTTCCCTGATGATCCTTCTCCCGTGTGAGCAGATGCCACTGTTCATTCTGCGCTGACTGTGTTGCTGCGCAGCAGAGAGCAGGCTCTGGACTGATTCCATTCAAATCCTTTTCCTGTATGAGTGTTAGCAGTGAAAGCAACGATGGAGGCACCAATGTAAAGGTGATTGTGTGCTGAACAGGTCCAGCACCAGCTTTCAATCCTGGCTCTTCTGCTGTGGGAGCAGAGGCCAAACGTTCGTGCTGTACTCACTGTGCTGCTGGGCAGCTGAGAGAGACCACCTGAGAATTTGGATTCAAATGGACTTTTAGGTATGAAACTGAGGAGAGACTGGAATGATGGTGACACCGTTGCAAATCTGCTTCTGTGCTGAAGAGGCACAGCACTAGCTTTCCCTGCGGGTCCTTCTGCCGTGTGAGCAGATGCCACTGTTCATTCTGTGCTGACTGTGTTCCTGCGCAGCAGAGAGCAGGCTCTGGACTGATTCCATTCAAATGCTTTTCCTGTATGAAAGTGAGCAGTGAAAGCAACGATGGATGCACCAATGTAAAGGTGATTGTGTGCTGAACAGGTCCAGCACCAGCTTTCAATCCTGGCTCTTCTGCTGTGGGAGCAGAGGCCAAACGTTCGTGCTGTACTCACTGTGCTGCTGGGCAGCTCAGAGAGACCACCTGAGAATTTGGATTCAAATGGACCTTTAGGTATGAAACCAAGGAGAGACTGCAATGATGGTGACCCCGTCGCAAAGCTGCTTGTGTGCTGAAGAGACACAGCCCTAGCTTTCCCTGCTGGTCCTTCTGCCGTGTGAGCAGATGCCACTGTTCATTCTGTGCTGTGTTGCTGCCCGCAGGGAGCAGGCTCTGGACTGATTCCATTCAAATGCTTTTCCTGTATGAGTGTTAGCAGTGAAAGCAACGATGGAGGCACCAATGTAAAGGTGATTGTGTGCTGAACAGGTCCAGCACCAGCTTTCAATCCTTGCTCTTCTGCTGTGGGAGCAGATGCCAAACATTCGTGCTGTACTCACTGTGCTGCTGGGCAGCTGAGACCACCTGAGAATTTGGATTCAAATGGACTTTTAGGTATGAAACCGAGGAGAGACTGCAATGATGGTGACCCCGTTGCAAAGCTGCTTATGTGCTGAAGAAGCCCAGCACTAGCTTTCCCTGCTGGTCCTTCTGCTGTGCGAGCAGAATCCACTGTTCATTCTGTGCTGACTGTGTTGCTGCGCAGCAGAGAGCAGGCTCTGGACTGATTCCATTCAAATGCTTTTCCTGTATGAAAGTGAGCAGTGAAAGCAACGATGGAGGCACCAATGTAAAGGGGATTGTGTGCTGAACAGGTCCAGCACCAGCTTTCAATCCTGGCTCTTCTGCTGTGGGAGCAGAGGCCAAACGTTCGTGCTGTACTCACTGTGCTGCTGGGCAGCTGAGAGAGACCACCTGAGAATTTGGATTCAAAAGGACTTTTAGGTATGAAACCGAGGAGAGACTGCAATGATGGTGACCCTGTTGCAAAGCTGCTTGTGTGCTGAAGAGACACAGCACTAGCTTTCCCTGCTGGTCCTTCTGCCGTGTGAGCAGATGCCACTGTTCATTCTGTGCTGTGTTGCTGCCAGCAGGGAGCAGGCTCTGGACTGATTCTATTCAAATGCTTTTCCTGTATGAAAGTGAGCAGTGAAAGCAACGATGGATGCACCAATGTAAAGGTGATTGTGTGCTGAACAGGTCCAGCACCAGCTTTCAATCCTGGCTCTTCTGCTGTGGGAGCAGAGGCCAAACGTTCGTGCTGTACTCACTGTGCTGCTGGGCAGCTGAGCGACACCACCTGAGAATTTGGATTCAAATGGACTTTTAGGTATGAAACTGAGGAGAGACTGGAATGATGGTGACACAGTTGCAAATCTGCTTCTGTGCTGAAGAGGCCCAGCACTAGCTTTCCCTGCTGGTCCTTCTGCCGTGGGAGCAGATGCCACTGTTCATTCTGTGCTGACTGTGTTGCTGCGCAGCAGAGAGCAGGCTCTGGACTGATTCCATTCAAATGCTTTTCCTGTATGAAAGTGAGCAGTGAAAGCAACGATGGAGGCACCAATGTAAAGGGGATTGTGTGCTGAACAGGTCCAGCACCAGCTTTCAATCCTGGCTCTTCTGCAGTGGGAGCAGATGCCAAACGTTCGTGCTGTACTCACTGTGCTGCTGGGCAGCTGATAGAGACCACCTGAGAATTTGGATTCATATGGACTTTTAAGTATGAAACCGAGGAGAGACTGCAATGATACTGACCCCGTTGCAAAGCTGCTTGTGTGCTGAAGAAGCCCAGCACTAGCTTTCCCTGATGATCCTTCTCCCGTGTGAGCAGATGCCACTGTTCATTCTGTGCTGACTGTGTTGCTGCGCAGCAGAGAGCAGCCTCTGGACTGATTCTATTCAAATGCTTTTCCTGTATGAGTGTTAGCAGTGAAAGCAACGATGGAGGCACCAATGTAAAGGTGATTGTGTGCTGAACAGGTCCAGCACCAGCTTTCAATCCTGGCTCTTCTGCTGTGGGAGCAGATGCCAAACGTTCGTGCTGTACTCACTGTGCTGCTGGGCAGCTGAGACCACCTGAGAATTTGGATTCAAATGGACTTTTAGGTATGAAACCGAGGAGAGACTGCAATGATGGTGACCCCGTTGCAAAGCTGCTTGTGTGCTGAAGAAGCCCAGCACTAGCTTTCCCTGATGATCCCTCTCCCGTGTGAGCAGATGCCACTGTTCATTCTGTGCTGACTGTGTTGCTGCGCAGCAGAGAGCAGGCTCTGGACTGATTCCATTCAAATGCTTTTCCTGTATGAAAGTGAGCAGTGAAAGCAACGATGGAGGCACCAATGTAAAGGGGATTGTGTGCTGAACAGGTCCAGCACCAGCTTTCAATCCTGGCTCTTCTGCTGTGGGAGCAGAGGCCAAACGTTCGTGCTGTACTCACTGTGCTGCTGGGCAGCTGAGCGACACCACCTGAGAATTTGGATTCAAATGGACTTTTAGGTATGAAACTGAGGAGAGACTGGAATGATGGTGACACCGTTGCAAAGCTGCTTGTGTGCTGAAGAGACACAGCCCTAGCTTTCCCTGCTGGTCCTTCTGCCGTGTGAGCAGATGCCACTGTTCATTCTGTGCTGTGTTCCTGCCAGCAGGGAGCAGGCTCTGGACTGATTCTATTCAAATGCTTTTCCTGTATGAAAGTGAGCAGTGAAAGCAACGATGGAGGCACCAATGTAAAGGGGATTGTGTGCTGAACAGGTCCAGCACCAGCTTTCAATCCTTGCTCTTCTGCTGTGGGAGCAGATGCCAAACATTCTTGCTGTACTCACTGTGCTGCTGGGCAGCTGAGACCACCTGAGAATTTGGATTCAAATGGACTTTTAGGTATGAAACCGAGGAGAGACTGCAATGATGGTGACCCCGTTGCAAAGCTGCTTGTGTGCTGAAGAAGCCCAGCACTAGCTTTCCCTGCTGGTCCTTCTGCTGTGCGAGCAGAATCCACTGTTCATTCTGTGCTGACTGTGTTGCTGCGCAGTAGAGAGCAGGCTCTGGACTGATTCCATTCAAATGCTTTTCCTGTATGAAAGTGAGCAGTGAAAGCAACGATGGATGGACCAATGTAAAGGGGATTGTGTGCTGAACAGGTCCAGCACCAGCTTTCAATCCTGGCTCTTCTGCTGTGGGAGCAGAGGCCAAACGTTCGTGTTGCGCTAACTGTGCTGCTGGGCAGCTGAGAGGGACCACCTGAGAATTTGGATTCAAATGGTCTTTTAGGTATGAAACCGAGGAGAGACTGGAATGATGGTGACCCCGTTGCAAAGCTGCTTGTGTGCTGAAGAGACACAGCCCTAGCTTTCCCTGCTGGTGCTTCTGCCGTGTGAGCAGATGCCACTGTTCATTCTGTGCTGTGTTGCTGCCAGCAGGGAGCAGGCTCTGGACTGATTCTATTCAAATGCTTTTCCTGTATGAGTGTTAGCAGTGAAAGCAACGATGGAGGCACCAATGTAAAGGTGATTGTGTGCTGAACAGGTCCAGCACCAGCTTTCAATCCTGGCTCTTCTGCTGTGGGAGCAGAGGCCAAACGTTCGTGCTGTACTCACTGTGCTGCTGGGCAGCTGATAGAGACCACCTGAGAATTTGGATTCAAATGGACTTTTAGGTATGAAACCGAGGTGAGACTGCAATGATGGTGACCCCGTTGCAAAGCTGCTTGTGTGCTGAAGAAGCCCAGCACTAGCTTTCCCTGATGATCCTTCTCCCGTGTGAGCAGATGCCACTGTTCATTCTGCGCTGACTGTGTTGCTGCGCAGCAGAGAGCAGGCTCTGGACTGATTCCATTCAAATGCTTTTCCTGTATGAGTGTTAGCAGTGAAAGCAACGATGGAGGCACCAATGTAAAGGGGATTGTGTGCTGAACAGGTCCAGCACCAGCTTTCAATCCTTGCTCTTCTGCTGTGGGAGCAGATGCCAAACATTTGTGCTGTACTCACTGTGCTGCTGGGCAGCTGAGACCACCTGAGAATTTGGATTCAAATGGACTTTTAGGTATGAAACCGAGGAGAGACTGCAATGATGGTGACACCGTTGCAAAGCTGCTTGTGTGCTGAAGAGACACAGCCCTAGCTTTCCCTGCTGGTCCTTCTGCCGTGTGAGCAGATGCCACTGTTCATTCTCTGCTGTGTTCCTGCCAGCAGGGAGCAGGCTCTGGACTGATTCTATTCAAATGCTTTTCCTGTATGAAAGTGAGCAGTGAAAGCAACGATGGAGGCACCAATGTAAAGGGGATTGTGTGCTGAACAGGTCCAGCACCAGCTTTCAATCCTTGCTCTTCTGCTGTGGGAGCAGATGCCAAACATTCGTGCTGTACTCACTGTGCTGCTGGGCAGCTGAGACCACCTGAGAATTTGGATTCAAATGGACTTTTAGGTATGAAACCGAGGAGAGACTGCAATGATGGTGACCCCGTTGCAAAGCTGCTTGTGTGCTGAAGAAGCCCAGCACTAGCTTTCCCTGCTGGTCCTTCTGCTGTGCGAGCAGAATCCACTGTTCATTCTGTGCTGACTGTGTTGCTGCGCAGTAGAGAGCAGGCTCTGGACTGATTCCATTCAAATGCTTTTCCTGTATGAAAGTGAGCAGTGAAAGCAACGATGGATGGACCAATGTAAAGGGGATTGTGTGCTGAACAGGTCCAGCACCAGCTTTCAATCCTGGCTCTTCTGCTGTGGGAGCAGAGGCCAAACGTTCGTGTTGCGCTAACTGTGCTGCTGGGCAGCTGAGAGGGACCACCTGAGAATTTGGATTCAAATGGTCTTTTAGGTATGAAACCGAGGAGAGACTGCAATGATGGTGACCCCGTTGCAAAGCTGCTTGTGTGCTGAAGAGACACAGCACTAGCTTTCCCTGCTGGTCCTTCTGCCGTGTGAGCAGATGCCACTGTTCATTCTGTGCTGTGTTGCTGCCAGCAGGGAGCAGGCTCTGGACTGATTGTATTCAAATGCTTTTCCTGTATGAGTGTTAGCAGTGAAAGCAACGATGGAGGCACCAATGTAAAGGTGATTGTGTGCTGAACAGGTCCAGCACCAGCTTTCAATCCTTGCTCTTCTGCTGTGGGAGCAGAGGCCAAACGTTCGTGCTGTACTCACTGTGCTGCTGGGCAGCTGAGACCACCTGAGAATTTGGATTCAAATGGACTTTTAGGTATGAAACCGAGGAGAGACTGCAATGATGGTGACCCTGTTGCAAAGCTGCTTGTGTGCTGAAGAAGCCCAGCACTAGCTTTCCCTGCTGGTCCTTCTGCTGTGCGAGCAGAATCCACTGTTCATTCTGTGCTGTTTGTGTTGCTGCGCAGCAGAGAGCAGCCTCTGGACTGATTCCATTCAAATGCTTTTCCTGTATGAAAGTGAGCAGTGAAAGCAATGATGGATGCACCAATGTAAAGGTGATTGTGTGCTGAACAGGTCCAGCACCAGCTTTCAATCCTGGCTCTTCTGCTGTGGGAGCAGAGGCCAAACGTTCGTGCTGTACTCACTGTGCTGCTGGGCAGCTGATAGAGACCACCTGAGAATTTGGATTCAAATGGACTTTTAGGTATGAAACCGAGGTGAGACTGCAATGATGGTGACCCCGTTGCAAAGCTGCTTGTGTGCTGAAGAGGCCCAGCACTAGCTTTCCCTGATAATCCTTCTCCCGTGTGAGCAGATGCCACTGTTCATTCTGCGCTGACTGTGTTGCTGCGCAGCAGAGAGCAGGCTCTGGACTGATTCCATTCAAATGCTTTTCCTGTATGAAAGTGAGCAGTGAAAGCAACGATGGATGCACCAATGTAAAGGTGATTGTGTGCTGAACAGGTCCAGCACCAGCTTTCAATCCTGGCTCTTCTGCTGTGGGAGCAGAGGCCAAACGTTCGTGCTGTACTCACTGTGCTGCTGGGCAGCTGAGCGACACCACCTGAGAATTTGGATTCAAATGGACTTTTAGGTATGAAACTGAGGTGAGACTGGAATGATGGTGACACCGTTGCAAATCTGCTTCTGTGCTGAAGAGGCCCAGCACTAGCTTTCCCTGCGGGTCCTTCTGCCTTGTGAGCAGATGCCACTGTTCATTCTGTGCTGACTGTGTTCCTGCGCAGCAGAGAGCAGGCTCTGGACTGATTCCATTCAAATGCTTTTCCTGTATGAAAGTGAGCAGTGAAAGCAACGATGGATGCACCAATGTAAAGGTGATTGTGTGCTGAACAGGTCCAGCACCAGCTTTCAATCCTGGCTCTTCTGCTGTGGGAGCAGAGGCCAAACGTTCGTGCTGTACTCACTGTGCTGCTGGGCAGCTCAGAGAGACCACCTGAGAATTTGGATTCAAATGGACCTTTAGGTATGAAACCAAGGAGAGACTGCAATGATGGTGACCCCGTCGCAAAGCTGCTTGTGTGCTGAAGAGACACAGCCCTAGCTTTCCCTGCTGGTCCTTCTGCCGTGTGAGCAGATGCCACTGTTCATTCTGTGCTGTGTTGCTGCCCGCAGGGAGCAGGCTCTGGACTGATTCCATTCAAATGCTTTTCCTGTATGAGTGTTAGCAGTGAAAGCAACGATGGAGGCACCAATGTAAAGGTGATTGTGTGCTGAACAGGTCCAGCACCAGCTTTCAATCCTTGCTCTTCTGCTGTGGGAGCAGATGCCAAACGTTCGTGCTGTACTCACTGTGCTGCTGGGCAGCTGAGACCACCTGAGAATTTGGATTCAAATGGACTTTTAGGTATGAAACCGAGGAGAGACTGCAATGATGGTGACCCCGTTGCAAAGCTGCTTATGTGCTGAAGAAGCCCAGCACTAGCTTTCCCTGCTGGTCCTTCTGCTGTGCGAGCAGAATCCACTGTTCATTCTGTGCTGACTGTGTTGCTGCGCAGCAGAGAGCAGGCTCTGGACTGATTCCATTCAAATGCTTTTCCTGTATGAAAGTGAGCAGTGAAAGCAACGATGGAGGCACCAATGTAAAGGGGATTGTGTGCTGAACAGGTCCAGCACCAGCTTTCAATCCTGGCTCTTCTGCTGTGGGAGCAGATGCCAAACGTTCGTGCTGTACTCACTGTGCTGCTGGGCAGCTGAGACCACCTGAGAATTTGGATTCAAATGGACTTTTAGGTATGAAACCGAGGAGAGACTGCAATGATGGTGACCCCGTTGCAAAGCTGCTTGTGTGCTGAAGAAGCCCAGCACTAGCTTTCCCTGATGATCCCTCTCCCGTGTGAGCAGATGCCACTGTTCAGTCTGTGCTGACTGTGTTGCTGCGCAGCAGAGAGCAGGCTCTGGACTGATTCCATTCAAATGCTTTTCCTGTATGAAAGTGAGCAGTGAAAGCAACGATGGAGGCACCAATGTAAAGGGGATTGTGTGCTGAACAGGTCCAGCACCAGCTTTCAATCCTGGCTCTTCTGCTGTGGGAGCAGAGGCCAAACGTTCGTGCTGTACTCACTGTGCTGCTGGGCAGCTGAGCGACACCACCTGAGAATTTGGATTCAAATGGACTTTTAGGTATGAAACTGAGGAGAGACTGGAATGATGGTGACACCGTTGCAAAGCTGCTTGTGTGCTGAAGAGACACAGCCCTAGCTTTCCCTGCTGGTCCTTCTGCCGTGGGAGCAGATGCCACTGTTCATTCTGTGCTGTGTTCCTGCCAGCAGGGAGCAGGCTCTGGACTGATTCTATTCAAATGCTTTTCCTGTATGAAAGTGAGCAGTGAAAGCAACGATGGAGGCACCAATGTAAAGGGGATTGTGTGCTGAACAGGTCCAGCACCAGCTTTCAATCCTTGCTCTTCTGCTGTGGGAGCAGATGCCAAACATTCGTGCTGTACTCACTGTGCTGCTGGGCAGCTGAGCGACACCACCTGAGAATTTGGATTCAAATGGACTTTTAGGTATGAAACCGAGGAGAGACTGCAATGATGGTGACCCCGTTGCAAAGCTGCTTGTGTGCTGAAGAAGCCCAGCACTAGCTTTCCCTGCTGGTCCTTCTGCTGTGCGAGCAGAATCCACTGTTCATTCTGTGCTGACTGTGTTGCTGCGCAGTAGAGAGCAGGCTCTGGACTGATTCCATTCAAATGCTTTTCCTGTATGAAAGTGAGCAGTGAAAGCAACGATGGATGGACCAATGTAAAGGGGATTGTGTGCTGAACAGGTCCAGCACCAGCTTTCAATCCTGGCTCTTCTGCTGTGGGAGCAGAGGCCAAACGTTCGTGTTGCGCTAACTGTGCTGCTGGGCAGCTGAGAGGGACCACCTGAGAATTTGGATTCAAATGGTCTTTTAGGTATGAAACCGAGGAGAGACTGCAATGATGGTGACCCCGTTGCAAAGCTGCTTGTGTGCTGAAGAGACACAGCCCTAGCTTTCCCTGCTGGTCCTTCTGCCGTGTGAGCAGATGCCACTGTTCATTCTGTGCTGTGTTGCTGCCAGCAGGGAGCAGGCTCTGGACTGATTCTATTCAAATGCTTTTCCTCTATGAGTGTTAGCAGTGAAAGCAACGATGGATGCACCAATGTAAAGGTGATTGTGTGCTGAACAGGTCCAGCACCAGCTTTCAATCCTGGCTCTTCTGCTGTGGGAGCAGAGGCCAAACGTTCGTGCTGTACTCACTGTGCTGCTGGGCAGCTCAGAGAGACCACCTGAGAATTTGGATTCAAATGGACCTTTAGGTATGAAACCAAGGAGAGACTGCAATGATGGTGACCCCGTCGCAAAGCTGCTTGTGTGCTGAAGAGACACAGCCCTAGCTTTCCCTGCTGGTCCTTCTGCCGTGTGAGCAGATGCCACTGTTCATTCTGTGCTGTGTTGCTGCCCGCAGGGAGCAGGCTCTGGACTGATTCCATTCAAATGCTTTTCCTGTATGAGTGTTAGCAGTGAAAGCAACGATGGAGGCACCAATGTAAAGGTGATTGTGTGCTGAACAGGTCCAGCACCAGCTTTCAATCCTTGCTCTTCTGCTGTGGGAGCAGATGCCAAACGTTCGTGCTGTACTCACTGTGCTGCTGGGCAGCTGAGACCACCTGAGAATTTGGATTCAAATGGACTTTTAGGTATGAAACCGAGGAGAGACTGCAATGATGGTGACCCCGTTGCAAAGCTGCTTATGTGCTGAAGAAGCCCAGCACTAGCTTTCCCTGCTGGTCCTTCTGCTGTGCGAGCAGAATCCACTGTTCATTCTGTGCTGACTGTGTTGCTGCGCAGCAGAGAGCAGGCTCTGGACTGATTCCATTCAAATGCTTTTCCTGTATGAAAGTGAGCAGTGAAAGCAACGATGGAGGCACCAATGTAAAGGGGATTGTGTGCTGAACAGGTCCAGCACCAGCTTTCAATCCTGGCTCTTCTGCTGTGGGAGCAGATGCCAAACGTTCGTGCTGTACTCACTGTGCTGCTGGGCAGCTGAGACCACCTGAGAATTTGGATTCAAATGGACTTTTAGGTATGAAACCGAGGAGAGACTGCAATGATGGTGACCCCGTTGCAAAGCTGCTTGTGTGCTGAAGAAGCCCAGCACTAGCTTTCCCTGATGATCCCTCTCCCGTGTGAGCAGATGCCACTGTTCAGTCTGTGCTGACTGTGTTGCTGCGCAGCAGAGAGCAGGCTCTGGACTGATTCCATTCAAATGCTTTTCCTGTATGAAAGTGAGCAGTGAAAGCAACGATGGAGGCACCAATGTAAAGGGGATTGTGTGCTGAACAGGTCCAGCACCAGCTTTCAATCCTGGCTCTTCTGCTGTGGGAGCAGAGGCCAAACGTTCGTGCTGTACTCACTGTGCTGCTGGGCAGCTGAGCGACACCACCTGAGAATTTGGATTCAAATGGACTTTTAGGTATGAAACTGAGGAGAGACTGGAATGATGGTGACACCGTTGCAAAGCTGCTTGTGTGCTGAAGAGACACAGCCCTAGCTTTCCCTGCTGGTCCTTCTGCCGTGTGAGCAGATGCCACTGTTCATTCTGTGCTGTGTTCCTGCCAGCAGGGAGCAGGCTCTGGACTGATTCTATTCAAATGCTTTTCCTGTATGAAAGTGAGCAGTGAAAGCAACGATGGAGGCACCAATGTAAAGGGGATTGTGTGCTGAACAGGTCCAGCACCAGCTTTCAATCCTTGCTCTTCTGCTGTGGGAGCAGATGCCAAACATTCGTGCTGTACTCACTGTGCTGCTGGGCAGCTGAGCGACACCACCTGAGAATTTGGATTCAAATGGACTTTTAGGTATGAAACCGAGGAGAGACTGCAATGATGGTGACCCCGTTGCAAAGCTGCTTGTGTGCTGAAGAAGCCCAGCACTAGCTTTCCCTGCTGGTCCTTCTGCTGTGCGAGCAGAATCCACTGTTCATTCTGTGCTGACTGTGTTGCTGCGCAGTAGAGAGCAGGCTCTGGACTGATTCCATTCAAATGCTTTTCCTGTATGAAAGTGAGCAGTGAAAGCAACGATGGATGGACCAATGTAAAGGGGATTGTGTGCTGAACAGGTCCAGCACCAGCTTTCAATCCTGGCTCTTCTGCTGTGGGAGCAGAGGCCAAACGTTCGTGTTGCGCTAACTGTGCTGCTGGGCAGCTGAGAGGGACCACCTGAGAATTTGGATTCAAATGGTCTTTTAGGTATGAAACCGAGGAGAGACTGCAATGATGGTGACCCCGTTGCAAAGCTGCTTGTGTGCTGAAGAGACACAGCCCTAGCTTTCCCTGCTGGTCCTTCTGCCGTGTGAGCAGATGCCACTGTTCATTCTGCGCTGTGTTGCTGCCAGCAGGGAGCAGGCTCTGGACTGATTCTATTCAAATGCTTTTCCTCTATGAGTGTTAGCAGTGAAAGCAACGATGGAGGCACCAATGTAAAGGTGATTGTGTGCTGAACAGGTCCAGCACCAGCTTTCAATCCTTGCTCTTCTGCTGTGGGAGCAGAGGCCAAACGTTCGTGCTGTACTCACTGTGCTGCTGGGCAGCTGAGACCACCTGAGAATTTGGATTCAAATGGACTTTTAGGTATGAAACCGAGGAGAGACTGCAATGATGGTGACCCCGTTGCAAAGCTGCTTGTGTGCTGAAGAAGCCCAGCACTAGCTTTCCCTGCTGGTCCTTCTGCTGTGCGAGCAGAATCCACTGTTCATTCTGTGCTGATTGTGTTGCTGCGCAGCAGAGAGCAGGCTCTGGACTGATTCAATTCTAATGCTTTTCCTGTATGAAAGTGAGCAGTGAAAGCAACGATGGAGGCACCAATGTAAAGGGAATTGTGTGCTGAACAGGTCCAGCACCAGCTTTCAATCCTGGCTCTTCTGCTGTGGGAGCAGAGGCCAAATGTTCGTGCTGTACTCACTGTGCTGCGGGGCATCTGGGACCACCTGAGAATTCGGATTCAAATGGACTTTTAGGTATGAAACCGAGGAGAGACTGCAATGATGGTGACCCCGTTGCAAAGCTGCTTCTGTGCTGAAGCGACACAGCACTAGCTTTCCCTGATGATCCTTCTGCCGTGTGAGCAGATTCCACTGTTCATTCTGTGCTGTGTTGCTGCCAACAGGGAGCAGCCTCTGGACTGATTCTATTCAAATGCTTTTCCTGTATGAGTGTTAGCAGTGAAAGCAACGATGGAGGCACCAATGTAAAGGTGATTGTGTGCTGAACAGGTCCAGCACCAGCTTTCAATCCTTGCTCTTCTGCTGTGGGAGCAGATGCCAAACGTTCGTGCTGTACTCACTGTGCTGCTGGGCAGGAGAGACCACCTGAGAATTTGGATTCAAATGGACTTTTAGGTATGAAACCGAGGAGAGACTGCAATGATGGTGACCCCGTTGCAAAGCTGCTTGTGTGCTGAAGAGGCCCAGCACTAGCTTTCCCTGATGATCCTTCTGCCGTGTGAGCAGATGCCACTGTTCATTCTGTGCTGACTGTGTTGCTGCGCAGCAGAGAGCAGCCTCTGGACTGATTCCATTCAAATGCTTTTCCTGTATGAAAGTGAGCAGTGAAAGCAACGATGGAGGCACCAATGTAAAGGGGATTGTGTGCTGAACAGGTCCAGCACCAGCTTTCAATCCTGGCTCTTCTGCTGTGGGAGCAGATGCCAAACGTTCGTGCTGTACTCACTGTGCTGCTGGGCAGCTGAGACCACCTGAGAATTTGGATTCAAATGGACTTTTAAGTATGAAACCGAGGAGAGACTGCAATGATACTGACCCCGTTGCAAAGCTGCTTGTGTGCTGAAGAAGCCCAGCACTAGCTTTCCCTGATGATCCTTCTCCCGTGTGAGAAGATGCCACTGTTCATTCTGTGCTGACTGTGTTGCTGCGCAGCAGAGAGCAGCCTCTGGACTGATTCTATTCAAATGCTTTTCCTGTATGAGTGTTAGCAGTGAAAGCAACGATGGAGGCACCAATGTAAAGGTGATTGTGTGCTGAACAGGTCCAGCACCAGCTTTCAATCCTGGCTCTTCTGCTGTGGGAGCAGATGCCAAACGTTCGTGCTGTACTCACTGTGCTGCTGGGCAGCTGAGACCACCTGAGAATTTGGATTCAAATGGACTTTTAGGTATGAAACCGAGGAGAGACTGCAATGATGGTGACCCCGTTGCAAAGCTGCTTGTGTGCTGAAGAAGCCCAGCACTAGCTTTCCCTGATGATCCCTCTCCCGTGTGAGCAGATGCCACTGTTCAGTCTGTGCTGACTGTGTTGCTGCGCAGCAGAGAGCAGGCTCTGGACTGATTCCATTCAAATGCTTTTCCTGTATGAAAGTGAGCAGTGAAAGCAACGATGGAGGCACCAATGTAAAGGTGATTGTGTGCTGAACAGGTCCAGCACCAGCTTTCAATCCTGGCTCTTCTGCTGTGGGAGCAGAGGCCAAACGTTCGTGCTGTACTCACTGTGCTGCTGGGCAGCTGAGCGACACCACCTGAGAATTTGGATTCAAATGGACTTTTAGGTATGAAACTGAGGAGAGACTGCAATGATGGTGACACCGTTGCAAAGCTGCTTGTGTGCTGAAGAGACACAGCCCTAGCTTTCCCTGCTGGTCCTTCTGCCGTGTGAGCAGATGCCACTGTTCATTCTGTGCTGTGTTCCTGCCAGCAGGGAGCAGGCTCTGGACTGATTCTATTCAAATGCTTTTCCTGTATGAAAGTGAGCAGTGAAAGCAACGATGGAGGCACCAATGTAAAGGGGATTGTGTGCTGAACAGGTCCAGCACCAGCTTTCAATCCTTGCTCTTCTGCTGTGGGAGCAGATGCCAAACATTCGTGCTGTACTCACTGTGCTGCTGGGCAGCTGAGACCACCTGAGAATTTGGATTCAAATGGACTTTTAGGTATGAAACCGAGGAGAGACTGCAATGATGGTGACCCCGTTGCAAAGCTGCTTGTGTGCTGAAGAAGCCCAGCACTAGCTTTCCCTGCTGGTCCTTCTGCTGTGCGAGCAGAATCCACTGTTCATTCTGTGCTGACTGTGTTGCTGCGCAGTAGAGAGCAGGCTCTGGACTGATTCCATTCAAATGCTTTTCCTGTATGAAAGTGAGCAGTGAAAGCAACGATGGATGGACCAATGTAAAGGGGATTGTGTGCTGAACAGGTCCAGCACCAGCTTTCAATCCTGGCTCTTCTGCTGTGGGAGCAGAGGCCAAACGTTCGTGTTGCGCTAACTGTGCTGCTGGGCAGCTGAGAGGGACCACCTGAGAATTTGGATTCAAATGGTCTTTTAGGTATGAAACCGAGGAGAGACTGCAATGATGGTGACCCCGTTGCAAAGCTGCTTGTGTGCTGAAGAGACACAGCCCTAGCTTTCCCTGCTGGTCCTTCTGCCGTGTGAGCAGATGCCACTGTTCATTCTGTGCTGTGTTGCTGCCAGCAGGGAGCAGGCTCTGGACTGATTGTATTCAAATGCTTTTCCTGTATGAGTGTTAGCAGTGAAAGCAACGATGGAGGCACCAATGTAAAGGGGATTGTGTGCTGAACAGGTCCAGCACCAGCTTTCAATCCTTGCTCTTCTGCTGTGGGAGCAGAGGCCAAACGTTCGTGCTGTACTCACTGTGCTGCTGGGCAGCTGAGACCACCTGAGAATTTGGATTCAAATGGACTTTTAGGTATGAAACCGAGGAGAGACTGCAGGGATGGTGACCCTGTTGCAAAGCTGCTTGTGTGCTGAAGAAGCCCAGCACTAGCTTTCCCTGCTGGTCCTTCTGCTGTGCGAGCAGAATCCACTGTTCATTCTGTGCTGTTTGTGTTGCTGCGCAGCAGAGAGCAGCCTCTGGACTGATTCCATTCAAATGCTTTTCCTGTATGAAAGTGAGCAGTGAAAGCAATGATGGATGCACCAATGTAAAGGTGATTGTGTGCTGAACAGGTCCAGCACCAGCTTTCAATCCTGGCTCTTCTGCTGTGGGAGCAGAGGCCAAACGTTCGTGCTGTACTCACTGTGCTGCTGGGCAGCTGATAGAGACCACCTGAGAATTTGGATTCAAATGGACTTTTAGGTATGAAACCGAGGTGAGACTGCAATGATGGTGACACCGTTGCAAAGCTGCTTGTGTGCTGAAGAAGCCCAGCACTAGCTTTCCCTGATAATCCTTCTCCCGTGTGAGCAGATGCCACTGTTCATTCTGCGCTGACTGTGTTGCTGCGCAGCAGAGAGCAGGCTCTGGACTGATTCCATTCAAATGCTTTTCCTGTATGAAAGTGAGCAGTGAAAGCAACGATGGATGCACCAATGTAAAGGTGATTGTGTGCTGAACAGGTCCAGCACCAGCTTTCAATCCTGGCTCTTCTGCTGTGGGAGCAGAGGCCAAACGTTCGTGCTGTACTCACTGTGCTGCTGGGCAGCTGAGCGACACCACCTGAGAATTTGGATTCAAATGGACTTTTAGGTATGAAACTGAGGTGAGACTGGAATGATGGTGACACCGTTGCAAATCTGCTTCTGTGCTGAAGAGGCCCAGCACTAGCTTTCCCTGCGGGTCCTTCTGCCGTGTGAGCAGATGCCACTGTTCATTCTGTGCTGACTGTGTTCCTGCGCAGCAGAGAGCAGGCTCTGGACTGATTCCATTCAAATGCTTTTCCTGTATGAAAGTGAGCAGTGAAAGCAACGATGGATGCACCAATGTAAAGGTGATTGTGTGCTGAACAGGTCCAGCACCAGCTTTCAATCCTGGCTCTTCTGCTGTGGGAGCAGAGGCCAAACGTTCGTGCTGTACTCACTGTGCTGCTGGGCAGCTCAGAGAGACCACCTGAGAATTTGGATTCAAATGGACCTTTAGGTATGAAACCAAGGAGAGACTGCAATGATGGTGACCCCGTCGCAAAGCTGCTTGTGTGCTGAAGAGACACAGCCCTAGCTTTCCCTGCTGGTCCTTCTGCCGTGTGAGCAGATGCCACTGTTCATTCTGTGCTGTGTTGCTGCCCGCAGGGAGCAGGCTCTGGACTGATTCCATTCAAATGCTTTTCCTCTATGAGTGTTAGCAGTGAAAGCAACGATGGAGGCACCAATGTAAAGGTGATTGTGTGCTGAACAGGTCCAGCACCAGCTTTCAATCCTTGCTCTTCTGCTGTGGGAGCAGATGCCAAACGTTCGTGCTGTACTCACTGTGCTGCTGGGCAGCTGAGACCACCTGAGAATTTGGATTCAAATGGACTTTTAGGTATGAAACCGAGGAGAGACTGCAATGATGGTGACCCCGTTGCAAAGCTGCTTATGTGCTGAAGAAGCCCAGCACTAGCTTTCCCTGCTGGTCCTTCTGCTGTGCGAGCAGAATCCACTGTTCATTCTGTGCTGACTGTGTTGCTGCGCAGCAGAGAGCAGGCTCTGGACTGATTCCATTCAAATGCTTTTCCTGTATGAAAGTGAGCAGTGAAAGCAACGATGGAGGCACCAATGTAAAGGGGATTGTGTGCTGAACAGGTCCAGCACCAGCTTTCAATCCTGGCTCTTCTGCTGTGGGAGCAGATGCCAAACGTTCGTGCTGTACTCACTGTGCTGCTGGGCAGCTGAGACCACCTGAGAATTTGGATTCAAATGGACTTTTAGGTATGAAACCGAGGAGAGACTGCAATGATGGTGACCCCGTTGCAAAGCTGCTTGTGTGCTGAAGAAGCCCAGCACTAGCTTTCCCTGATGATCCCTCTCCCGTGTGAGCAGATGCCACTGTTCAGTCTGTGCTGACTGTGTTGCTGCGCAGCAGAGAGCAGGCTCTGGACTGATTCCATTCAAATGCTTTTCCTGTATGAAAGTGAGCAGTGAAAGCAACGATGGAGGCACCAATGTAAAGGGGATTGTGTGCTGAACAGGTCCAGCACCAGCTTTCAATCCTGGCTCTTCTGCTGTGGGAGCAGAGGCCAAACGTTCGTGCTGTACTCACTGTGCTGCTGGGCAGCTGAGCGACACCACCTGAGAATTTGGATTCAAATGGACTTTTAGGTATGAAACTGAGGAGAGACTGGAATGATGGTGACACCGTTGCAAAGCTGCTTGTGTGCTGAAGAGACACAGCCCTAGCTTTCCCTGCTGGTCCTTCTGCCGTGTGAGCAGATGCCACTGTTCATTCTGTGCTGTGTTCCTGCCAGCAGGGAGCAGGCTCTGGACTGATTCTATTCAAATGCTTTTCCTGTATGAAAGTGAGCAGTGAAAGCAACGATGGAGGCACCAATGTAAAGGGGATTGTGTGCTGAACAGGTCCAGCATCAGCTTTCAATCCTTGCTCTTCTGCTGTGGGAGCAGATGCCAAACATTCGTGCTGTACTCACTGTGCTGCTGGGCAGCTGAGCGACACCACCTGAGAATTTGGATTCAAATGGACTTTTAGGTATGAAACCGAGGAGAGACTGCAATGATGGTGACCCCGTTGCAAAGCTGCTTGTGTGCTGAAGAAGCCCAGCACTAGCTTTCCCTGCTGGTCCTTCTGCTGTGCGAGCAGAATCCACTGTTCATTCTGTGCTGACTGTGTTGCTGCGCAGTAGAGAGCAGGCTCTGGACTGATTCCATTCAAATGCTTTTCCTGTATGAAAGTGAGCAGTGAAAGCAACGATGGATGGACCAATGTAAAGGGGATTGTGTGCTGAACAGGTCCAGCACCAGCTTTCAATCCTGGCTCTTCTGCTGTGGGAGCAGAGGCCAAACGTTCGTGTTGCGCTAACTGTGCTGCTGGGCAGCTGAGAGGGACCACCTGAGAATTTGGATTCAAATGGTCTTTTAGGTATGAAACCGAGGAGAGACTGCAATGATGGTGACCCCGTTGCAAAGCTGCTTGTGTGCTGAAGAGACACAGCCCTAGCTTTCCCTGCTGGTCCTTCTGCCGTGTGAGCAGATGCCACTGTTCATTCTGTGCTGTGTTGCTGCCAGCAGGGAGCAGGCTCTGGACTGATTCTATTCAAATGCTTTTCCTCTATGAGTGTTAGCAGTGAAAGCAACGATGGAGGCACCAATGTAAAGGTGATTGTGTGCTGAACAGGTCCAGCACCAGCTTTCAATCCTTGCTCTTCTGCTGTGGGAGCAGAGGCCAAACGTTCGTGCTGTACTCACTGTGCTGCTGGGCAGCTGAGACCACCTGAGAATTTGGATTCAAATGGACTTTTAGGTATGAAACCGAGGAGAGACTGCAATGATGGTGACCCCGTTGCAAAGCTGCTTGTGTGCTGAAGAAGCCCAGCACTAGCTTTCCCTGCTGGTCCTTCTGCTGTGCGAGCAGAATCCACTGTTCATTCTGTGCTGATTGTGTTGCTGCGCAGCAGAGAGCAGGCTCTGGACTGATTCAATTCTAATGCTTTTCCTGTATGAAAGTGAGCAGTGAAAGCAACGATGGAGGCACCAATGTAAAGGGAATTGTGTGCTGAACAGGTCCAGCACCAGCTTTCAATCCTGGCTCTTCTGCTGTGGGAGCAGAGGCCAAATGTTCGTGCTGTACTCACTGTGCTGCGGGGCATCTGGGACCACCTGAGAATTCGGATTCAAATGGACTTTTAGGTATGAAACCGAGGAGAGACTGCAATGATGGTGACCCCGTTGCAAAGCTGCTTCTGTGCTGAAGCGACACAGCACTAGCTTTCCCTGATGATCCTTCTGCCGTGTGAGCAGATTCCACTGTTCATTCTGTGCTGTGTTGCTGCCAACAGGGAGCAGCCTCTGGACTGATTCTATTCAAATGCTTTTCCTGTATGAGTGTTAGCAGTGAAAGCAACGATGGAGGCACCAATGTAAAGGGGATTGTGTGCTGAACAGGTCCAGCACCAGCTTTCAATCCTGGCTCTTCTGCTGTGGGAGCAGAGGCCAAACGTTCGTGCTGTACTCACTGTGCTGCTGGGCAGCTGAGAGAGACCACCTGAGAATTTGGATTCAAATGGACTTTTAGGTATGAAACCGAGGAGAGACTGCAATGATGGTGACCCCGTTGCAAAGCTGCTTGTGTGCTGAAGAGACACAGCCCTAGCTTTCCCTGCTGGTCGTTCTGCCGTGTGAGCAGATGCCACTGTTCATTCTGTGCTGTGTTGCTGCCCGCAGGGAGCAGGCTCTGGACTGATTCCATTCCAATGCTTTTCCTGTATGAGTGTTAGCAGTGAAAGCAACGATGGAGGCACCAATGTAAAGGTGATTGTGTGCTGAACAGGTCCAGCACCAGCTTTCAATCCTTGCTCTTCTGCTGTGGGAGCAGAGGCCAAACGTTCGTGCTGTACTCACTTTGCTGCTGGGCAGCTGAGACCACCTGAGAATTTGGATTCAAATGGACTTTTAGGTATGAAACCGAGGAGAGACTGCAATGATGGTGACCCCGTTGCAAAGCTGCTTGTGTGCTGAAGAGGCCCAGCACTAGCTTTCCCTGATGATTCTTCTCCCGGGTGAGCAGATGCCACTGTTCATTCTGTGCTGTATTCCTGCGCAGCAGAGAGCAGGCTCTGGACTGATTCTATTCAAATGCTTTTCCTGTATGAAAGTGAGCAGTGAAAGCAACGATGGAGGCACCAATGTAAAGGTGATTGTGTGCTGAACAGGTCCAGCACCAGCTTTCAATCCTGGCTCTTCTGCTGTGGGAGCAGAGGCCAAACGTTCGTGCTGTACTCACTGTGCTGCGGGGCAGCTGAGAGAGACCACCTGAGAATTTGGATTCAAATGGACTTTTAGGTATGAAACCGAGGAGAGACTGCAATGATGGTGACCCCGTTGCAAAGCTGCTTGTGTGCTGAAGAAGCAGAGCACTAGCTTTCCCTGCTGGTCCTTCTGCCGTGTGAGCAGATGCCACTGTTCGTTCTGTGCTGACTGTGTTGCTGCGCAGCAGAGAGCAGCCTCGGGACTGATTCCATTCAAATGCTTTTCCTGTATGAAAGTAAGCAGTGAAAGCAACAATGGAGGCACCAGTGTAAAGGTGATTGTGTGCTGAACAGGTCCAGCACCAGCTTTCAATCCTTGCTCTTCTGCTGTGGGAGCAGATGCCAAACGTTCGTGCTGTACTCACTGTGCTGCTCTGCAGCTGAGACCACCTGAGAATTTGGATTCAAATGGACTTTTAGGTATGAAACCGAGGAGAGACTGCAATGATGGTGACCCCGTTGCAAAGCTGCTTGTGTGCTGAAGAAGCTCAGCACTAGCTTTCCCTGCTGGTCCTTCTGCTGTGCGAGCAGAATCCACTGTTCATTCTGTGCTGACTGTGTTGCTGCGCAGCAGAGTGCAGGCTCTGGACTGATTCCATTCAAATGCTTTTCCTGTATGAAAGTGAGCAGTGAAAGCAACGATGGAGGCACCAATGTAAAGGGGATTGTGTGCTGAACAGGTCCAGCACCAGCTTTCAATCCTGGCTTTTCTGCTGTGGGAGCAGAGGCCAAACGTTCGTGCTGTACTCACTGTGCTGCTGGGCAGCTGAGAGAGACCACCTGAGAATTTGGATTCAAATGGACTTTTAGGTATGAAACCGAGGAGAGACTGCGATGATGGTGACCCCGTTGCAAAGCTCCTTGTGTGCTGAAGAGACATAGCACTAGCTTTCCCTGCTGGTCCTTCTGCCGTGTGAGCAGATGCCACTGTTCATTCTGTGCTGTGTTGCTGCCAGCAGGGAGCAGGCTCTGGACTGATTCCATTCAAATGCTTTTCCTGTATGAGTGTTAGCAGTGAAAGCAACGATGGAGGCACCAATGTAAAGGTGATTGTGTGCTGAACAGGTCCAGCACCAGCTTTCAATCATGGCTCTTCTGCTGTGGGAGCAGATGCCAAACGTTCGTGCTGTACTCACTGTGCTGCTGGGCAGCTGAGAGAGACCACCTGAGAATTTGGATTCAAATGGACTTTTAGGTATGAAACCGAGGAGAGACTGCAATGATGGTGACCCCGTTGCAAAGCCGCTTGTGTGCTGAAGAAGCAGAGCACTAGCTTTCCCTGCTGGTCCTTCTGCCGTGTGAGCAGATGCCACTGTTCATTCTGTGCTGACTGTGTTCCTGCGCAGCAGAGAGCAGTCTCTGGACTGATTCTATTCAAATGCTTTTCCTGTATGAAAGTGAGCAGTGAAAGCAACGATGGAGGCACCAATGTAAAGGGGATTGTGTGCTGAACAGGTCCAGCACCAGCTTTCAATCCTGGCTTTTCTGCTGTGGGAGCAGATGCAAACGTTCGTGCTGTACTCACTGTGCTGCTGGGCAGCTGAGAGACACCACCTGAGAATTTGGATTCAAATGGACTTTTAGGTATGAAACCGAGGAGAGACTGCAATGATGGTGACCCCGTTGCAAACCTGCTTGTGTGCTGAAGAAGCTCAGCACTAGCTTTCCCTGCTGGTCCTTCTGCTGTGCGAGCAGAATCCACTGTTCGTTCTGTGCTGACTGTGTTGCTGCGCAGCAGAGAGCAGGCTCTCTACTGATTCCGTTCAAATGCTTTTCCTGTATGAGTGTTAGCAGTGAAAGCAACGATGGAGGCACCAATGTAAAGGTGATTGTGTGCTGAACAGGTCCAGCACCAGCTTTCAATCCTTGCTCTTCTGCTGTGGGAGCAGATGCCAAACGTTCGTGCTGTACTCACTGTGCTGCTGGGCAGCTGAGAGAGACCACCTGAGAATTTGGATTCAAATGGACTTTTAGGTATGAAACCGAGGAGAGACTGCAATGATGGTGACCCCGTTGCAAAGCTGCTTGTGTGCTGAAGAGACACAGCACTAGCATTCCCTGCTGGTCCTTCTGCCGTGTGAGCAGATGCCACTGTTCATTCTGTGCTGTGTTGCTGCATGCAGGGAGCAGGCTCTGGACTGATTCTATTCAAATGCTTTTCCTGTATGAGTGTTAGCAGTGAAAGCAACGATGGAGGCACCAATGTAAAGGGGATTGTGTGCTGAACAGGTCCAGCACCAGTTTTCAATCCTGGCTCTTCTGCTGTGGGAGCAGAGGCCAAACGTTCGTGCTGTACTCACTGTGCTGCTGGGCAGCTGAGACCACCTGAGAATTTGGATTCAAATGGACTTTTAGGTATGAAACAGAGGAGAGACTGCAATGATGGTGACCCCGTTGCAAAGCTGCTTGTGTGCTGAAGAAGCTCAGCACTAGCTTTCCCTGCTGGTCCTTCTGCTGTGCGAGCAGAATCCACTGTTCATTCTGTGCTGACTGTGTTGCTGCGCAGCAGAGAGCAGGCTCTGGACTGATTCCATTCAAATGCTTTTCCTGTATGAAAGTGGGCCATGAAAGCAACGATGGAGGCACCAATGTAAAGGTGATTGTGTGCTGAACAGGTCCAGCACCAGCTTTCAATCCTGGCTCTTCTGCTGTGGGAGCAGATGCCAAACGTTCGTGCTGTACTCACTGTGCTGCTGGGCAGCTGAGAGAGACCACCTGAGAATTTGGATTCAAATGGACTTTTAGGTATGAAACCGAGGAGAGACTGCAATGATGGTGACCCCGTTGCAAAGCTGCTTGTGTGCTGAAGAAGCAGAGCACTAGCTTTCCCTGCTGGTCCTTCTGCCGTGTGAGCAGATGCCACTGTTCATTCTGTGCTGACTGTGTTGCTGCGCAGCAGAGAGCAGGCTCTGGACTGATTCCATTCAAATGCTTTTCCTGTATGAAAGTGAGCAGTGAAAGCAACGATGGAGGCACCAGTGTAAAGGGGATTGTGTGCTGAACAGGTCCAGCACCAGCTTTCAATCCTGGCTCTTCTGCTGTGGGAGCAGAGGCCAAACGTTCGTGCTGTACTCACTGTGCTGCTGGGCAGCTGAGAGAGACCACCTGAGAATTTGGATTCAAATGGACTTTTAGGTATGAAACCGAGGAGAGACTACAATGTTGGCGACTCCGTTACAAAGCTCCTTGTGTGCTGAAGAAGCTCAGCACTAGCTTTCCCTGCTGGTCCTTCTGCCGTGTGAGCAGATGCCACTGTTCATTCTGTGCTGCCTGTGTTGCTGCGCAGCAGAGAGCAGGCTCTGGACTGATTCTATTCAAATGCTTTTCCTGTATGAAAGTGAGCAGTGAAAGCAACGATGGAGGCACCAATGTAAAGGTGATTGTGTGCTGAACAGGTCCAGCACCAGCTTTCAATCCTTGCTCTTCTGCTGTGGGAGCAGATGCCAAACGTTCGTGCTGTACTCACTGTGCTGCTGGGCAGCTGAGACCACCTGAGAATTTGGATTCAAATGGACTTTTAGGTATGAAACCGAGGAGAGACTGCAATGATGGTGACCCCCTTGCAAAGCTGCTTGTGTGCTGAAAAGACACAGCACTAGCTTTCCCTGCTGGTCCTTCTTTGGTGTGAGCAGATGCCACTGTTCATTCTGTGCTGTGTTGCTGCCAGCAGGGAGCAGGCTCTGGACTGATTCTATTCAAATGCTTTTCCTGTATGAGTGTTAGCAGTGAAAGCAACAATGGAGGCACCAATGTAAAGGTGATTGTGTGCTGAACAGGTCCAGCACCACCTTTCAATCCTGGCTCTTCTGCTGTGGGAGCAGATGCCAAACGTTCGTGCTGTACTCACTGTGCTGCTGGGCAGCTGAGACCACCTGAGAATTTGGATTCAAATGGACTTTTAGGTATGAAACCGAGGAGAGACTGCAATGATGGTGACCCCGTTGCAAAGCTGCTTGTGTGCTGAAGAAGCTCAGCACTAGCTTTCCCTGCTGGTCCTTCTGCTGTGCGAGCAGAATCCACTGTTCATTCTGTGCTGACTGTGTTGCTGCGCAGCAGAGTGCAGGCTCTGGACTTATTCCATTCAAATGCTTTTCCTGTATGAAAGTGAGCAGTGAAAGCAACGATGGAGGCACCAATGTAAAGGTGATTGTGTGCTGAACAGGTCCAGCACGAGCTTTCAATCCTGGCTTTTCTGCTGTGGGAGCAGAGGCCAAACGTTCGTGCTGTACTCACTGTGCTGCTGGGCAGCTGAGAGAGACCACCTGAGAATTTGGATTCAAATGGACTTTTAGGTATGAAACCGAGGAGAGACTGCGATGATGGTGACCCCGTTGCAAAGCTGCTTGTGTGCTGAAGAGACACAGCACTAGCTTTCCCTTCTGGTCCTTCTGCCGTGTGAGCAGATGCCACTGTTCATTCTGTGCTGTGTTGCTGCCAGCAGGGAGCAGGCTCTGGACTGATTATTTAATGCTTTTCCGGTATGAGTGTTAGGAGTGAAAGCAACGATGGAGGCACCAATGTAAAGGTGATTGTGTGCTGAACAGGTCCAGCACCAGCTTTCAATCCTGGCTCTTCTGCTGTGGGAGCAGAGGCCAAACGTTCGTGCTGTACTCACTGTGCTGCTGGGCAGCTGAGACCACCTGAGAATTTGGATTCAAATGGACTTTTAGGTATGAAACCGAGGAGAGACTGCAATGATGGTGACCCCGTTGCAAAGCTGCTTGTCTGCTGAAGAAGCCCAGCACTAGCTTTCCCTGCTGGTCCTTCTGCTGTGCGAGCAGAATCCACTGTTCGTTCTGTGCTGACTGTGTTGCTGCGCAGCAGAGAGCAGGCTCTGGACTGATTCCGTTCAAATGCTTTTCCTGTATGAGTGTTAGCAGTGAAAGCAACGATGGAGGCACCAATGTAAAGGTGATTGTGTGCTGAACAGGTCCAGCACCAGCTTTCAATCCTGGCTCTTCTGCTGTGGGAGCAGATGCCAAACGTTCGTGCTGTACTCACTGTGCTGCTGGGCAGCTGAGACCACCTGAGAATTTGGATTCAAATGGACTTTTAGGTATGAAACCGAGGAGAGACTGCAATGATGGTGACCCCGTTGCAAAGCTGCTTGTGTGCTGAAGAGACACAGCACTAGCATTCCCTGCTGGTCCTTCTGCCGTGTGAGCAGATGCCACTGTTCCTTCTGTGCTGTGTTGCCGCATGCAGGGAGCAGGCTCTGGACTGATTCTATTCAAACGCTTTTCCTGTATGAGTTTTAGCAGTGAAAGCAACGATGGAGGCACCAATGTAAAGGGGATTGTGTGCTGAACAGGTCCAGCACCAGTTTTCAATCCTGGCTCTTCTGCTGTGGGAGCAGAGGCCAAACGTTCGTGCTGTACTCACTGTGCTGCTGGGCAGCTGAGAGAGACCACCTGAGAATTTGGATTCAAATGGACTTTTAGGTATGAAACCGAGGAGAGACTGCAATGATGGTGACCCCGTTGCAAAGCTCCTTGTGTGCTGAAGAGGCCCAGCACTTGCTTTCCCTGCTGGTCCTTCTGCCGTGTGAGCAGATGCCACTGTTCATTCTGTGCTGTGTTGCTGCCAGCAGGGAGCAGGCTCTGGACTGATTCTATTCAAATGCTTTTCCTGTATGAGTGTTAGCAGTGAAAGCAACGATGGAGGCACCAATGTAAAGGTGATTGTGTGCTGAACAGGTCCAGCACCAGCTTTCAATCCTTGCTCTTCTGCTGTGGGAGCAGATGCCAAACGTTCGTGCTGTACTCACTGTGCTGCTGGGCAGCTGAGACCACCTGAGAATTTGGATTCAAATGGACTTTTAGGTATGAAACCGAGGAGAGACTGCAATGATGGTGACCCCGTTGCAAAGCTGCTTGTGTGCTGAAGAAGCTCAGCACTAGCTTTCCCTGCTGGTCCTTCTGCTGTGCGAGCAGAATCCACTGTTCATTCTGTGCTGACTGTGTTGCTGCGCAGCAGAGTGCAGGCTCTGGACTGATTCCATTGAAATGCTTTTCCTGTATGAAAGTGAGCAGTGAAAGCAACGATGGAGGCACCAATGTAAAGGTGATTGTGTGCTGAACAGGTCCAGCACCAGCTTTCAATCCTGGCTTTTCTGCTGTGGGAGCAGAGGCCAAACGTTCGTGCTGTACTCACTGTGCTGCTGGGCAGCTGAGAGAGACCACCTGAGAATTTGGATTCAAATGGACTTTTAGGTATGAAACCGAGGAGAGACTGCAATGATGGTGACCCCGTTGCAAAGCTCCTTGTGTGCTGAAGAGACACAGCACTAGCTTTCCCTGCTGGTCCTTCTGCCGTGTGAGCAGATGCCACTGTTCATTCTGTGCTGTGTTGCTGCCAGCAGGGAGCAGGCTCTGGAATGATTATTTAATGCTTTTCCTGTATGAGTGTTAGCAGTGAAAGCAACGATGGAGGCACCAATGTAAAGGGGATTGTGTGCTGAACAGGTCCAGCACCAGCTTTCAATCCTGGCTCTTCTGCTGTGGGAGCAGATGCCAAACGTTCGTGCTGTACTCACTGTGCTGCTGGGCAGCTGAGAGAGACCACCTGAGAATTTGGATTCAAATGGACTTTTAGGTATGAAACCGAGGAGAGACTGCAATGATGGTGACCCCGTTGCAAAGCTGCTTGTGTGCTGAAGAAGCTCAGCACTAGCTTTCCCTGCTGGTCCTTCTGCTGTGCGAGCAGAATCCACTGTTCATTCTGTGCTGACTGTGTTGCTGCGCAGCAGAGTGCAGGCTCTGGACTTATTCCATTCAAATGCTTTTCCTGTATGAAAGTGAGCAGTGAAAGCAACGATGGAGGCACCAATGTAAAGGTGATTGTGTGCTGAACAGGTCCAGCACGAGCTTTCAATCCTGGCTCTTCTGCTGTGGGAGCAGAGGCCAAACGTTCGTGCTGTACTCACTGTGCTGCTGGGCAGCTGAGAGACACCACCTGAGAATTTGGATTCAAATGGACTTTTAGGTATGAAACCGAGGAGAGACTGCAATGATGGTGACCCCGTTGCAAAGCTGCTTGTGTGCTGAAGAAGCAGAGCACTAGCTTTCCCTGCTGGTCCTTCTGCCGTGTGAGCAGATGCCACTGTTCATTCTGTGCTGACTGTGTTGCTGCGCAGCAGAGAGCAGGCTCTGGACTGATTCCATTCAAATGCTTTTCCTGTATGAAAGTGAGCAGTGAAAGCAACGATGGAGGCACCAGTGTAAAGGTGATTGTGTGCTGAACAGGTCCAGCACCAGCTTTCAATCCTTGCTCTTCTGCTGTGGGAGCAGATGCCAAACGTTCGTGCTGTACTCACTGTGCTGCTCTGCAGCTGAGACCACCTGAGAATTTGGATTCAAATGGACTTTTAGGTATGAAACAGAGGAGAGACTGCAATGATGGTGACCCCGTTGCAAAGCTGCTTGTGTGCTGAAGAAGCTCAGCACTAGCTTTCCCTGCTGGTCCTTCTGCTGTGCGAGCAGAATCCACTGTTCATTCTGTGCTGACTGGGTTGCTGCGCAGCAGAGAGCAGGCTCTGGACTGATTCCATTCAAATGCTTTTCCTGTATGAAAGTGAGCAGTGAAAGCAACGATGGAGGCACCAATGTAAAGGTGATTGTGTGCTGAACAGGTCCAGCACGAGCTTTCAATCCTGGCTTTTCTGCTGTGGGAGCAGATGCCAAACGTTCGTGCTGTACTCACTGTGCTGCTGGGCAGCTGAGACCACCTGAGAATTTGGATTCAAATGGACTTTTAGGTATGAAACCGAGGAGAGACTGCAATGATGGTGACCCCGTTGCAAAGCTGCTTGTGTGCTGAAGAAGCTCAGCACTAGCTTTCCCTGCTGGTCCTTCTGCTGTGCGAGCAGAATCCACTGTTCATTCTGTGCTGACTGTGTTGCTGCGCAGCAGAGTGCAGGCTCTGGACTGATTCCATTCAAATGCTTTTCCTGTATGAAAGTGAGCAGTGAAAGCAACGATGGAGGCACCAATGTAAAGGTGATTGTGTGCTGAACAGGTCCAGCACCAGCTTTCAATCCTGGCTTTTCTGCTGTGGGAGCAGAGGCCAAACGTTCGTGCTGTACTCACTGTGCTGCTGGGCAGCTGAGAGAGACCACCTGAGAATTTGGATTCAAATGGACTTTTAGGTATGAAACCGAGGAGAGACTGCGATGATGGTGACCCCGTTGCAAAGCTCCTTGTGTGCTGAAGAGACATAGCACTAGCTTTCCCTGCTGGTCCTTCTGCCGTGTGAGCAGATGCCACTGTTCATTCTGTGCTGTGTTGCTGCCAGCAGGGAGCAGGCTCTGGACTGATTCCATTCAAATGCTTTTCCTGTATGAGTGTTAGCAGTGAAAGCAACGATGGAGGCACCAATGTAAAGGTGATTGTGTGCTGAACAGGTCCAGCACCAGCTTTCAATCATGGCTCTTCTGCTGTGGGAGCAGATGCCAAACGTTCGTGCTGTACTCACTGTGCTGCTGGGCAGCTGAGAGAGACCACCTGAGAATTTGGATTCAAATGGACTTTTAGGTATGAAACCGAGGAGAGACTGCAATGATGGTGACCCCGTTGCAAAGCCGCTTGTGTGCTGAAGAAGCAGAGCACTAGCTTTCCCTGCTGGTCCTTCTGCCGTGTGAGCAGATGCCACTGTTCATTCTGTGCTGACTGTGTTCCTGCGCAGCAGAGAGCAGTCTCTGGACTGATTCTATTCAAATGCTTTTCCTGTATGAAAGTGAGCAGTGAAAGCAACGATGGAGGCACCAATGTAAAGGGGATTGTGTGCTGAACAGGTCCAGCACCAGCTTTCAATCCTGGCTTTTCTGCTGTGGGAGCAGATGCAAACGTTCGTGCTGTACTCACTGTGCTGCTGGGCAGCTGAGAGACACCACCTGAGAATTTGGATTCAAATGGACTTTTAGGTATGAAACCGAGGAGAGACTGCAATGATGGTGACCCCGTTGCAAAGCTGCTTGTGTGCTGAAGAAGCTCAGCACTAGCTTTCCCTGCTGGTCCTTCTGCTGTGCGAGCAGAATCCACTGTTCGTTCTGTGCTGACTGTGTTGCTGCGCAGCAGAGAGCAGGCTCTCTACTGATTCCGTTCAAATGCTTTTCCTGTATGAGTGTTAGCAGTGAAAGCAACGATGGAGGCACCAATGTAAAGGTGATTGTGTGCTGAACAGGTCCAGCACCAGCTTTCAATCCTTGCTCTTCTGCTGTGGGAGCAGATGCCAAACGTTCGTGCTGTACTCACTGTGCTGCTGGGCAGCTGAGAGAGACCACCTGAGAATTTGGATTCAAATGGACTTTTAGGTATGAAACCGAGGAGAGACTGCAATGATGGTGACCCCGTTGCAAAGCTGCTTGTGTGCTGAAGAGACACAGCACTAGCATTCCCTGCTGGTCCTTCTGCCGTGTGAGCAGATGCCACTGTTCATTCTGTGCTGTGTTGCTGCATGCAGGGAGCAGGCTCTGGACTGATTCTATTCAAATGCTTTTCCTGTATGAGTGTTAGCAGTGAAAGCAACGATGGAGGCACCAATGTAAAGGGGATTGTGTGCTGAACAGGTCCAGCACCAGTTTTCAATCCTGGCTCTTCTGCTGTGGGAGCAGAGGCCAAACGTTCGTGCTGTACTCACTGTGCTGCTGGGCAGCTGAGACCACCTGAGAATTTGGATTCAAATGGACTTTTAGGTATGAAACAGAGGAGAGACTGCAATGATGGTGACCCCGTTGCAAAGCTGCTTGTGTGCTGAAGAAGCTCAGCACTAGCTTTCCCTGCTGGTCCTTCTGCTGTGCGAGCAGAATCCACTGTTCATTCTGTGCTGACTGTGTTGCTGCGCAGCAGAGAGCAGGCTCTGGACTGATTCCATTCAAATGCTTTTCCTGTATGAAAGTGGGCCATGAAAGCAACGATGGAGGCACCAATGTAAAGGTGATTGTGTGCTGAACAGGTCCAGCACCACCTTTCAATCCTGGCTCTTCTGCTGTGGGAGCAGATGCCAAACGTTCGTGCTGTACTCACTGTGCTGCTGGGCAGCTGAGAGAGACCACCTGAGAATTTGGATTCAAATGGACTTTTAGGTATGAAACCGAGGAGAGACTGCAATGATGGTGACCCCGTTGCAAAGCTGCTTGTGTGCTGAAGAAGCAGAGCACTAGCTTTCCCTGCTGCTCCTTCTGCCGTGTGAGCAGATGCCACTGTTCATTCTGTGCTGACTGTGTTGCTGCGCAGCAGAGAGCAGGCTCTGGACTGATTCCATTCAAATGCTTTTCCTGTATGAAAGTGAGCAGTGAAAGCAACGATGGAGGCACCAGTGTAAAGGGGATTGTGTGCTGAACAGGTCCAGCACCAGCTTTCAATCCTGGCTCTTCTGCTGTGGGAGCAGAGGCCAAACGTTCGTGCTGTACTCACTGTGCTGCTGGGCAGCTGAGAGAGACCACCTGAGAATTTGGATTCAAATGGACTTTTAGGTATGAAACCGAGGAGAGACTACAATGTTGGCGACTCCGTTACAAAGCTCCTTGTGTGCTGAAGAAGCTCAGCACTAGCTTTCCCTGCTGGTCCTTCTGCCGTGTGAGCAGATGCCACTGTTCATTCTGTGCTGCCTGTGTTGCTGCGCAGCAGAGAGCAGGCTCTGGACTGATTCTATTCAAATGCTTTTCCTGTATGAAAGTGAGCAGTGAAAGCAACGATGGAGGCACCAATGTAAAGGTGATTGTGTGCTGAACAGGTCCAGCACCAGCTTTCAATCCTTGCTCTTCTGCTGTGGGAGCAGATGCCAAACGTTCGTGCTGTACTCACTGTGCTGCTGGGCAGCTGAGACCACCTGAGAATTTGGATTCAAATGGACTTTTAGGTATGAAACCGAGGAGAGACTGCAATGATGGTGACCCCGTTGCAAAGCTGCTTGTGTGCTGAAGAAGCTCAGCACTAGCTTTCCCTGCTGGTCCTTCTGCTGTGCGAGCAGAATCCACTGTTCATTCTGTGCTGACTGTGTTGCTGCGCAGCAGAGTGCAGGCTCTGGACTGATTCCATTCAAATGCTTTTCCTGTATGAAAGTGAGCAGTGAAAGCAACGATGGAGGCACCAATGTAAAGGTGATTGTGTGCTGAACAGGTCCAGCACGAGCTTTCAATCCTGGCTTTTCTGCTGTGGGAGCAGAGGCCAAACGTTCGTGCTGTACTCACTGTGCTGCTGGGCAGCTGAGAGAGACCACCTGAGAATTTGGATTCAAATGGACTTTTAGGTATGAAACCGAGGAGAGACTGCGATGATGGTGACCCCGTTGCAAAGCTGCTTGTGTGCTGAAGAGACACAGCACTAGCTTTCCCTGCTGGTCCTTCTGCCGTGTGAGCAGATGCCACTGTTCATTCTGTGCTGTGTTGCTGCCAGCAGGGAGCAGGCTCTGGACTGATTATTTAATGCTTTTCCGGTATGAGTGTTAGGAGTGAAAGCAACGATGGAGGCACCAATGTAAAGGTGATTGTGTGCTGAACAGGTCCAGCACCAGCTTTCAATCCTGGCTCTTCTGCTGTGGGAGCAGATGCCAAACGTTCGTGCTGTACTCACTGTGCTGCTGGGCAGCTGAGACCACCTGAGAATTTGGATTCAAATGGACTTTTAGGTATGAAACCGAGGAGAGACTGCAATGATGGTGACCCCGTTGCAAAGCTGCTTGTCTGCTGAAGAAGCCCAGCACTAGCTTTCCCTGCTGGTCCTTCTGCTGTGCGAGCAGAATCCACTGTTCATTCTGTGCTGACTGTGTTGCTGCGCAGCAGAGAGCAGGCTCTGGACTGATTCCGTTCAAATGCTTTTCCTGTATGAGTGTTAGCAGTGAAAGCAACGATGGAGGCACCAATGTAAAGGTGATTGTGTGCTGAACAGGTCCAGCACCAGCTTTCAATCCTGGCTCTTCTGCTGTGGGAGCAGATGCCAAACGTTCGTGCTGTACTCACTGTGCTGCTGGGCAGCTGAGACCACCTGAGAATTTGGATTCAAATGGACTTTTAGGTATGAAACCGAGGAGAGACTGCAATGATGGTGACCCCGTTGCAAAGCTGCTTGTGTGCTGAAGAGACACAGCACTAGCATTCCCTGCTGGTCCTTCTGCCGTGTGAGCAGATGCCACTGTTCCTTCTGTGCTGTGTTGCCGCATGCAGGGAGCAGGCTCTGGACTGATTCTATTCAAACGCTTTTCCTGTATGAGTTTTAGCAGTGAAAGCAACGATGGAGGCACCAATGTAAAGGGGATTGTGTGCTGAACAGGTCCAGCACCAGTTTTCAATCCTGGCTCTTCTGCTGTGGGAGCAGAGGCCAAACGTTCGTGCTGTACTCACTGTGCTGCTGGGCAGCTGAGAGAGACCACCTGAGAATTTGGATTCAAATGGACTTTTAGGTATGAAACCGAGGAGAGACTGCAATGATGGTGACCCCGTTGCAAAGCTCCTTGTGTGCTGAAGAGGCCCAGCACTTGCTTTCCCTGCTGGTCCTTCTGCCGTGTGAGCAGATGCCACTGTTCATTCTGTGCTGTGTTGCTGCCAGCAGGGAGCAGGCTCTGGACTGATTCTATTCAAATGCTTTTCCTGTATGAGTGTTAGCAGTGAAAGCAACGATGGAGGCACCAATGTAAAGGTGATTGTGTGCTGAACAGGTCCAGCACCAGCTTTCAATCCTTGCTCTTCTGCTGTGGGAGCAGATGCCAAACGTTCGTGCTGTACTCACTGTGCTGCTGGGCAGCTGAGACCACCTGAGAATTTGGATTCAAATGGACTTTTAGGTATGAAACCGAGGAGAGACTGCAATGATGGTGACCCCGTTGCAAAGCTGCTTGTGTGCTGAAGAAGCTCAGCACTAGCTTTCCCTGCTGGTCCTTCTGCTGTGCGAGCAGAATCCACTGTTCATTCTGTGCTGACTGTGTTGCTGCGCAGCAGAGTGCAGGCTCTGGACTGATTCCATTGAAATGCTTTTCCTGTATGAAAGTGAGCAGTGAAAGCAACGATGGAGGCACCAATGTAAAGGTGATTGTGTGCTGAACAGGTCCAGCACCAGCTTTCAATCCTGGCTTTTCTGCTGTGGGAGCAGAGGCCAAACGTTCGTGCTGTACTCACTGTGCTGCTGGGCAGCTGAGAGAGACCACCTGAGAATTTGGATTCAAATGGACTTTTAGGTATGAAACCGAGGAGAGACTGCAATGATGGTGACCCCGTTGCAAAGCTCCTTGTGTGCTGAAGAGACACAGCACTAGCTTTCCCTGCTGGTCCTTCTGCCGTGTGAGCAGATGCCACTGTTCATTCTGTGCTGTGTTGCTGCCAGCAGGGAGCAGGCTCTGGAATGATTATTTAATGCTTTTCCTGTATGAGTGTTAGCAGTGAAAGCAACGATGGAGGCACCAATGTAAAGGGGATTGTGTGCTGAACAGGTCCAGCACCAGCTTTCAATCCTGGCTCTTCTGCTGTGGGAGCAGATGCCAAACGTTCGTGCTGTACTCACTGTGCTGCTGGGCAGCTGAGAGAGACCACCTGAGAATTTGGATTCAAATGGACTTTTAGGTATGAAACCGAGGAGAGACTGCAATGATGGTGACCCCGTTGCAAAGCTGCTTGTGTGCTGAAGAAGCTCAGCACTAGCTTTCCCTGCTGGTCCTTCTGCTGTGCGAGCAGAATCCACTGTTCATTCTGTGCTGACTGTGTTGCTGCGCAGCAGAGTGCAGGCTCTAGACTTATTCCATTCAAATGCTTTTCCTGTATGAAAGTGAGCAGTGAAAGCAACGATGGAGGCACCAATGTAAAGGTGATTGTGTGCTGAACAGGTCCAGCACGAGCTTTCAATCCTGGCTCTTCTGCTGTGGGAGCAGAGGCCAAACGTTCGTGCTGTACTCACTGTGCTGCTGGGCAGCTGAGAGACACCACCTGAGAATTTGGATTCAAATGGACTTTTAGGTATGAAACCGAGGAGAGACTGCAATGATGGTGACCCCGTTGCAAAGCTGCTTGTGTGCTGAAGAAGCAGAGCACTAGCTTTCCCTGCTGGTCCTTCTGCCGTGTGAGCAGATGCCACTGTTCATTCTGTGCTGACTGTGTTGCTGCGCAGCAGAGAGCAGGCTCTGGACTGATTCCATTCAAATGCTTTTCCTGTATGAAAGTGAGCAGTGAAAGCAACGATGGAGGCACCAGTGTAAAGGTGATTGTGTGCTGAACAGGTCCAGCACCAGCTTTCAATCCTTGCTCTTCTGCTGTGGGAGCAGATGCCAAACGTTCGTGCTGTACTCACTGTGCTGCTCTGCAGCTGAGACCACCTGAGAATTTGGATTCAAATGGACTTTTAGGTATGAAACAGAGGAGAGACTGCAATGATGGTGACCCCGTTGCAAAGCTGCTTGTGTGCTGAAGAAGCTCAGCACTAGCTTTCCCTGCTGGTCCTTCTGCTGTGCGAGCAGAATCCACTGTTCATTCTGTGCTGACTGTGTTGCTGCGCAGCAGAGAGCAGGCTCTGGACTGATTCCATTCAAATGCTTTTCCTGTATGAAAGTGAGCAGTGAAAGCAACGATGGAGGCACCAATGTAAAGGTGATTGTGTGCTGAACAGGTCCAGCACGAGCTTTCAATCCTGGCTTTTCTGCTGTGGGAGCAGATGCCAAACGTTCGTGCTGTACTCACTGTGCTGCTGGGCAGCTGAGACCACCTGAGAATTTGGATTCAAATGGACTTTTAGGTATGAAACCGAGGAGAGACTGCAATGATGGTGACCCCGTTGCAAAGCTGCTTGTGTGCTGAAGAAGCTCAGCACTAGCTTTCCCTGCTGGTCCTTCTGCTGTGCGAGCAGAATCCACTGTTCATTCTGTGCTGACTGTGTTGCTGCGCAGCAGAGTGCAGGCTCTGGACTGATTCCATTCAAATGCTTTTCCTGTATGAAAGTGAGCAGTGAAAGCAACGATGGAGGCACCAATGTAAAGGTGATTGTGTGCTGAACAGGTCCAGCACCAGCTTTCAATCCTGGCTTTTCTGCTGTGGGAGCAGAGGCCAAACGTTCGTGCTGTACTCACTGTGCTGCTGGGCAGCTGAGAGAGACCACCTGAGAATTTGGATTCAAATGGACTTTTAGGTATGAAACCGAGGAGAGACTGCAATGATGGTGACCCCGTTGCAAAGCTGCTTGTGTGCTGAAGAAGCTCAGCACTAGCTTTCCCTGCTGGTCCTTCTGCTGTGCGAGCAGAATCCACTGTTCATTCTGTGCTGACTGTGTTGCTGCGCAGCAGAGAGCAGGCTCTGGACTGATTCCATTCAAATGCTTTTCCTGTATGAAAGTGGGCCATGAAAGCAACGATGGAGGCACCAATGTAAAGGTGATTGTGTGCTGAACAGGTCCAGCACCAGCTTTCAATCCTGGCTCTTCTGCTGTGGGAGCAGATGCCAAACGTTCGTGCTGTACTCACTGTGCTGCTGGGCAGCTGAGAGAGACCACCTGAGAATTTGGATTCAAATGGACTTTTAGGTATGAAACCGAGGAGAGACTGCAATGATGGTGACCCCGTTGCAAAGCTGCTTGTGTGCTGAAGAAGCAGAGCACTAGCTTTCCCTGCTGGTCCTTCTGCCGTGTGAGCAGATGCCACTGTTCATTCTGTGCTGACTGTGTTGCTGCGCAGCAGAGAGCAGGCTCTGGACTGATTCCATTCAAATGCTTTTCCTGTATGAAAGTGAGCAGTGAAAGCAACGATGGAGGCACCAGTGTAAAGGGGATTGTGTGCTGAACAGGTCCAGCACCAGCTTTCAATCCTGGCTCTTCTGCTGTGGGAGCAGAGGCCAAACGTTCGTGCTGTACTCACTGTGCTGCTGGGCAGCTGAGAGAGACCACCTGAGAATTTGGATTCAAATGGACTTTTAGGTATGAAACCGAGGAGAGACTACAATGTTGGCGACTCCGTTACAAAGCTCCTTGTGTGCTGAAGAAGCTCAGCACTAGCTTTCCCTGCTGGTCCTTCTGCCGTGTGAGCAGATGCCACTGTTCATTCTGTGCTGCCTGTGCTGCTGCGCAGCAGAGAGCAGGCTCTGGACTGATTCTATTCAAATGCTTTTCCTGTATGAAAGTGAGCAGTGAAAGCAACGATGGAGGCACCAATGTAAAGGTGATTGTGTGCTGAACAGGTCCAGCACCAGCTTTCAATCCTTGCTCTTCTGCTGTGGGAGCAGATGCCAAACGTTCGTGCTGTACTCACTGTGCTGCTGGGCAGCTGAGACCACCTGAGAATTTGGATTCAAATGGACTTTTAGGTATGAAACCGAGGAGAGACTGCAATGATGGTGACCCCCTTGCAAAGCTGCTTGTGTGCTGAAAAGACACAGCACTAGCTTTCCCTGCTGGTCCTTCTTTGGTGTGAGCAGATGCCACTGTTCATTCTGTGCTGTGTTGCTGCCAGCAGGGAGCAGGCTCTGGACTGATTCTATTCAAATGCTTTTCCTGTATGAGTGTTAGCAGTGAAAGCAACAATGGAGGCACCAATGTAAAGGTGATTGTGTGCTGAACAGGTCCAGCACCACCTTTCAATCCTGGCTCTTCTGCTGTGGGAGCAGATGCCAAACGTTCGTGCTGTACTCACTGTGCTGCTGGGCAGCTGAGACCACCTGAGAATTTGGATTCAAATGGACTTTTAGGTATGAAACCGAGGAGAGACTGCAATGATGGTGACCCCGTTGCAAAGCTGCTTGTGTGCTGAAGAAGCTCAGCACTAGCTTTCCCTGCTGGTCCTTCTGCTGTGCGAGCAGAATCCACTGTTCATTCTGTGCTGACTGTGTTGCTGCGCAGCAGAGTGCAGGCTCTGGACTTATTCCATTCAAATGCTTTTCCTGTATGAAAGTGAGCAGTGAAAGCAACGATGGAGGCACCAATGTAAAGGTGATTGTGTGCTGAACAGGTCCAGCACGAGCTTTCAATCCTGGCTTTTCTGCTGTGGGAGCAGAGGCCAAACGTTCGTGCTGTACTCACTGTGCTGCTGGGCAGCTGAGAGAGACCACCTGAGAATTTGGATTCAAATGGACTTTTAGGTATGAAACCGAGGAGAGACTGCGATGATGGTGACCCCGTTGCAAAGCTGCTTGTGTGCTGAAGAAGCTCAGCACTAGCTTTCCCTGCTGGTCCTTCTGCCGTGTGAGCAGATGCCACTGTTCATTCTGTGCTGTGTTGCTGCCAGCAGGGAGCAGGCTCTGGACTGATTATTTAATGCTTTTCCGGTATGAGTGTTAGGAGTGAAAGCAACGATGGAGGCACCAATGTAAAGGTGATTGTGTGCTGAACAGGTCCAGCACCAGCTTTCAATCCTGGCTCTTCTGCTGTGGGAGCAGATGCCAAACGTTCGTGCTGTACTCACTGTGCTGCTGGGCAGCTGAGACCACCTGAGAATTTGGATTCAAATGGACTTTTAGGTATGAAACCGAGGAGAGACTGCAATGATGGTGACCCCGTTGCAAAGCTGCTTGTGTGCTGAAGAGACACAGCACTAGCATTCCCTGCTGGTCCTTCTGCCGTGTGAGCAGATGCCACTGTTCCTTCTGTGCTGTGTTGCCGCATGCAGGGAGCAGGCTCTGGACTGATTCTATTCAAACGCTTTTCCTGTATGAGTTTTAGCAGTGAAAGCAACGATGGAGGCACCAATGTAAAGGGGATTGTGTGCTGAACAGGTCCAGCACCAGTTTTCAATCCTGGCTCTTCTGCTGTGGGAGCAGATGCCAAACGTTCGTGCTGTACTCACTGTGCTGCTGGGCAGCTGAGAGAGACCACCTGAGAATTTGGATTCAAATGGACTTTTAGGTATGAAACCGAGGAGAGACTGCAATGATGGTGACCCCGTTGCAAAGCTCCTTGTGTGCTGAAGAGGCCCAGCACTTGCTTTCCCTGCTGGTCCTTCTGCCGTGTGAGCAGATGCCACTGTTCATTCTGTGCTGTGTTGCTGCCAGCAGGGAGCAGGCTCTGGACTGATTCTATTCAAATGCTTTTCCTGTATGAGTGTTAGCAGTGAAAGCAACGATGGAGGCACCAATGTAAAGGTGATTGTGTGCTGAACAGGTCCAGCACCAGCTTTCAATCCTTGCTCTTCTGCTGTGGGAGCAGATGCCAAACGTTCGTGCTGTACTCACTGTGCTGCTGGGCAGCTGAGACCACCTGAGAATTTGGATTCAAATGGACTTTTAGGTATGAAACCGAGGAGAGACTGCAATGATGGTGACCCCGTTGCAAAGCTGCTTGTGTGCTGAAGAAGCTCAGCACTAGCTTTCCCTGCTGGTCCTTCTGCTGTGCGAGCAGAATCCACTGTTCATTCTGTGCTGACTGTGTTGCTGCGCAGCAGAGTGCAGGCTCTGGACTGATTCCATTGAAATGCTTTTCCTGTATGAAAGTGAGCAGTGAAAGCAACGATGGAGGCACCAATGTAAAGGTGATTGTGTGCTGAACAGGTCCAGCACCAGCTTTCAATCCTGGCTTTTCTGCTGTGGGAGCAGAGGCCAAACGTTCGTGCTGTACTCACTGTGCTGCTGGGCAGCTGAGAGAGACCACCTGAGAATTTGGATTCAAATGGACTTTTAGGTATGAAACCGAGGAGAGACTGCAATGATGGTGACCCCGTTGCAAAGCTCCTTGTGTGCTGAAGAGACACAGCACTAGCTTTCCCTGCTGGTCCTTCTGCCGTGTGAGCAGATGCCACTGTTCATTCTGTGCTGTGTTGCTGCCAGCAGGGAGCAGGCTCTGGAATGATTATTTAATGCTTTTCCTGTATGAGTGTTAGCAGTGAAAGCAACGATGGAGGCACCAATGTAAAGGGGATTGTGTGCTGAACAGGTCCAGCACCAGCTTTCAATCCTGGCTCTTCTGCTGTGGGAGCAGATGCCAAACGTTCGTGCTGTACTCACTGTGCTGCTGGGCAGCTGAGAGAGACCACCTGAGAATTTGGATTCAAATGGACTTTTAGGTATGAAACCGAGGAGAGACTGCAATGATGGTGACCCCGTTGCAGAGCTGCTTGTGTGCTGAAGAAGCTCAGCACTAGCTTTCCCTGCTGGTCCTTCTGCTGTGCGAGCAGAATCCACTGTTCATTCTGTGCTGACTGTGTTGCTGCGCAGCAGAGTGCAGGCTCTGGACTTATTCCATTCAAATGCTTTTCCTGTATGAAAGTGAGCAGTGAAAGCAACGATGGAGGCACCAATGTAAAGGTGATTGTGTGCTGAACAGGTCCAGCACGAGCTTTCAATCCTGGCTTTTCTGCTGTGGGAGCAGAGGCCAAACGTTCGTGCTGTACTCACTGTGCTGCTGGGCAGCTGAGAGACACCACCTGAGAATTTGGATTCAAATGGACTTTTAGGTATGAAACCGAGGAGAGACTGCGATGATGGTGACCCCGTTGCAAAGCTGCTTGTGTGCTGAAGAGACACAGCACTAGCTTTCCCTGCTGGTCCTTCTGCCGTGTGAGCAGATGCCACTGTTCATTCTGTGCTGTGTTGCTGCCAGCAGGGAGCAGGCTCTGGACTGATTATTTAATGCTTTTCCGGTATGAGTGTTAGGAGTGAAAGCAACGATGGAGGCACCAGTGTAAAGGGGATTGTGTGCTGAACAGGTCCAGCACCAGCTTTCAATCCTGGCTCTTCTGCTGTGGGAGCAGATGCCAAACGTTCGTGCTGTACTCACTGTGCTGCTGGGCAGCTGAGACCACCTGAGAATTTGGATTCAAATGGACTTTTAGGTATGAAACCGAGGAGAGACTGCAATGATGGTGACCCCGTTGCAAAGCTGCTTGTGTGCTGAAGAAGCCCAGCACTAGCTTTCCCTGCTGGTCCTTCTGCTGTGCGAGCAGAATCCACTGTTCGTTCTGTGCTGACTGTGTTGCTGCGCAGCAGAGAGCAGGCTCTGGACTGATTCCGTTCAAATGCTTTTCCTGTATGAGTGTTAGCAGTGAAAGCAACGATGGAGGCACCAATGTAAAGGTGATTGTGTGCTGAACAGGTCCAGCACCAGCTTTCAATCCTGGCTCTTCTGCTGTGGGAGCAGATGCCAAACGTTCGTGCTGTACTCACTGTGCTGCTGGGCAGCTGAGACCACCTGAGAATTTGGATTCAAATGGACTTTTAGGTATGAAACCGAGGAGAGACTGCAATGATGGTGACCCCGTTGCAAAGCTGCTTGTGTGCTGAAGAGACACAGCACTAGCATTCCCTGCTGGTCCTTCTGCCGTGTGAGCAGATGCCACTGTTCATTCTGTGCTGTGTTGCTGCCAGCAGAGAGCAGGCTCTGGACTGATTCTATTCAAATGCTTTTCCTGTATGAGTGTTAGCAGTGAAAGCAACGATGGAGGCACCAATGTAAAGGTGATTGTGTGCTGAACAGGTCCAGCACCAGCTTTCAATCCTTGCTCTTCTGCTGTTGGAGCAGATGCCAAACGTTCGTGCTGTACTCACTGTGCTGCTGGGCAGCTGAGACCACCTGAGAATTTGGATTCAAATGGACTTTTAGGTATGAAACCGAGGAGAGACTGCAATGATGGTGACCCCGTTGCAAAGCTGCTTGTGTGCTGAAGAAGCTCAGCACTAGCTTTCCCTGCTGGTCCTTCTGCTGTGCGAGCAGAATCCACTGTTCATTCTGTGCTGACTGTGTTGCTGCGCAGCAGAGTGCAGGCTCTGGACTGATTCCATTCAAATGCTTTTCCTGTATGAAAGTGAGCAGTGAAAGCAACGATGGAGGCACCAATGTAAAGGTGATTGTGTGCTGAACAGGTCCAGCACCAGCTTTCAATCCTGGCTTTTCTGCTGTGGGAGCAGAGGCCAAACATTCGTGCTGTACTCACTGTGCTGCTGGGCAGCTGAGAGAGACCACCTGAGAATTTGGATTCAAATGGACTTTTAGGTATGAAACCGAGGAGAGACTGCAATGATGGTGACCCCGTTGCAAAGCTCCTTGTGTGCTGAAGAGACACAGCACTAGCTTTCCCTGCTGGTCCTTCTGCCGTGTGAGCAGATGCCACTGTTCATTCTGTGCTGTGTTGCTGCCAGCAGGGAGCAGGCTCTGGAATGATTATTTAATGCTTTTCCTGTATGAGTGTTAGCAGTGAAAGCAACGATGGAGGCACCAATGTAAAGGGGATTGTGTGCTGAACAGGTCCAGCACCAGCTTTCAATCCTGGCTCTTCTGCTGTGGGAGCAGATGCCAAACGTTCTTGCTGTACTCACTGTGCAGCTCTGCAGCTGAGACCACCTGAGAATTTGGATTCAAATGGACTTTTAGGTATGAAACAGAGGAGAGACTGCAATGATGGTGACCCCGTTGCAAAGCTGCTTGTGTGCTGAAGAAGCTCAGCACTAGCTTTCCCTGCTGGTCCTTCTGCTGTGGGAGCAGATGCCACTGTTCACTCTGTGCTGATTGTGTTGCTGCGCAGTAGAGAGCAGCCTCTGAACTGATTCCATTCAAATGCTTTTCCTGTATGAATTTTAGCAGTGAAAGCAACGATGGAGGCACCAATGTAAAGGTGATTGTGTGCTGAACAGGTCCAGCACCAACTTTCAATCCTGGCTCTTCTGCTGTGGGAGCAGAGGCCAAACGTTCGTGCTGTACTCACTGTGCTGCTGGGCAGCTGAGAGACACCACCTGCGAATTTGGATTCAAATGGACTTTTAGGTATGAAACCGAGGAGAGACTGCAATGATGGTGACACCGTTGCAAAGCTGCTTGTGTGCTGAAGAGGCCCCGCACTAGCTTTCCCTGCAGGTCCTTCTGCTGTGGGAGCAGATGCCACTGTTCATTCTGTGCTGATTGTGTTGCTGCGCAGCAGAGAGCAGGCTCTGCACTGATTCCATTCAAATGCTTTTCCTGTATGAATGTGAGCAGTGAAAGCAACGATGGAGGCACCAATGTAAAGGTGCTTGTGTGCTGAACAGGTCCAGCACCATCTTTCAATCCTGGCTCTTCTGCTGTGGGAGCAGAGGCCAAACGTTCGTGCTGTACTCACTGTGCTGCTGGGCAGCTGAGAGACACCACCTGAGAATTTGGATTCAAATGGACTTTTAGGTATGAAACCGAGGAGAGACTGCAATGATGGTGACACCGTTGCAAAGCAGCTTGTGTGCTGAAGAGGCCCAGCACAAGCTTTCCCTGCTGGTCCTTCTGCCGTGGGAGCAGATGCCACTGTTCATTCCGTGTTGACTGTGTTGCTGCCAGCAGAGAGCAGGCTCTGGAGTGATTCCATTCAAATGCTTTTCCTGTATAAATGTGAGCAGTGAAAGCAAGGATGGAGGCACCAATGTAAAGGAGATTGTGTGCTGAACAGGTCCAGCACCAGCTTTCAATCCTGGCTCTTCTGCTGTGGGAGCAGAGGCCAAACGTTCATGCTGTACTCACTGTGCTGCTGGGCAGCTGAGAGACACCACCTGAGAATTTGGATTCAAATGGACTTTTAGGTATGAAACCGAGGAGAGACTGCAATGATGGTGACACCGTTGCAAAGCTGACTGTGTGCTGAAGAGGCCCAGCACTAGCTTTACCTGCTGGTCCTTGTGCCGTGGGAGCAGATGCTAGTGTTCATTCTGTGCTGACTGTGTTGCTGCGCTACAGAGAGCAGGCTCTGGAGTGATTCCATTCAAATGATTTTCCTGCATGGAAGTGAGCAGTGAAAGCAACGATGGAGGCACCAATGTAAATGTGATTGTGTGCTGAACAGGTCCAGCACCAGCTTTCAATCCTGGCTCTTCTGCTGTGGCAGCAGAGGCCAAACGTTCGTGCTGTACTCACTGTGCTGCTGGGCAGCTGAGAGACACCACCTGAGAATTTGGATTCAAATGGACTTTTAGGTATGAAACCGAGGAGAGACTGCAATGATGGTGACAGCGTTGCAAAGCTGCTTGTGTGCTGAAGAGGCCCAGCACTAGCTTTCCCTGCTGGTCCTTCTGCCGTGTGAGCAGATGCCACTGTTCATTCTGTGCTGACTGTGTTGCTGCCAGCAGAGAGCAGCTTCTGGACTGATTCCATTCAAATGCTTTTCCTTTATGAATGTGAGCTCTGAAAGCAACGATGGAGGCACCAATGTAAAGGTGATTGTGTGTTGAACAGGTCCAGCACCAACTTTCAATCCTGGCTCTTCTGCTGTGGGAGCAGAGGCCAAACGTTCGTGCTGTACTCACTGTGCTGCTGGGCAGCTGAGAGAGACCACCTGAGAATTTGGATTCAAATGGACTTTTAGGTATGAAACCGAGGAGAGACTGCAATGATGGTGACACCGTTGCAAAGCTGCTTGTGTGCTGAAGAGGCCCAGCACTAGCTTTCCCTGCTGGTCCTTCTGCCGTGTGAGCAGATGCCACTGTTCATTCTGTGCTGACTGTGTTGCTGCGTAGCAGAGAGCAGGCTCTGGACTGATTCCATTCAAATGCTTTTTCTGTATGAAAGTGAGCAGTGAAAGCAACGATGGAGGCACCAATGTAAAGGTGCTTGTGTGCTGAACAGGTCCAGCACCAGCTTTCAATCCTGGCTGTTCTGCTGTGGGAGCAGAGGCCGAACGTTCGTGCTGTACTCACTGTGCTGCTGGGCAGCTGAGAGACACCTCCTGAGAATTTGGATTCAAATGGACTTTTAGGTATGAAACCGAGGAGAGACTGCAATGATGGTGACACCGTTGCAAAGCTGCTTGTGTGCTGAAGAGGCCCAGCACAAGCTTTCCCTGCTGGTCCTTCTGCCGTGGGACCAGATGCCACTGTTCATTCTGTGCTGACTGTGTTGCTGCCAGCAGAGAGCAGGCTCTGGACTGATTCCATTCAAATGCTTTTCCTGTATGAAAGTGAGCAGTGAAAGCAACGATGGAGGCACCAATGTAAAGGTGATTGTGTGCTGAACAGGTCCAGCGCCAGCTTTCAATCCTGGCTCTTCTGCTGTGGGAGCAGAGGCCAAACGTTCGTGCTGTACTCACTGTGCTGCTGGGCAGCTGAGAGAGACCACCTGACAATTTGGATTCAAATGGACTTTTAGGTATGAAACCGAGGAGAGACTGCAATGATGGTGACACCGTTGCAAAGCAGCTTGTGTGCTGAAGAGGCCCAGCACTAGCTTTCCCTGCTGGTCCTTGTGCTGTGGGAGCAGATGCCAGTGTTCATTCTGTGATGACTGTGTTGCCGCGCAGCAGAGAGCAGGCTCTGAACTGGTTCCATTCAAATGCTTTTCCTGTATGAATGTGAGCAGTGAAAGCAATGATGGAGGCACCAATGTAAAGGTGCTTGTGTGCTGAACAGGTCCAGCACCATCTTTCAATCCTGGCTCTTCTGCTGTGGGAGCAGAGGCCAAACGTTCGTGCTGTACTCACTGTGCTGCTGGGCAGCTGAGAGACACCACCTGAGAATTTGGATTCAAATGGACTTTTAGGTATGAAACCGAGGAGAGACTGCAATGATGGTGACACCGTTGCAAAGCAGCTTGTGTGCTGAAGTAGCCCAGCACTAGCTTTCCCTGCTGGTCCTTCTGCTGTGGGAGCAGATGCCACTGTTCATTCTGTGCTGATTGTGTTGCTGCGCAGTAGAGAGCAGCCTCTGAACTGATTCCATTCAAATGCTTTTCCTGTATGAATTTTAGCAGTGAAAGCAACGATGGAGGCACCAATGTAAAGGTGATTGTGTGCTGAACAGGTCCAGCACCAACTTTCAATCCTGGCTCTTCTGCTGTGGGAGCAGAGGCCAAACGTTCGTGCTGTACTCACTGTGCTGCTGGGCAGCTGAGAGACACCACCTGCGAATTTGGATTCAAATGGACTTTTAGGTATGAAACTGAGGAGAGACTGCAATGATGGTGACACCGTTGCAAAGCTGCTTGTGTGCTGAAGAGGCCCAGCACTAGCTTTCCCTGCAGGTCCTTCTGCTGTGGGAGCAGATGCCACTGTTCATTCTGTGCTGATTGTGTTGCTGCGCAGCAGAGAGCAGGCTCTGCACTGATTCCATTCAAATGCTTTTCCTGTATGAATGTGAGCAGTGAAAGCAACGATGGAGGCACCAATGTAAAGGTGCTTGTGTGCTGAACAGGTCCAGCACCATCTTTCAATCCTGGCTCTTCTGCTGTGGGAGCAGAGGCCAAACGTTCGTGCTGTACTCACTGTGCTGCTGGGCAGCTGAGAGAGACCACCTGAGAATTTGGATTCAAATGGACTTTTAGGTATGAAACCGAGGAGAGACTGCAATGATGGTGACACCGTTGCAAAGCAGCTTGTGTGCTGAAGAGGCCCAACACAAGCTTTCCCTGCTGGTCCTTCTGCCGTGGGAGCAGATGCCACTGTTCATTCCGTGTTGACTGTGTTGCTGCGCAGCAGAGAGCAGGCTCTGGAGTGATTCCATTCAAATGCTTTTCCTGTATAAATGTGAGCAGTGAAAGCAAGGATGGAGGCACCAATGTAAAGGAGATTGTGTGCTGAACAGGTCCAGCACCAGCTTTCAATCCTGGCTCTTCTGCTGTGGGAGCAGAGGCCAAACGTTCATGCTGTACTCACTGTGCTGCTGGGCAGCTGAGAGACACCTCCTGAGAATTTGGATTCAAATGGACTTTTAGGTATGAAACCGAGGAGAGACTGCAATGATGGTGACACCGTTGCAAAGCTGACTGTGTGCTGAAGAGGCCCAGCACTAGCTTTACCTGCTGGTCCTTGTGCCGTGGGAGCAGATGCTAGTGTTCATTCTGTGCTGACTGTGTTGCTGCGCTACAGAGAGCAGGCTCTGGAGTGATTCCATTCAAATGATTTTCCTGCATGGAAGTGAGCAGTGAAAGCAACGATGGAGGCACCAATGTAAATGTGATTGTGTGCTGAACAGGTCCAGCACCAGCTTTCAATCCTGGCTCTTCTGCTGTGGCAGCAGAGGCCAAACGTTCGTGCTGTACTCACTGTGCTGCTGGGCAGCTGAGAGAGACCACCTGAGAATTTGGATTCAAATGGACTTTTAGGTATGAAACCGAGGAGAGACTGCAATGATGGTGACAGCGTTGCAAAGCTGCTTGTGTGCTGAAGAGGCCCAGCACTAGCTTTCCCTGCTGGTCCTTCTGCCGTGTGAGCAGATGCCACTGTTCATTCTGTGCTGACTGTGTTGCTGCCAGCAGAGAGCAGCTTCTGGACTGATTCCATTCAAATGCTTTTCCTTTATGAATGTGAGCTCTGAAAGCAACGATGGAGGCACCAATGTAAAGGTGATTGTGTGCTGAACAGGTCCAGCACTAGCTTTCAATCCTGGCTCTTCTGCTGTGGGAGCAGAGGCCAAACGTTCGTGCTGTACTCACTGTGCTGCTGGGCAGCTGAGAGAGACCACCTGAGAATTTGGATTCAAATGGACTTTTAGGTATGAAACCGAGGAGAGACTGCAATGATGGTGACACCGTTGCAAAGCTGCTTGTGTGCTGAAGAGGCCCAGCACTAGCTTTCCCTGCTGGTCCTTCTGCCGTGTGAGCAGATGCCACTGTTCATTCTGTGCTGACTGTGTTGCTGCGTAGCAGAGAGCAGGCTCTGGACTGATTCCATTCAAATGCTTTTTCTGTATGAAAGTGAGCAGTGAAAGCAACGATGGAGGCACCAATGTATAGGTGCTTGTGTGCTGAACAGGTCCAGCACCAGCTTTCAATCCTGGCTGTTCTGCTGTGGGAGCAGAGGCCAAACGTTCGTGCTGTACTCACTGTGCTGCTGGGCAGCTGAGAGACACCTCCTGAGAATTTGGATTCAAATGGACTTTTAGGTATGAAACCGAGGAGAGACTGCAATGATGGTGACACCGTTGCAAAGCTGCTTGTGTGCTGAAGAGGCCCAGCACAAGCTTTCCCTGCTGGTCCTTCTGCCGTGGGACCAGATGCCACTGTTCATTCTGTGCTGACTGTGTTGCTGCCAGCAGAGAGCAGGCTCTGGACTGATTCCATTCAAATGCTTTTCCTGTATGAAAGTGAGCAGTGAAAGCAACGATGGAGGCACCAATGTAAAGGTGATTGTGTGCTGAACAGGTCCAGCGCCAGCTTTCAATCCTGGCTCTTCTGCTGTGGGAGCAGAGTGCAAACGTTCGTGCTGTACTCACTGTGCTGCTGGGCAGCTGAGAGAGACCACCTGACAATTTGGATTCAAATGGACTTTTAGGTATGAAACCGAGGAGAGACTGCAATGATGGTGACCCCGTTGCAAAGGTGCTTGTGTGCTGAAGAGGCCCAGCAATACCTTTCCCTGCTGGTCCTTGTGCTGTGGGAGCAGATGCCAGTGTTCATTCTGTGATGACTGTGTTGCCGCGCAGCAGAGAGCAGGCTCTGAACTGGTTCCATTCAAATGCTTTTCCTGTATGAATGTGAGCAGTGAAAGCAATGATGGAGGCACCAATGTAAAGGTGCTTGTGTGCTGAACAGGTCCAGCACCATCTTTCAATCCTGGCTCTTCTGCTGTGGGAGCAGAGGCCAAACGTTCGTGCTGTACTCACTGTGCTGCTGGGCAGCTGAGAGACCACCTGAGAATTTGGATTCAAATGGACTTTTAGGTATGAAACCGAGGAGAGACTGCAATGATGGTGACACCGTTGCAAAGCTGCTTGTGTGCTGAAGAGGCCCAGCACAAGCTTTCCCTGCTGGTCCTTCTGCCGTGGGAGCAGATGCCACTGTTCATTCCGTGCTGACTGTGTTGCTGCCAGCAGAGAGCAGCCTCTGGACTGATTCCATTCCAATGCTTTTCCTGTATGAATGTGAGCAGTGAAAGCAACGATGGAGGCACCAATGTAAAGGAGATTGTGTGCTGAACAGGTCCAGCACCAGCTTTCAATCCTGGCTCTTCTGCTGTGGGAGCAGAGGCCAAACGTTCATGCTGTACTCACTGTGCTGCTGGGCAGCTGAGAGAGACCACCTGAGAATTTGGATTCAAATGGACTTTTAGGTATGAAACCGAGGAGAGACTGCAATGATGGTGACACCGTTGCAAAGCTGACTGTGTGCTGAAGAGGCCCAGCACTAGCTTTACCTGCTGGTCCTTGTGCCGTGGGAGCAGATGCTAGTGTTCATTCTGTGCTGACTGTGTTGCTGCGCTACAGAGAGCAGGCTCTGGAGTGATTCCATTCAAATGATTTTCCTGCATGGAAGTGAGCAGTGAAAGCAACGATGGAGGCACCAATGTAAAGGTGATTGTGTGCTGAACAGGTCCAGCACCAGCTTTCAATCCTGGCTCTTCTGCTGTGGCAGCAGAGGCCAAACGTTCGTGCTGTACTCACTGTGCTGCTGGGCAGCTGAGAGAGACCACCTGAGAATTTGGATTCAAATGGACTTTTAGGTATGAAAGTGAGGTGAGACTGCAATGATGGTGACACCGTTGCAAAGCTGCTTGTGTGCTGAAGAGGCCCAGCACTAGCTTTCCCTGCTGGTCCTTGTGCTGTGGGAGCAGATGCCAGTGTTCATACTGGGTTGACTGTGTTGCTGCAGAGCACCGATTAGGCTCTGGAGTGATTCCATTCAAATGCTTTTCCTGTATGAATGTGAGCAGTGAAAGCAACGATGGAGGCACCAATGTAAAGGTGATTGTGTGCTGAACAGGTCCAGCACCAGCTTTCAATCCTGGCTCTTCTGCTGTGGGAGCAGAGGCCAAACGTTCGTGCTGTACTCACTGTGCTGCTGGGCAGCTGAGAGACACCACCTGAGAATTTGGATTCAAATGGACTTTTAGATATGAAACCGAGGAGAGACTGCAATGATGGTGACCCCTTTGCAAAGCTGACTGTGTGCTGAAGAGGCCCAGCACTAGCTTTCCCTGCTGGTCCTTCTGCCTTGTGAGCAGATGCCACTGTTCATTCTGTGCTGACTGTGTTGCTGCGCAGCAGAGAGCAGGCTCTGGACTGATTCCGTTCAAATGCTTTTCCTGTGTGAATGTGAGCAGTGAAAGCAACGATGGAGGCACCAATGTAAAGGTGATTGTGTGCTGAACAGGTCCAGCACCAGCTTTCAATCCTGGCTGTTCTGCTGTGGGAGCAGAGGCCAAACGTTCGTGCTGTACTCACTGTGCTGCTGGGTAGCTGAGAGACACCACCTGAGAATTTGGATTCAAATGGACTTTTAGGTATGAAACCGAGGAGAGACTGCAATGATGGTGACACCATTGCAAAGCTGCTTGTGTGCTGAAGAGGCCCAGCACTAGCTTTCCCTGCTGGTCCTTCTGCCGTGTGAGCAGATGCCACTGTTCATTCTGTGCTGACTGTGTTGCTGCCAGCAGAGAGCAGGCTCTGGACTGATTCCATTCAAATGCTTTTCCTGAATGAATGTGAGCAGTGAAAGCAACGATGGAGGCACCAATGTAAAGGTGATTGTGTGCTGAACAGGTCTGTTGGAGAATGGCTTAGAAAGAAAGTGCACAGTGGGTCTAGTGACCCTCTGTATCGAGAAAGTCAGTTTTGATGATTGCGGCCTAGTCTGGTTCAGCGGCCTTGACATCTCTACTGCTACGAGATTGACGTGGCAGTGGAAAAGTACCGACCGCTAATAACCCTAGGTCAAGTTCGGTTGAGGACAAGTATGATAAACAACTTTGAGGAAGTGCCCTCTCAGGAATGAGGATGTTAGCCTGCCGTTTAACCGCAAGTAAACTGCAAGTAGGAAGAGTATATTAATGTAACCTTTAGGCTTGCAGCCTATCAGCAACTGACTAGTAGGCATAAATCATTGTAAGAGTATAAAAGATTGCAAGTGGAATCAATAAACGAAGTCTGCTTATCACTCATATTGAGTCTGATTGCATTCTTCCTCCGCCGATGAAAGATGACACTGCTTGCGGGTCTGGGACTCTGACTCATTAACCACCCGACATTTGGCGCCCGAACAGGGACCCGAAGTCGGTGTCACCATGACGGATCGGCGGACAGGAGCACGGCACCGGGAGCAGCCACCGGTGGGCAAGAGCGACTCAACACTGTTGCGGTGTGTAGACTCCGAGGTCCGGTCCGACTGAAGACCGCCGCTGCCAGGGCTACAGGCTGAGGGGCTGCAGGAACGGGACGTTAGGGTAAGACAGCGCGCTTTATAAAAGATAAGAGGTTATGGATCTTGAAGTAGCCCTAGAAATGTTAGAAGGCTTTTTAGAAAAGCGGGGGGTTGATAAAAGTTGCGTTAAAGCACTAGCGGGACTAGTGGCAACAGGGCGTACACAGGGGTGTTTTAGGAGCTCAGAGGATATATTTGAAGAGGAGGAGTGGCGTAAGCTAGGAGATTATTTGTGGGACAGGGTGATAGATGATGACAAAACAGCAAGGAAAGTGATGAAACCTTGGCGTGAAATCATTAACAATATAAAACGTTATAAGATTGAAAAAGGTCTTGCGGCAGTCGCCTCGGCAAAACTGGAGCAGGGGGGGCCTTCCCCATCCTCCACAGCCGACTGTGGCCTCTCTACATTCTCTAGTAGCGCCACGCAGGCTCCGACAGGAGGAGGGGTGATGTTTAGTGGTACACGGATACCTCCAGAGCCATGCTGGCAAAAGGTGCCTTTGAGTAAACACTCAAAGGAGCCAAGACAAGAGACAGATAGTGATACGGAGGATAAAACGGAACCGGTCACGGAATCAGATTCTATTAGGAGGCGAGTGACAGGGACGAATTGGCAGAAGGTTATGGAAGATGCGATAACTGAGGAAGGAACAGGGATACTGTCAAGTTTAGCCTTCCCAGTAATGTTCAATATTAACGAACATGGGGATGTGCACGGGGAGCATAATCCAATTAGTTGGAAAATGTTATCACAATTAAGGCAGACAGTAAATGACGCTGGGCTGCATGGGGAGCCAACGAAGCAGTTCATGAATTATATATGGGGAAGCACGCTATTGTGTCCCGAAGACATTAAGGTAATAATGAGAATGATAATGACGCAGTCGCAGATTTTATTGTGGCAAGCACATTGGCAGCGACTCTGTGAAGCCTCAGTGCAGCAGCCCAGAGGAGATAATGATCCACTGAGGGGGGTCACTGTTGAACAGCTGATGGGGTCAGGACCCTTTATTACGGTTAGAGCACAGCTGGAGATGGGACCGGAGAGGTGCCTAGAAGCAATGAGAACGGCTAAGGCAGCCATAGAGTTAGTTAAAACGACACCCCCGTCCCCATCATATATGAATATTAAACAGGGAAGAGAGGAGCCTTTCTCTGCATTCGTAGACAGATTGACCAGTGCCATAGAACAATCAGATGTTCCCGACTGGATGCATGGGGCACTACTCAGGCAGTGTGTTTTACAGAATACAAATTCATCAACAAGGAGTGTGCTAGTGACGTTGCCGGTTGATGCGGCTATCGAGATGATGTTAGAAAGAATGAGCAGGGTGCCGGTAGGTGCGCAAGCGATGTTAGTAGAGGCGGTGAAAAATCTAGGGAAAGATTTCCTGCAAGCCCAACAGCAAGCCCTCGTAGCACAGCAGCAAGCGACACAACAAGTTTTTGCTGCGTTAGCTCCGCTGAGGCCTCCAGATAAAGGCGAGCAACGAAAGGGCTCTTCTGGCAGACGACACAATAAATGTTTTCGCTGTGGCCGTGACGGGCATATTCGGCGAGACTGTCGCGCAGGTCAAGTGTGGTGTGAAAACTGCAAGTCGAGCAACCATAATACAGCAGCCTGTTATCGCTCGGGAAACGGCCAGCAGAGCGCGTCGAGCCGCCGCGCCCAGACAACAGTAGCTGCTCCAGCGCTTCAAACTCCCGTGATGCAGCAACAAGGGCCACCGGACCCGCAAGGCCCTCCTGCCAGCTACAACCAGCTACCAGAGGGAGCCTCGGGCTGGACCTGGCAACAGCAGTAGATATTACCTTGATTGACAGCAAACCACAACGCGTCGCATCGCCAGTTTATGGTCCGCTCATCATCAACGGGCAAGCTGTTGGAGCACTATCGTTAGGGCGATCATCTACCGGACTCAAAGGACTAATGATTTTGCCGGGAGTCATCGATGCCAATTACCAGGGACGAATTGACATTGTGATGTACACCTTATTTCCGCCGCTCCATATCCCAGCGGGGAGCCGCGTTGCACAGCTAGTCCCAATGGCACAAGTCACAAAGGGCATGACGTCTCTTAGTAACCAAGAAAGAAATGATCAGGGGTTTGGATCTACAGGGGTAGCGGCTATGCTCACCCTCTCTATGAAAAAGAGGCCAATTGTGACTGCGCAACTATGTGCTCGGAATGAGACTGTGACCCTTGCGTTACTTCTCGATACGGGTGCGGACTTGACTATCATAGACAGCAACTATTGGCCCCAGCGCTGGCCCCTCCGATCTTCCACCAGAGGAGTGGAAGGGGTTGGAGGCCATTCATCAGTTCAACAAAGTGTCGATAGAGTCCAGATATACATAGGTGGATGTCAAGCTAACACCTTTGTTACTGTAATGAAATTACCTGAGGGAGTGCAAGGACTTGTTGGTAGAGATGTGCTCGATCAGATGGGAGCAATTCTAACTACCGACCAAGATCCAAATTTTGGCTGACAGCCACTGCACAATGGGCTTTCCCGATCCCGCTAAAATGGACTACCGATAACCCAGTATGGATCGAACAGTGGCCGTTAAAATTGGAAAGCCTGCAAGCTGCACATCACTTAGTGCAAGAACAGTTCAGTCAGGGACACCTAAAACTTTCTACGAGCCCTTGGAATACTCCAATTTTTGTGATCGGGAAAAAATCTGGGAAGTACCGTCTGTTACACGACCTCCGAGCTGTTAACGACCAGATGCAAGCCATGGGGGCGCTACAGCCTGGTCTACCTAATCCTGCAATGCTGCCAGAATCTTGGCACCTTTTGGTGATTGATCTCAAGGACTGCTTCTTTACCATCAGTTTACATCCACAAGATACCCAGCGTTTTGCTTTTACCTTGCCAGCAATTAATAGGGAAGCGCCTGCTCAGCGCTTCGAATGGACGGTGCTGCCTCAAGGGATGAAGAACAGTCCCACCTTATGTCAGTTTTTTGTCGACAACGCTTTACAACCCATCAGGCAACTATGGAAGGGCGTCTTTATATATCATTATATGGATGATATTTTGTTTGCACAACAGCAGCCATTTGACCAACACCAATTACAGACCTTGCGACAACAGTTAAACTCCAAAGGCCTGGTCGTAGCAGAAGAAAAAATCCAACAGAAAGCGCCGTGGCTTTATCTTGGCTGGAAGATTACGGACTCTCAAATACGTCCTCAAAAGATACAACTTAGGACGGAAATAAAAACCCTCAACGATGCGCAGAAATTGGTAGGAGATATCCAGTGGATTCGCCCGGTAGTTGGCATTCCCACCCATCAGCTTGAGGTTCTTCGTCCGCTACTCAAAGGCACGGATCCTGCTGCCAAGGTGGGCGTTACAATGGAACAAGCTACTGTAATTCAGACACTTGCTGAACAGATCACAGAACATTTTGTTTCAAGACGCAGTCTTGCTCTCCCCATCGATCTTATTATTTGGCATACTCACCATCAGTTATTAGGTGCCTTGACGCAATTTAAAAAGAAAAAGGGGGAGAAAAGCGAGCTTAAGATCTTGGAGTGGGTATTTACAAGTTTGCAGCCAAAAAAAGTCGATTCAGCCCAAAGTAGAAAACTTAGCAGAGTTAATTAAAAAGGGCCGAACCAGAATTTTACAAATAACAGGAAAAGAACCACATTCTATACAGTTGCCGATATCCAAGGAGGACATTGACTGGTACCTGCAACACAGCCCAGGGCTACGAGACAGCCTGCTGTCAGAATATTCTCCAATTATCATAGAGCCGGTAAAATCACCCATAGTGCAGTGGATCAGTCGCAATGCGTGGATACGGCGGCCACTAAGGAGTGAGACTCCAGTAAAGGATGCGCTCACGGTCTTTACAGATGCAGGCAAGAGGTCTATGCGAGCAGCAATTACCTGGATGGCTGACGGTGAATGGCACCACCATTTGCTGAATGCTGTCCCTGGGGACTCGCTGCAGACGCTGGAACTTGCCGCAGTAACGTGGGCTGTAGAGTACTGGATTACCGTACCACTCAACGTCGTGACAGATTCACTTTATGTAGCTGGGGTGATGGAAAGGATAGAGGATGCTCGAGTAAAAGAAGTTGCCAATCCCAGACTTAATGAACTTTTTAGACAATTGCAGACTGCACTGAGCCTTCGGTCGGTCCCTTATTCGGTCATCCATATAAGGAGCCATATGTGGACAGTGGGGCTAGGGGAAGGAAATGACAAGGCGGATCAATTAGTCATGCATGCAGTACCTTTAAATGACTTTGTAAGGGCCAGGGAAGCGCATAACATATTCCATCAGAATGCACGAGGGTTAAGGTCTCAGTTCAATATCACCATAGAAGAGGCAAATGGAATTGTGAAAACTTGTCCGCAATGTAGTCATCATGGGCCTGGCCTGGGGGTTGGAGTCAATCCTCGGGGGTTGAGGTCCTGTCAGATATGGCAGATGGATGTTACGCATGTATCTGAATTTGGAAGGCTAAAATATGTGCACGTTACCATTAATACTTACAGTCATTTTGTATGGGCCACCGCACAGGCGGGAGAAAAGGCTATTCATGTGATACGGCACCTAACGAGCTGTTTTGCAGTCATGGGGGTGCCAAAAGAAATTAAAACAGATAATGGTCCAGCCTATACCTCTGAGAAAATGAGAAAATTCTGTCAACAGTGGGGAGTCCGACATGTGACAGGAATCCCACATTCTCCCACAGGGCAGGCCATAGTAGAAAGGATGAACCAAACGCTGAAGCGTTATTTTGATAAGTTTGTAGATGTAAAGGATGTCCATGAACGGGTCTCAAAAACATTGTTTGTATTGAATTATTTATGTATCTTTGGCCCTGAGGAAGAGCCACCAGTCAGAATACATGCCGGGGTGCAGGAACGACGACAGGTTCAGATGAAAGTGTTATACAAGGATCCAGAAACTGGACAATGGCAAGGGCCTGTTGAGGTACAATATGTAGGCAGGGGTTATATGTGCGTGCTTACACCAACAGGACCCAAGTGGATTCCGGCCAAGTGGACCCGCGCGGTTCACCTGAATGAACAGCCCGGAAGCGAGGCGACGTCGTCGTCTGCAGAGTGTACTACGACCGCTGTTGGAACCGATTGAGAGACACTTTGGGGTCCGGTTATCATATAGAACGGAAGAAGAAGCAGAAACATGCCTAAGTTGGGAACTCAACTCCCTTTGTGATAAGTTTGCTCTGCCGCGATATTGTTTTGCTTGCTTGAAAGAAACGCATCTTGCCTGGGTAAAAATCAACTGTGGGAAGTGTCATAAAAGGTGGTGGGTCTCTCAACATCAGTTGAGGCTACTTAATTGTTGCATAGATTGTAGTTGGGAATTGCAGCACAGTAACGATAACACTCCCCTTAGAGCATTTTTTGTGGAAACTGGAGCTCTCTTTTTATCGGCCTACCCAATAATTGAGAACAGAGAGGATCTAAATTTACGATACCTGAAGTGGCGGGTACAACAACAGCTTAATTGTCTTCAGGCCGCAGCCGCCACCACAATCTTAGATTCAAAGTGTGGTCAAAATGTGGGCATCCCCACCATGTGGCAAATTAGGCCTAGTGATTGGGATCGCACTTGTCGCCGCTTCCGTCCCGGTTGTGGAAGCCCAGGGGACGGAAGCTGGCCCGGAGCATCTCCACAGGCCTAACATGTGGGTAACTTGGGCAAAAGAAACCAACACTTCTAGTTTTTGTATGTCCTTAACAGCTGTGTCCGACCCATTTCGCACTTGTCTAATTGGTATACCCTTTTTAGAGCCTGAAAAATTTGTGGGGTATGTAAGCAACGTCTCCTTAACCAATCTAACTATATTAAGACAGGAAGGAAAAAGGGCTAATGACGCTGATGACTGGTGTCACGGAAATCAGACAGCCTGCCGACAGCCCGGGGCTAATCGACAGGTCTGGTGTGGAGGCTGCACCCTTGGTAATATTGCAAATCGAACCTTGGCTTGGATGTCTGTCCGGCTAATCGAACATCTAAATAAGCCCTTACCATGGGACCCACAAGAATTGCATTTAGCAGGATCTGTAAACAAAACCAGAGATGGCTTGTGCTTTGGCTTTAGTGCTAACCGACACCCCAATAGGTAAAGTTAGATGTAACTCTACCACGACGGGCACAATATGTGAGCCACTTAAGGCATGGACAGATGTGTCTGGATCAGGTGTCTATGGGATACAAAATGCCTCTGACGCCCAAGCATGGTGTGGAGGGGCTGTGGGATTAGAAGAAAGTTACCGATATGAACTTTTCCCAGACAGGTCATTAGCCCTGCCTAAAGGAATCTTTTTGATCTGTGGTGATCGCGCTTGGCAAGGCATCCCGCGATTCCCACTTGGAGGACCATGTTATTTGGGAAGGCTTGGCCTCTTAGCGCCTTCAATGGAACAAATCAAGGCAAAAAATAGCACTCGAAGCAAGCGCAGTGTGAACGCTCTGTCAGACACCTGTCAGGATTCAGTAACCTTGATAGGGAAGACAGAAAATTTGTTTGCCAGTATATTTTGTCCTGGCTGCTCGGCAGCAATTGCTAATGCTAACCTACAAAAATTGGCATGCTGGGCTGCCAAGCAAGCTAACCTCACTTCTGAAATTTTAACCGATTTGATGAAGGATGTTAGTAGCAATCGCAAGGCTATATTACAGAATCGCGCCGCTAAAGATTTTTTATTGTTAGCACATGGACATGGGTGTGAGGATTTTGATGGAATGTGTTGTTTTAATCTATCTGACCATTCGGAGTCTATCCACGCGAGGATCCGAACCTTGCAACAACGAGTACAATTGCTACAGGAAGATAATGGATTTTTTGGAATCAACCTTGGCAATTGGGGTATAACGGGGTGGCTGAAAGGATTATTAATCGAAGGCATACGCTTTTTAATCATAATTAGCTTAATAGGAATTTGTATTTGTATAGCTTTTAAGTGTATCAAAAGGGGGCTCATGAAGGCATCTGATCAGATTTTGATAGCCCAAAAAGAAAAAGGGGGAACTGTTAGAGAATGGCTTAGAAAGAAAGGGCACAGTGGGTCTAGTGACCCTCTGTATCGAGAAAGTCAGTTTTGATGATTGCGGCCTAGTCTGGTTCAGCGGCCTTGACATCTCTACTGCTACGAGATTGACGTGGCAGTGGAAAAGTACCGACCGCTAATAACCCTAGGTCAAGTTCGGTTGAGGACAAGTATGATAAACAACTTTGAGGAAGTGCCCTCTCAGGAATGAGGATGTTAGCCTGCCGTTAAACCGCAAGTAAACTGCAAGTAGGAAGAGTATATTAATGTAACCTTTAGGCTTGCAGCCTATCAGCAACTGACTAGTAGGCATAAATCATTGTAAGAGTATAAAAGATGGCAAGTTGAATCAATAAACGAAGTCTGCTTATCACTCATATTGAGTCTGATTGCATTCTTCCTCCGCCGATGAAAGATGACACTGCTTGCGGGTCTGGGACTCTGACTCATTAACCACCCGACACAGGTCCAGCACCAGCTTTCAATCCTGGCTCTTCTGCTGTGGGAGCAGAGGCCAAACGTTCGTGCTGTACTCACTGTGCTGCGGGGCAGCTGAGAGAGACCACCTGAGAATTTGGATTCAAATGGACTTTTAGGTATGAAACCGAGGAGAGACTGCAATGATGGTGACACCGTTGCAAAGCTGCTTGTGTGCTGAAGAGGCCCAGCACTAGCTTTCCCTGATGGTCCTTCTGCCGTTGGAGCAGATGCCACTGTTCATTCTGTGCTGTGTTGCTGCAGGCAGAGAGCAGCCTCTGGAATGATTCCATTCAAATGCTTTTCCTGTATGAATGTGAGCAGTGAAAGCAACGATGGAGGCACCAATGTAAAGGTGACTGTGTGCTGAACAGGTCCAGCACCACCTTTCAATCCTGGCTCTTCTGCTGTGGGAGCAGAGGCCAAACGTTCGTGCTGTACTCACTGTGCTGCTGGGCAGCTGAGAGACACCACCTGAGAATCTGGATTCAAATGGACTTTTAGGTATGAAACCGAGGAGAGACTGCAATGATGGTGACACCGTTGCAAAGCTGCTTGTGTGCTGAAGAGGCCCAGCACTAGCTTTCCCTGCTGGTCCTTCTGCCGTGTGAGCAGATGCCACTGTTCATTCTGTGCTGACTGTGTTGCTGCCAGCAGAGAGCAGGCTCTGGACTGATTCCATTCAAATGCTTTTCCTGAATGAATGTGAGCAGTGAAAGCAACGATGGAGGCACCAATGTAAAGGTGATTGTGTGCTGAACAGGTCCAGCACCAGCTTTCAATCCTGGCTCTTCTGCTATGGGAGCAGAGGTAAAACGTTCGTGCTGTACTCACTGTGCTGCTGGGCAGCTGAGAGACACCACCTGAGAATTTGGATTCAAATGGACTTTTAGGTATGAAACCGAGGAGAGACTGCAATGATGGTGACACCGTTGCAAAGCAGCTTGTGTTCTGAAGAGGCCCAGCACTAGCTTTCCCTGCTGGTCCTTTAATGTGGGAGCAGATGCCACTGTTCATTCTGTGCTGACTGTGTTGCTGCCAGCAGAGAGCAGGCTCTGGACTGATTCCATTCAAATGCTTTTCCTGAATGAATGTGAGCAGTGAAAGCAACGATGGAGGCACCAATGTAAAGGTGATTGTGTGCTGAACAGGTCCAGCACCAGCTTTCGATCCTGGCTCTTCTGCTGTGGGAGCAGAGGCCAAACGTTCGTGCTGTACTCACTGTGCTGCTGGGCAGCTGAGAGATACCACCTGAGATTTTGGATTCAAATGGACTTTTAGGTATGAAACCGAGGAGAGACTGCAATGATGGTGACCCCGTTGCAAAGCTGACTTTGTGCTGAAGAGGCCCAGCACTAGCTTTCCCTGCTGGTCCTTCTGCCGTTGGAGCAGATGCCACTGTTCATTCTATGCTGACTGTGTTGCTGCGCAGCAGAGAGCAGCCTCTGGACTGATTCCATTCAAATGCTTTTCCTGTATGAATGTGAGCACTGAAAGCAACGATGGAGGCACCAATGTAAAGGTGATTGTGTGCTGAACAGGTCCAGCACAAGCTTTCAATCCTGGCTCTTCTGCTGTGGGAGCAGAGGCCAAACGTTCGTGCTGTACTCACTGTGCTGCTGGGCAACTGAGAGACACCACCTGAGAACTTGGATTCAAATGGACATTTAGGTATGAAACCGAGGAGAGACTGCAATGATGGTGACACCGTTGCAAAGCAGCTTGTGTTCTGAAGAGGCCCAGCACTAGCTTTCGCTGCTGGTCCTTCTGCCGTGGGAGCAGATGCCACTGTTCATTCTGTGCTGACTGTGTTGCTGCGCAGCAGAGAGCAGGCTCTGCACTGATTCCATTCAAATGCTTTTCCTGTATGAATGTTAGCAGTGAAAGCAACGATGCCGGCGCCAATGTAAAGGTGATTGTGTGCTGAACAGGTCCAGCACCAGCTTTCAATCCTGGCTCTTCTGCTGTGGGAGCAGATGCCAAACGTTCGTGCTGTACTCACTGTGCTGCTGGGCAGCTGAGAATAACCGCCTGAGAATTTGGATTCAAATGGACTTTTAGGTATGAAACCGAGGAGAGACTGCAATGATGGTGACACCGTTGCAAAGCTGCTTGTGTGCTGAAGAGGCCCAGCACTAGCTTTCCCTGCTGGTCCTTCTGCCGTGGGAACAGATGCCACTGTTCATTCTGTGCTGACTGTGTTGCTGCGCAGCAGAGAGCAGGCTCTGGACTGATTCCATTCAAATGCTTTTCCTGTGTGAATGTTATCAGTGAAAGCAACGATGGAGGCACCAATGTAAAGGTGATTGTGTGCTGAACAGGTCCAGCACCAGCTTTCCATCCTGGCTCTTCTGCTGTGGGAGCAGAGGCCAAACGTTCGTGCTGTACTCACTGTGCTGCTGGGCAGCTGAGAGAGACCACCTGACAATTTGGATTCAAATGGACTTTTAGGTATGAAACCGAGGAGAGACTGCAATTATGTTGACCCCTTTGCAAAGCAGCTTGTGTTCTGAAGAGGCCCAGCACTAGCTTTCCCTGCTCGTCCTTCTGCCTTGGGAGCAGATGCCACTGTTCATTCTGTGCTGACTGTGTTGCTGCGCAGCAGAGAGCAGGCTCTGGACTGATTCCATTCAAATGCTTTTCCTGTATGAATGTGAGCAGTGAAAGCAACGATATAGGCACCAGTGTAAGGGTGATTGTGTGCTGAACAGGTCCAGCACAAGCTTTCAATCCTGGCTCTTCTGCTGTGGGAGCAGAGGCCAAACGTTCGTGCTGTACTCACTGTGCTGCTGGGCAACTGAGAGACACCACCTGAGAATTTGGATTCAAATGGACATTTAGGTATGAAACCGAGGAGAGACTGCAATGATGGTGACACCGTTGCAAAGCAGCTTGTGTTCTGAAGAGGCCCAGCACTAGCTTTCGCTGCTGGTCCTTCTGCCGTGGGAGCAGATGCCACTGTTCATTCTGTGCTGACTGTGTTGCTGCGCAGCAGAGAGCAGGCTCTGGACTGATTCCATTCAAATGCTTTTCCTGTATGAATGTGAGCAGTGAAAGCAACGATGCCGGCGCCAATGTAAAGGTGATTGTGTGCTGAACAGGTCCAGCACCAGCTTTCAATCCTGGCTCTTCTGCTGTGGGAGCAGAGGGCAAACGTTCGTGCTGTACTCACTGTGCTGCTGGGCAGCTGAGAATAACCGCCTGAGAATTTGGATTCAAATGGACTTTTAGGTATGAAACCGAGGAGAGACTGCAATGATGGTGACACCGTTGCAAAGCTGACTGTGTGCTGAAGAGGCCCAGCACTAGGTTTCCCTGCTGGTCCTTCTGCCGTGGGAACAGATGCCACTGTTCATTCTGTGCTGACTGTGTTGCTGCGCAGCAGAGAGCAGGCTCTGGACTGATTCCATTCAAATGCTTTTCCTGTGTGAATGTTATCAGTGAAAGCAACGATGGAGGCACCAATGTAAAGGTGATTGTGTGCTGAACAGGTCCAGCACCAGCTTTCAATCCTGGCTCTTCTGCTGTGGGAGCAGAGGCCAAACGTTCGTGCTGTACTCACTGTGCTGCTGGGCAGCTGAGAGAGACCACCTGACAATTTGGATTCAAATGGACCTTTAGGTATGAAACCGAGGAGAGACTGCAATGATGGTGACCCCTTTGCAAAGCTGACTGTGTGCTGAAGCGGCCCAGCACTAGCTTTCCCTGCTGGTCCTTCTGCCGTGGGAACAGATGCCACTGTTCATTCTGTGCTGACTGTGTTGCTGCGCAGCAGAGAGCAGGCTCTGGACTGATTCCATTCAAATGCTTTTCCTGTATGAATGTGAGCAGTGAAAGCAACGATAGAGGCACCAGTGTAAGGGTGATTGTGTGCTGAACAGGTCCAGCACAAGCTTTCAATCCTGGCTCTTCTGCTGTGGGAGCAGAGGCCAAACGTTCGTGCTGTACTCACTGTGCTGCTGGGCAACTGAGAGACACCACCTGAGAATTTGGATTCAAATGGACTTTTAGGTATGAAACCGAGGAGAGACTGCAATGATGGTGACACCGTTGCAAAGCAGCTTGTGTTCTGAAGAGGCCCAGCACTAGCTTTCGCTGCTGGTCCTTCTGCCGTGGGAGCAGATGCCACTGTTCATTCTGTGCTGACTGCGTTGCTGCGCAGCAGAGAGCAGGCTCTGGACTGATTCCATTCAAATGCTTTTCCTGTATGAATGTTAGCAGTGAAAGCAACGATGCCGGCGCCAATGTAAAGGTGATTGTGTGCTGAACAGGTCCAGCACCAGCTTTCAATCCTGGCTCTTCTGCTGTGGGAGCAGAGGCCAAACGTTCGTGCTGTACTCACTGTGCTGCTGGGCAGCTGAGAATAACCGCCTGAGAATTTGGATTCAAATGGACTTTTAGGTATGAAACCGAGGAGAGACTGCAATGATGGTGACACCGTTGCAAAGCTGCTTGTGTGCTGAAGAGGCCCAGCACTAGCTTTCCCTGCTCGTCCTTCTGCCGTGGGAGCAGATGCCACTGTTCATTCTGTGCTGAATGTGTTGCTCGCAGCAGAGAGCAGGCTCTGGAGTGATTCCATTCAAATGCTTTTCCTGAATGAATGTGAGCAGTGAAAGCAACGATGGAGGCACCAATGTAAAGGTGATTGTGTGCTGAACAGGTCCAGCACCAGCTTTCAATCCTGGCTCTTCTGCTGTGGGAGCAGAGGCCAAACGTTCGTGCTGTACTCACTGTGCTGCTGGGCAGCTGAGAGACACCACCTGAGAATTTGGATTCAAATGGACTTTTAGGTATGAAACCGAGGAGAGACTGCAATGATGGTGACACCGTTGCAAAGCTGCTTGTGTTCTGAAGAGGCCCATGTCCTGGGTTCAGCAGTAGCAGTCATGTTTCTCCTCCTTGGTAGCTGGTGTAGTGCAGTGTTTTGACTTTCAGCTCGGGAACAGAGCTGATAACAAGGATGTTGTGGTTTGGCCAAGGACTTTGTGAGCCTCATGCTCTGCCAGGGGGAAGGGGAAGCCAGGAGGAAGCAGAGACAGGACACCTGACCCAAACTGACCAAAGAGCTATTCCATACCACAGCACGTCATGCCCAGGATGTAACTGGGAGTTACCCGGAATGGCTGGGAGACTGCAGGGTTGGAGGAGGTATCGGTCAGAGCTTGGTCGGGCTTGGGGGGCGAGTTATCGGTTGGCTGGTGCTGAGGTGTTGTATTCTCTTCCCTTGTTATTTCCTTTATCATTATTATCATTGGTGGTAGCAGTAGTGATTTGTGTTATACCTTAGTTACTAAACTGTTCTTATCTCAACCCGTGGGAGTTGCATTCTTTTCGATTCTCCTCTCCGTCCCTCCGAGAGCAGGGGGAGGGCAAGAAAGGGGGGGGGAAGTGAGCGAACGAATTACCTGACTGGGTTTAAACCACGACTGTTCTTTCTGGCGCCCAACGTGGGGCACGAAGGGTTGAGATAACGACAGATCTGACCAGATTAATAGTCACTCATCACAATGACGATTTATTGGCTCTCAGAGTTGTTTCTCTTGATCTCACAGCTTCAGAATGTTGTAACTTACGTAGTGCCGGTATTTGCTGTGTTAGTGTTTATCAAGTGTGGGGCCTGGGCTAAGGTTCTTGTCTCACTGTGCTTTATGGCAATGGCTTGTAATACGGGCGGGCTCCAGCACCAGTGCGGGACGGACGTGGCCGTGGACTTGTACCTGGCCGTCCGGCTGCTCTTCACCGTCCTGGTCCTCACCCTACTCTCCATCTTCGTGAGGCTGCGGGGAGCCTAGGGGGAGCGGTCCCGGGAGCCGGCGTCAGCCGAACCGGCCCGGGAGAGCGGCCCCGGGGACCGAGCGGCGGCGGGAGCGGGGCCGGAGGCCGCGAGGGGACGGCTGCCGGTGGAGGAGGTCGGGGCGGTCGAGGAGAGGAAGGAGGCGGCTGCCGAGCAGCGGGAGAAGGCGGCGGAGGAGCCGAGCCCCGCGGAAGAGCCGAGCCCCGCGGAGGAGCCGAGCCCCGCGGCCGAGCCGAGCCCCGTGACGGCCGAGAGCATCCCCCGGTAGCCGCCTGCCGAGCCCCAGGAGGATGCAGGAGACCACGCAGCATTTCCCAGCAAGGCAGAGGAGGAAGAGCTGGACTCAGAGAAGCTGGTGGTGGGAGAGCCGGCAAGCACAGCAGCTACACCAGCACCAGTGACAAGCACAGCAGCATCAACTGAGAGTTCTGAAGGTTTTGAATGGCCTTTGGGTATCCTTGGGACCTGCCTGCTGATTGTGATGGGGATCAGCATGTTGGCACACACACAGACTGTGTTTTACCCACATCCATTTTGTCTGATCTCAAAAGTTAAGCAGAGTCAGGTTTGGGTCTTGTCTGGGATTAGACAACAATATAGGGGGACCAAGAGATTTTCCCCAAGGCTGGACAGTCATGAGTGGCAGGGTGTGTGGGACAGTATGGGCAAGTATCTAGTCCACTGTGCCCCTCCAGTGCTTTGGAAGTGTCGGAGATGGAAGGCAGCTGTGTGGAGTCCCCAGCAACAAGCTGCAGAAACTGCTTAAGGGGACAGTGAATTATTTTAAGCCTGGTGGGCCCATGGCACTTCAGGCCATCAGAGCAGAGATGCAACACAGAGATGGACTCATGATCGAGGGGTGGACTTAACAATGGACACTATTGCCCAGGTTATTTACGAGTGTGAACACTGCACACAGTCTCTCCTGCTCTGGAAGACTCTTACAAGAGATGGATCCTGACATGGACCAGATGGACACAGCAGCTTTATAGGGACTGGTCCATGCACTAAGATAAGAGTGCACCGAGATAAGAGTGATGGTATATTGAAAATGTGGGATCTGAGCATGACGTGAATGGTATGGAATAAGGGGTGGATAATGTCCTGGGTTCAGCAGTAGCAGTCATGTTTCTCCTCCTTGGTAGCTGGTGTAGTGCAGTGTTTTGACTTTCAGCTCGGGAACAGAGCTAATAACAAGGATGTTTTGGTTTGGCCAAGGACTTTGTGAGCCTCATGCTCTGCCAGGGGGAAGGGGAAGCCAGGAGGAAGCAGAGACAGGACACCTGACCCAAACTGACCAAAGAGCTATTACATACCACAGCACGTCATGCCCAGGATGTAACTGGGAGTTACCCGGAAGGGCTGGGAGACTGCAGGGTTGGAGGAGGTATTGGTCAGAGCTTGGTCGGGCTTGGGGGGCGAGTTATCGGTTGGCTGGTGCTCAGGTGTTGTATTCTCTTCCCTTGTTATTTCCTTTATCATTATTATCATTGGTGGTAGCAGTAGTGATTTGTGTTATACCTTAGTTACTAAACTGTTCTTATCTCAACCCGTGGGAGTTGCATTCTTTTCGATTCTCCTCTCCGTCCCACCGAGAGCAAGGGGAGGACAAGAAAGGGGGGGGGGAAGTGAGCGAACAAATTACCTGACTGGGTTGAAACCACGACAGCCCAGCACTAGCTTTCCCTGCTGGTCCTTCTGCCGTGTGAGCAGATGCCACTGTTCATTCTGTGCTGACTGTGTTGCTGCGCAGCAGAGAGCAGGCTCTGGACTGATTCCATTCAAATGCTTTTCCTGTATGAATGTGAGCAGTGAAAGCAACGATGGAGGCACCAATGTAAAGGTGATTGTGTGCTGAACAGGTCCAGCACCAGCTTTCAATCCTGGCTCTTCTGCGGTGGGAGCAGAGGCCAAACGTTCGTGCTGTACTCACTGTGCTGCTGGGCAGCTGAGAGAGACCACCTGACAATTTGGATTCAAATGGACTTTTAGGTATGAAACCGAGGAGAGACTGCGACGATGGTGACCCCGTTGCAAAGCTGCTTGTGTGCTGAAGAGGCCCAGCACTAGCTTTCCCTGCTGGTCTTTCGGCCGTGGGAGCAGATGCCACTGTTCATTCTGTGCTGACTGTGTTGCTGCGCAGCAGAGAGCAGGCTCTGGACTGATTCCATTCAAATGCTTTTCCTGTATGAATGTGGGCAGTGAAAGCAACGATGGAGGCACCAATGTAAAGGTGATTGTGTGCTGAGCGTGTCCAGCACCAGCTTTCCCTCCTGGCTCTTCTGCTGTGGCAGCAGAGGCCAAACGTTCGTGCTGTACTCACTGTGCTGCTGGGAAGCTGAGAGACACCACCTGAGAATTTGGATTCAAATGGACTTTTAGGTATGAAACCGAGGAGAGACTGCAATGATGGTGACACCGTTGCAAAGCTGACTGTGTGCTGAAGAGGCCCAGCACTAGCTTTCCCTGCTGGTCCTTCTGCCGTGGGAGCAGATGCCACTCTTCATTCTGTGCTGAGTGTGTTGCTGCGCAGCAGAGAGCAGGCTCTGGACTGATTCCATTCATATGCTTTTCCTGAATGAATGTGAGCAGTGAAAGCAACGATGGAGGCACCAATGTAAAGGTGATTGTGTGCTGAACAGGTCCAGCACCAGCTTTCAATCCTGGCTCTTCTGCTGTGGGAGCAGAGGCCAAACGTTCGTGCTGTACTCACTGTGCTGCTGGGCAGCTGAGAGAGACCACCTGAGAATATGGATTCAAATGGACTTTTAGGTATGAAACCGAGGAGAGACTGCAATGATGGTGACACCGTTGCAAAGCTGCTTGTGTGCTGAAGAGGCCCAGCACTAGCTTTCCCTGCTGGTCCTTCTGCCGTGGGAGCAGATGCCACTGTTCATTCTGTGCTGATTGTGTTGCTGCGCAGCAGAGAGCAGGCTCTGGACTGATTCCATTCCAATGCTTTTCCTGTATGAAAGTGAACAGTGAAAGCAACGATGGAGGCACCAAAGCAAAGGGGATTGTGTGCTAAAACAGGTCCAGCACCATCTTTCAGTCCTGGCTGTTCTGCTGTGGGAGCAGAGGCCAAACGTTCGTGCTGTACTCACTGTGCTGCTGGGCAGCTGATAGAGACCACCTGACAATTTGGATTCAAATGGACTTTTAGGTATGAAACCGAGGAGAGACTGCAACGATGGTGACACCGTTGCAAAGCTGCTTGTGTGCTGAAGAGGCCCACCACTAGCTTTCCCTGCTGGTCCTTCTGCCGTGGGAGCAGATGCCACTCTTCATTCTGTGCTGTGTTGCTGCGCAGCAGAGAGCAGGCTCGGGACTGATTCCATTCCATGCTTTTCCTGTATGAAAGTGAGCAGTGAAAGCAACGATGGAGGCACCAAAGCAAAGGGGATTTTGTCTAAAACAGGTCCAGCACCAGCTTTCAATCCTGGCTCTTCTGCTGTGGGAGCAGAGGCCAAACGTTCGTGCTGTACTCAATTTGCCGCTGGGCAGCTGAGAGAGACGACCTGAGAATTTGGATTCAAATGGACTTTTAGGTATGAAACCGAGGAGAGACTGCAATGATGGTGACACCGTTGCAAAGCAGCTTGTGTGCTGAAGAGGCCCAGCACTAGCTTTCCCTGCTGGTCCTTCTGCCGTGGGAGCAGATGCCAGTGTTCATTCTGTGATGACTGTGTTGCTGTGCAGCAGAGAGCAGGCTCTGGACTGATTCCATTCCATGCCTTTCCTGTATGAAAGTGAGCAGTGAAAGCAACGATGGAGGCACCAAAGCAAAGGGGATTTTGTCTAAAACAGGTCCAGCACCAGCTTTCAATCCTGTCTCTTCTGCTGTGGGAGCAGAGGCCAAACGTTCGTGCTGTACTCACTGTGCTGCTGGGCAGCTGAGAGAGACCACCTGAGAATTTGGATTCAAATGGACTTTTAGGTATGAAACCGAGGAGAGACTGCAACGATAGTGCCACCGTTGCAAAGCTGCTTGTGTGCTGAAGAGGCCCAGCACTAGCTTTCCCTGCTGGTCCTTCTGCCCTGTGAGCAGATGCCACTGTTCATTCTGTGCTGACTGTGTTGCTGCGCAGCAGAGTGCAGCCTCTGGACTGATTCCATTCAAATGCCTTTCCTGTATGAAAGTGAGCAGTGAAAGCAACGATGGAGGCACCAATGTAAAGCTGATTGTGTGCTGAACAGGTCCAGCACCAGCTTTCAATCCTGGCTCTTCTGCTGTGGGAGCAGAGGCCAAACGTTCGTGCTGTACTCACTGTGCTGCTGGGCAGCTGAGAGAGACCACCTGAGAATTTGGATTCAAATGGACTTTTAGGTAGGAAACCGAGGAGAGACTGCAATGATGGTGACACCGTTGCAAAGCTGCTTGTGTGCTGAAGAGGCCCAGCACTAGCTTTCCCTGCTGGTCCTTCTGCCGTGGGAGCAGATGCCACTGTTCATTCTGTGCTGACTGTGTTGCTGCGCAGCAGAGAGCAGGCTCTGGACTGATTCCATTCAAATGCTTTTCCTGTATGAATGTGGGCAGTGAAAGCAACGATGGAGGCACCAATGTAAAGGTGATTGTGTGCTGAACAGGTCCAGCACCAGCTTTCAATCCTGGCTCTTCTGCTGTGGGAGCAGAGGCCAGACGTTCGTGCTGTACTCACTGTACTGCTATGCAGCTGAGAGAGACCACCTGAGAATTTGGATTCAAATGGACTTTTAGGTATGAAACCGAGGAGAGACTGCAATGATGGTGACACCGTTGCAAAGCTGCTTGTGTGCTGAAGAGGCCCAGCACTAGCTTTCCCTGCTGGTCCTTCTGCCGTGGGAGCAGATGCCACTGTTCATTCTGTGCTGACTGTGTTGCTGCGCAGCAGAGAGCAGGCTCTGGACTGATTCCTTTCAAATGCTTTTCATGTATGAAAGTGAACAGTGAAAGCAACGATGGAGGCACCAATGTAAAGGTGATTGTGTGCTGAACAGGTCCAGCACCAGCTTTCAATCCTGGCTCTTCTGCTGTGGGAGCAGAGGCCAAACGTTCGTGCTGTACTCACTGTGCTGCTGGGCAGCTGAGAGAGACCACCTGAGAATTTGGATTCAAATGGACTTTTAGGTATGAAACCGAGGAGAGACTGCAACGATGGTGACACCGTTGCAAAGCTGCTTGTGTGCTGAAGAGGCCCAGCACTAGCTTTCCCTGCTGGTCCTTCTGCCGTGGGAGCAGATGCCACTCTTCATTCTGTGCTGACTCTGTTGATGCGCAGCAGAGAGCAGGCTCTCAACTGATTCCATTCAAATGCTTTTCATGTATGAAAGTGAGCAGTGAAAGCAACGATGGAGGCACCAAAGCAAAGGGGATTGTGTCTAAAACAAGTCCAGCACCAGCTTTTAATCCTGGCTCTTCTGCTGTGGGAGCAGAGGCCAAACGTTCGTGCTGTACTCACTGTGCTGCTGGGCAGCTGAGAGAGACCACCTGAGAATTTGGATTCAAATGGACTTTTAGGTAGGAAACCGAGGAGAGACTGCAATGATGGTGACACCGTTGCAAAGCTGCTTGTGTGCTGAAGAGGCCCAGCACTAGCTTTCCCTGCTGGTCCTTCTGCCGTGGGAGCAGATGGCACTGTTCATTCTGTGCTGACTGTGTTGCTGCGCAGCAGAGAGCAGGCTCTGGACTGATTCCATTCCAATGCTTTTCCTGTATGAAAGTGAGCAGTGAAAGCAATGATGGAGGCACCAAAGCAAAGGGGATTGTGTGCTAAAACAGGTACAGCACCAGCTTTCAATCCTGGCTCTTCTGCTGTGGGAGCAGAGGCCAAACGTTCGTGCTGTACTCACTGTGCTGCTGGGCAGCTGAGAGACACCACCTGAGAATTTGGATTCAAATGGACTTTTAGGTATGAAACCGAAGAGAGACTGCAATGATGGTGACCCCGTTGCAAAGCTGCTTGTGTGCTGAAGAGGCCCAGCACTAGCTTTCCCTGCTGGTCTTTCGGCCGTGGGAGCAGATGCCACTGTTCATTCTGTGCTGACTGTGTTGCTGCGCAGCAGAGAGCAGGCTCTGGACTGATTCCATTCAAATGCTTTTCCTGTATGAATGTGGGCAGTGAAAGCAACGATGGAGGCACCAATGTAAAGGTGATTGTGTGCTGAGCGTGTCCAGCACCAGCTTTCCCTCCTGGCTCTTCTGCTGTGGCAGCAGAGGCCAAACGTTCGCGCTGTACTCACTGTGCTGCTGGGCAGCTGAGAGAGACCACCTGAGAATTTGGATTCAAATGGACTTTTAGGTATGAAACCGAGGAGAGACTGCAATGATGGTGACACCGTTGCAAAGCTGCTTGTGTGCTGAAGAGGCCCAGCACTAGCTTTCCCTGCTGGTCCTTCTGCCGTGGGAGCAGATGCCACTGTTCATTCTGTGCTGACTGTGTTTCTGTGCAGCAGAGAGCAGGCTCTGGACTGATTCCATTCCAATGCTTTTCCTGTATGAATGTGAGCAGTGAAAGCAACGATGGAGGCACCAATGTAAAGGTGATTGTGTGCTGAACAGGTCCAGCACCAGCTTTCAATCCTGGCTCTTCTGCTGTGAGAGCCGAGGCCAAACGTTCGTGCTGTACTCACTGTGCTGCTGGGCAGCTGAGAGAGACCACCTGACAATTTGGATTCAAATGGACTTTTAGGTATGAAACCGAGGAGAGACTGCAATGATGGTGACAGTGTTGCAAAGCTGCCTGTGTTCTGAAGAGGCCCAGCACTAGCTTTCCCTGCTGGTCCTTCTGCCGTGGGAGCAGATGCCACTGTTCATTCTGTGCTGACTGTGTTGCTGCGCAGCAGAGAGCAGGCTCTGGACTGATTCCATTCCAATGCTTTTCATGTATGAAAGTGAACAGTGAAACCAACGTTGGAGGCACCAAAGCAAAGGGGATTGTGTGCTGAACAGGTCCAGCACCAGCTTTCAATCCTGGCTCTTCTGCTGTGGGAGCAGAGGCCAAACGTTCGTGCTGTACTCACTGTGCTGCTGGGCAGCTGAGAGAGACCACCTGACAATTTGGATTCAAATGGACTTTTAGGTATGAAACCGAGGAGAGACTGCAACGATGGTGACACCGTTGCAAAGCTGCTTGTGTGCTGAAGAGGCCCAGCACTAGCTTTCCCTGCTGGTCCTTCTGCCGTGGGAGCAGATGCCACTCTTCATTCTGTGCTGACTGTGTTGATGCGCAGCAGAGAGCAGGCTCTGAACTGATTCCATTCAAATGCTTTTCCTGTATGAAAGTGAGCAGTGAAAGCAACGATGGAGGCACCAAAGCAAAGGGGATTGTGTGCTAAAACAGGTCCAGCACCAGCTTTCAATCCTGGCTCTTCTGCTGTGGCAGCAGAGGCCAAACGTTCGTGCTGTACTCACTGTGCTGCTGGGCAGCTGAGAGAGACCACCTGAGAATTTGGATTCAAATGGACTTTTAGGTATGAAACCGAGGAGAGACTGCAATGATGGTGACACCGTTGCAAAGCTGCTTGTGTGCTGAAGAGGCCCAGCACTAGCTTTCCCTGCTGGTCCTTCTGCCGTGGGAGCAGATGCCACTGTTCATTCTGTGCTGACTGTGTTGCTGCGCAGCAGAGAGCAGGCTCTGGACTGATTCCATTCAAATGCTTTTCCTGTATGAAAGTGAGCAGTGAAAGCAAAGATGGAGGCACCAAAGCAAAGGGGATTGTGTGCTAAAACAGGTCCCGCACCAGCTTTCAATCCTGGCTCTTCTGCTGTGGGAGCAGAGGCCAAATGTTCGTGCTGTACTCACTGTGCTGCTGGGCAGCTGAGAGACACCACCTGAGAATTTGGATTCAAATGGACTTTTAGGTATGAAACCGAGGACAGACTGCAATGATGGTGACCCCGTTGCAAAGCTGCTTATGTGCTGAAGAGGCCCAGCACTAGCTTTCCCTGCTGGTCTTTCGGCCGTGGGAGCAGATGCCACTGTTCATTCTGTGCTGACTGTGTTGCTGCGCAGCAGAGAGCAGGCTCTGGACTGATTCCATTCAAATGCTTTTCCTGTATGAATGTGGGCAGTGAAAGCAACGATGGAGGCACCAATGTAAAGGTGATTGTGTGCTGAGCGTGTCCAGCACCAGCTTTCCCTCCTGGCTCTTCTGCTGTGGCAGCAGAGGCCAAACGTTCGTGCTGTACTCACTGTGCTGCTGGACAGCTGAGAGAGACCACCTGACAATTTGGATTCAAATGGACTTTTAGGTATGAAACCGAGGAGAGACTGCAATGATGGTGACACCGTTGCAAAGCTGCTTGTGTGCTGAAGAGGCCCAGCACTAGCTTTCCCTGCTGGTCCTTCTGCCGTGGGAGCAGATGCCACTGTTCATTCTGTGCTGACTGTGTTGCTGCGCAGCAGAGAGCAGGCTCTGGACTGATTCCATTCAAATGCTTTTCCTGTATGAAAGTGAGCAGTGAAAGCAAAGATGGAGGCACCAAAGCAAAGGGGATTGTGTGCTAAAACAGGTCCAGCACCAGCTTTCAATCCTGGCTCTTCTGCTGTGGGAGCAGAGGCCAAATGTTCGTGCTGTACTCACTGTGCTGCTGGGCAGCTGAGAGACACCACCTGAGAATTTGGATTCAAATGGACTTTTAGGTATGAAACCGAGGAGAGACTGCAATGATGGTGACACCGTTGCAAAGCTGCTTGTGTGCTGAAGAGGCCCAGCACTAGCTTTCCCTGCTGGTCTTTCGGCCGTGGGAGCAGATGCCACTGTTCATTCTGTGCTGACTGTGTTGCTGCGCAGCAGAGAGCAGGCTCTGGACTGATTCCATTCAAATGCTTTTCCTGTATGAATGTGGGCAGTGAAAGCAACGATGGAGGCACCAATGTAAAGGTGATTGTGTGCTGAACAGGTCCAGCACCAGCTTTCAATCCTGGCTCTTCTGCTGTGGGAGCAGAGGCCAAACGTTCGTGCTGTACTCACTGTACTGCTATGCAGCTGAGAGAGACCACCTGACAATTTGGATTCAAATGGACTTTTAGGTATGAAACCGAGGAGAGACTGCAATGATGGTGACACCGTTGCAAAGCTGCTTGTGTGCTGAAGAGGCCCAGCACTAGCTTTCCCTGCTGGTCCTTCTGCCGTGGGAGCAGATGCCACTGTTCATTCTGTGCTGACTGTGTTGATGCGCAGCAGAGAGCAGGCTCTGAACTGATTCCATTCAAATGCTTTTCCTGTATGAAAGTGAGCAGTGAAAGCAACGATGGAGGCACCAAAGCAAAGGGGATTGTGTGCTAAAACAGGTCCAGCACCAGCTTTCAATCCTGGCTCTTCTGCTGTGGGAGCAGAGGCCAAACGTTCGTGCTGTACTCACTGTGCTGCTGGGCAGCTGAGAGAGACCACCTGAGAATTTGGATTCAAATGGACTTTTAGGTATGAAACCGAGGAGAGACTGCAATGATGGTGACACCGTTGCAAAGCTGCTTGTGTGCTGAAGAGGCCCAGCACTAGCTTTCCCTGCTGGTCCTTCTGCCGTGGGAGCAGATGCCACTGTTCATTCTGTGCTGACTGTGTTGCTGCGCAGCAGAGAGCAGGCTCTGGACTGATTCCATTCAAATGCTTTTCCTGTATGAAAGTGAGCAGTGAAAGCAAAGATGGAGGCACCAAAGCAAAGGGGATTGTGTGCTAAAACAGGTCCAGCACCAGCTTTCAATCCTGGCTCTTCTGCTGTGGGAGCAGAGGCCAAACGTTCGTGCTGTACTCACTGTGCTGCTGGGCAGCTGAGAGACACCACCTGAGAATTTGGATTCAAATGGACTTTTAGGTATGAAACCGAGGAGAGACTGCAATGATGGTGACCCCGTTGCAAAGCTGCTTGTGTGCTGAAGAGGCCCAGCACTAGCTTTCCCTGCTGGTCTTTCGGCCGTGGGAGCAGATGCCACTGTTCATTCTGTGCTGACTGTGTTGCTGCGCAGCAGAGAGCAGGCTCTGGACTGATTCCATTCAAATGCTTTTCCTGTATGAATGTGGGCAGTGAAAGCAACGATGGAGGCACCAATGTAAAGGTGATTGTGTGCTGAGCGTGTCCAGCACCAGCTTTCCCTCCTGGCTCTTCTGCTGTGGCAGCAGAGGCCAAACGTTCGCGCTGTACTCACTGTGCTGCTGGACAGCTGAGAGAGACCACCTGACAATTTGGATTCAAATGGACTTTTAGGTATGAAACCGAGGAGAGACTGCAATGATGGTGACACCGTTGCAAAGCTGCTTGTGTGCTGAAGAGGCCCAGCACTAGCTTTCCCTGCTGGTCCTTCTGCCGTGGGAGCAGATGCCACTGTTCATTCTGTGCTGACTGTGTTTCTGTGCAGCAGAGAGCAGGCTCTGGACTGATTCCATTCCAATGCTTTTCCTGTATGAATGTGAGCAGTGAAAGCAACGATGGAGGCACCAATGTAAAGGTGATTGTGTGCTGAACAGGTCCAGCACCAGCTTTCAATCCTGGCTCTTCTGCTGTGAGAGCCGAGGCCAAACGTTCGTGCTGTACTCACTGTGCTGCTGGGCAGCTGAGAGAGACCACCTGAAAATTTGGATTCAAATGGACTTTTAGGTATGAAACCGAGGAGAGACTGCAATGATGGTGACAGCGTTGCAAAGCTGCCTGTGTTCTGAAGAGGCCCAGCACTAGCTTTCCCTGCTGGTCCTTCTGCTGTGGAAGCAGATGCCACTGTTCATTCTGTGCTGACTGTGTTGCTGCGCAGCAGAGAGCAGGCTCTGAACTGATTCCATTCCAATGCTTTTCCTGTATGAAAGTGAGCAGTGAAACCAACGATGGAGGCACCAATGTAAAGGTGATTGTGTACTGAACAGGCCCAGCACCAGCTTTCAATCCTGGCTCTTCTGCTGTGGGAGCAGAGGCCAAACGTTCGTGCTGTACTCACTGTGCTGCTGGGCAGCAGAGAGACACCACCTGAGAATTTGGATTCAAATGGACTTTTAGGTATGAAACCGAGGAGAGACTGCAATGATGGTGACAGCGTTGCAAAGGTGACTCTGTTCTGAAGAGGCCCAGCACTAGCTTTCCCTGCTGGTCCTTCTGCCGTGGAAGCAGATAGCACTGTTCATTCTGTGCTGACTGTGTTGCTGCGCAGCAGAGAGCAGGCTCTGAACTGATTTCATTCCAATGCTTTTCCTGTATGAAAGTGAGCTGTGAACGCAACGATGGAGGCACCAATGTCAAGGTGATTGTGTGCTGAACAGGTCCAGCACCAGCTTTCAATCCTGGCTCTTCTGCTGTGGGAGCAGAGGCCAAACGTTCGTGCTGTACTCACTGTGCTGCTGGGCAGCTGAGAGAGACCACCTGACAATTTGGATTCAAATGGACTTTTAGGTAAGAAACCGAGGAGAGACTGCAATGATGGTGACACCGTTGCAAAGCTGCTTGTGTGCTGAAGAGGCCCAGCACTAGCTTTCCCTGCTGGTCCTTCTGCCGTGGGAGCAGATGGCACTGTTCATTCTGTGCTGACTGTGTTGCTGCGCAGCAGAGAGCAGGCTCTGGACTGATTCCATTCCAATGCTTTTCCTGTATGAAAGTGAGCAGTGAAAGCAATGATGGAGGCACCAAAGCAAAGGGGATTGTGTGCTAAAACAGGTCCAGCACCAGCTTTCAATCCTGGCTCTTCTGCTGTGGGAGCAGAGGCCAAACGTTCGTGCTGTACTCACTGTGCTGCTGGGCAGCTGAGAGACACCACCTGAGAATTTGGATTCAAATGGACTTTTAGGTATGAAACCGAGGAGAGACTGCAATGATGGTGACCCCGTTGCAAAGCTGCTTGTGTGCTGAAGAGGCCCAGCACTAGCTTTCCCTGCTGGTCTTTCGGCCGTGGGAGCAGATGCCACTGTTCATTCTGTGCTGACTGTGTTGCTGCGCAGCAGAGAGCAGGCTCTGGACTGATTCCATTCAAATGCTTTTCCTGTATGAATGTGGGCAGTGAAAGCAACGATGGAGGCACCAATGTATAGGTGATTGTGTGCTGAACAGGTCCAGCACCAGCTTTCAATCCTGGCTCTTCTGCTGTGGGAGCAGAGGCCAAACGTTCGTGCTGTACTCACTGTGCTGCTGGGCAGCTGAGACCACCTGAGAATTTGGATTCAAATGGACTTTTAGGTATGAAACCGAGGAGAGACTGCAACGATGGTGACACCGTTGCAAAGCTGCTTGTGTGCTGAAGAGGCCCACCACTAGCTTTCCCTGCTGGTCCTTCTGCCGTGGGAGCAGATGCCACTGTTCATTCTGTGCTGACTGTGTTGATGCGCAGCAGAGAGCAGGCTCTGGACTGATTCCATTCAAATGCTTTTCCTGTATGAAAGTGAGCAGTGAAAGCAAAGATGGAGGCACCAAAGCAAAGGGGATTGTGTGCTAAAACAGGTCCCGCACCAGCTTTCAATCCTGGCTCTTCTGCTGTGGGAGCAGAGGCCAAATGTTCGTGCTGTACTCACTGTGCTGCTGGGCAGCTGAGAGACACCACCTGAGAATTTGGATTCAAATGGACTTTTAGGTATGAAACCGAGGAGAGACTGCAATGATGGTGACCCCGTTGCAAAGCTGCTTGTGTGCTGAAGAGGCCCAGCACTAGCTTTCCCTGCTGGTCTTTCGGCCGTGGGAGCAGATGCCACTGTTCATTCTGTGCTGACTGTGTTGCTGCGCAGCAGAGAGCAGGCTCTGGACTGATTCCATTCAAATGCTTTTCCTGTATGAATGTGGGCAGTGAAAGCAACGATGGAGGCACCAATGTAATGGTGATTGTGTGCTGAGCGTGTCCAGCACCAGCTTTCCCTCCTGGCTCTTCTGCTGTGGCAGCAGAGGCCAAACGTTCGCGCTGTACTCACTGTGCTGCTGGACAGCTGAGAGAGACCACCTGACAATTTGGATTCAAATGGACTTTTAGGTATGAAACCGAGGAGAGACTGCAATGATGGTGACAGCGTTGCAAAGCTGCCTGTGTTCTGAAGAGGCCCAGCACTAGCTTTCCCTGCTGGTCCTTCTGCTGTGGAAGCAGATGCCACTGTTCATTCTGTGCTGACTGTGTTGCTGCGCAGCAGAGAGCAGGCTCTGGACTGATTCCATTCCAATGCTTTTCCTGTATGAAAGTGAGCAGTGAAAGCAACGATGGAGGCACCAATGTAAAGGTGATTGTGTGCTGAACAGGCCCAGCACCAGCTTTCAATCCTGGCTCTTCTGCTGTGGGAGCAGAGGCCAAACGTTCGTGCTGTACTCACTGTGCTGCTGGGCAGCTGAGAGAGACCACCTGAGAATTTGGATTCAAATGGACTTTTAGGTATGAAACCGAGGAGAGACTGCAATGATGGTGACAGCGTTGCAAAGGTGACTCTGTTCTGAAGAGGCCCAGCACTAGCTTTCCCTGCTGGTCCTTCTGCCGTGGAAGCAGATAGCACTGTTCATTCTGTGCTGACTGTGTTGCTGCGCAGCAGAGAGCAGGCTCTGAACTGATTTCATTCCAATGCTTTTCCTGTATGAAAGTGAGCAGTGAACGCAACGATGGAGGCACCAATGTCAAGGTGATTGTGTGCTGAACAGGTCCAGCACCAGCTTTCAATCCTGGCTCTTCTGCTGTGGGAGCAGAGGCCAAACGTTCGTGCTGTACTCACTGTGCTGCTGGGCAGCTGAGAGAGACCACCTGACAATTTGGATTCAAATGGACTTTTAGGTATGAAACCGAGGAGAGACTGCAATGATGGTGACACCGTTGCAAAGCTGCTTGTGTGCTGAAGAGGCCCAGCACTAGCTTTCCCTGCTGGTCCTTCTGCCGTGGGAGCAGATGCCACTGTTCATTCTGTGTTGACTGTGTTGCTGCGCAGCAGAGAGCAGGCTCTGGACTGATTCCATTCCAATGCTTTTCCTGTATGAAAGTGAGCAGTGAAAGCAACGATGGAGGCACCAATGGTGGGTAATGCGGGAAGATGGGGAAGTCCAATGTATTCCTCAAGGGGATTTGATTTTAGGGGAAAACAGCCAGTGAACTCAATTGTATGCCGTTGCCTGCTGTGTAATGCTTTTATAGCCCATCAACTAGATGTCTCCAGGTCACCAGCGACTGGCCCTGACTTCCCTCCAGCCATCATCCCAACAGAGAATGAACTTGGAACATCATGGACCGAATGGACTCGGCAGCATTATAGGGATTGGTCCATGCACTAAGAAAATGATTTTTTCGTCTTGGTCTGTATGTATATGGATGTATATATGTGGGAGAGCGATGGTGTATAGAAAATGTGGGATCTGAACACGACGTGAATGGTATGGAATAAGGGGTGGATAATGTCTTGCGTTCAGCAGTAGCAGTCATGTTTTTTCCTTTGTGTTAACTGGTGCAGTGCTGTGTTTTGACTTCTAGTTTGAGAACAGTGTTGGTGAAGCCGATGTTTTCGGTTGTTGCTAAGTGATGTTTACCCTGACCAAGGACTCTGTGAGGCTCATGCTCTGCCAGGGAGGAGGGGAAGCTGTGAGGAAGCAGAGACGGGGCGCCTGACCCGGGCTGGCCGGGGAGGTATTCCATACCACAGGACGTCATGCCCGGGGTGGGGGGTAACTGGGAGTTACCCGGAAGGACACGGGCTTCCGGGTGGGACTCGTTTCTTGGCCGGTGGTATCGTATTCTCTTCTCTTATTATTTTCCCTTATCATTGTTTTAGCTGATAGTAGCGGTGGTGATTTGTTGCTGGACTGTTCTTGTCTCAACCCATAGGAGTTGCACTCTCTCGATCCTCCTCCCCGTTCCCCCGGTGCGGGGGGGGGGGGGGGGGGGGGGGGGGAGACGGACACGGACCTCGATTGTTGTCAGCTCGGCACCACTCACTGGGAGTGAGTGAACAAGTTACCTGACTGGGTTTAAACCACGACAGTATACAGCACTTTACATTCAATTCCTGCTTTAGCTAAAAATAGTAGGCTCCTATCTATGCACACACAGCTCCTATTTACTTCATGAAATTGCTTTACAGTGCTGCATCAAATTCCTGTTCTTTAATAAAAATGATAAAAATGGGTTCTCTGCTTTTCTCTCCTAGTCACAGCACTGATGAAATGTGACAAGATTTTCTTTAGACATCTCACGGCCTTCTCTGATGCTAAAAACGACAGAAGAGAGAAGTATTTGTACGAGTAACCAGCAGAAGCATCAGTGGGCTCAGGGTGTCCCACAAATATTCAGAACAACACAGCAGTGGGCTCGCGAAACTGCTCATGATGAACCAGTTCCTTGACGCCAGGCATTTCACTAGGAAAGCCTCGCTGCAGCCACTCTCTTTGGGGATTGCCCTTCACAGAACTGTTCAAAACCAAAGTTAATCATGCAGCAAAGCCAAGAGACAAGGAACTCATCCCTGCCACACCACAAAAATTAGGGATGTGCTGGCATCTTCACGAGCTGCTGATTGCCACAGTTTACTGAACACCAATGCTGAAGGCCTTACCACCCTCACAGGGAAGAACTTGTGCCTGAGATCTCCCTTGACCTGCTCCTCACGCCCTGGGGGGGGATGCAGCCCAGCACACAGGGGGGTTCTGGGCTCAAGCGCACACTCAAGCCAGGTCACGGGGAGATTCTCGTCACCCAAAACCCCAAGTCCTTCTCCTCAGGGCTGCTCCATCCCATCCCCACTAGGCTGTGCTCACAGTCCCACAACAACACGTTCAAATGCCCTCGTGTGCCCATTCCACTGGAATGACAGACTGCAGTATCTTTCCTTCAGGGACCTCACAGTGCTGATGAAACCTTCCCACTCCTCTGTGTGGTGTTCTGCTCCTGCTGCGTACCTCAGGAGGCAGGAGTTATTTTAGCAGACAGCAGAATAACAGGAAAAAACAACAGAAAATTCGATTCCCAGCTCCTTCAATTCCCAGGCAAAGCAACACCTGAGCTGCCTGGGGGGACTTGGTGCACCCTTCCATAGGGGCAGCAGCCCCTCCAACCTAAGAAGTTAGTAGTGCAACAATTGTCATGTACCCAGGCAGTTCCAGCAAGGCAACTGCATTTCCAGCTACTGAAAGACCAGCCCCCATCCCCATTCCCACCTTTTGGCACTTGAGAGGTCACTTTGGTAAACCAGATGACACCCAACAGCCACTTTGTGGCACATCAGCTGACTAGGAAAGGAGAACATTTGTGCGTAGCTCATTCACGTATTTCAGAAGCCTTTCAGGGTATTGGGAAGTCAAAGTACATTTATCTCTGCTTTATACAACTGCACTGGGCAGTCAGAAACCATTCATTATCTCTGCCTGTCAGAAAGATATTGCAAAACCACACATCACTGAGGTTGTGCAATCTTATGGCCTGTGCTGTGCAGCGATGAAGTTGATCTTCAGTATTTAAGGCAAGCAAATACTCTTGCAGAGATCCAAGCTCCTGCAACAAAGCCTTCAGTGAACACCAACACTTCTAGTAAAGATATCATCCTACTCATTAGCATTAAAATGCTGATCATTACAGTAGTCCCCATGAACCAAAGGTATCTGAAATACACGGAAGACTCTCCCTGACTAGAACACACTTTGTGAACACAGAAATCAGTTCCTTACAGACTGTTCCTACGTAGTGTGCAAAACCAACTCAAGGAAAAGCACATTTAAATACCTTTAAATTAATTATTAAAGCAGCGTTCCTCTCAGAATAAAGAGTGGCTGTAGGGCTTGCTGCCTGAAGTGCATAAGGAGGAGTCAGGACTATTATATAAGGCTCCACAATGGATATGGCAACAGCATGGCCCCTCTAGTAGAATTTGCTGCCAGACTCCGCAAGAGAAAGTTTGTCATGTTTCTGAAGCATTTAATGGTTCTAAAGCTCTGATGAACTTTGCCAAGGTAAAGGAAAACTGCTTTTAATTTAACACTGAATTACGTATCATTCTGGGCACTGGGGAGAGGAGGGGTGCAAGTACAGGAACTGCTTACACTAACTCTGTTTTCTGTAACAAGGAAGAGTTCTGCAAGCGCACGACGAAGAGGAAGAAGAATCCCAGGCTTGGCTATCTCATGACACAAGTTGTTTTCCGTACGGGTAAAAAGCTGCCAAAGTGGCTTCAACAAGGTAAGGTCACAGTCCCTGAAAAAAGCTAATTCTAATGAAATAGTGAGTGACCGTGACCTTATGCCTCTTTCTGGGAGGGAAAAAAAACCAACATAGAACCCCAAACAAATTCAAGAGAACAAAACCATACAGTTTTAACAGATGCATCAATGAAGGAAGAGGCACAAGAATTACTCTAAAATTTAAATTCAGTCAAGTGTTTCAGCACAATTAAATTCATTCTGAATCGGTGAAGTGGAGAAAACCTCACATCTATGAATATGTCCAAATGACTTTGGTAAAACTAAGTGGCCTCCTGAAATGAGGACTTGAAAATACCTGTATCCATCACTTTGCAAAATGCTGTAGCTCCATTGATTGAAATTATCCAGTACTGCGCTACAGCAGTGAGCAGGTGATGCCCTTGTATAGGGCAAAATCTCATCTATAGCTTTCAAAACAATTCCAACCCTGCCTCCTTCTTACTCCCCAGTTAAAGCCAACTAACCCAAATGTTACTTACTACACAGAGAGGATGACAAATATTGGGGAGGGGGTAGGGGAGGGACAAGGGGAAACTCAATTTCAGAACGTATCATCAGATTAACGCAAGGAAAATACTAAATAATACAAGCACAATGGAGACTTGGCCTTTCAGCAATTAAATCTGGTGTCCACATGACAAAAGATGACATTTGCTGATGAAACCACCTAAGGGAACTTGAAAAAGTAATAAGCCATAGCCTCTATGAGTAAACACTGAATCTCTATGATGCAATAATGGGGCTCTATGAGGCAATAATGGCGCTCTATGAGGCTATAATGGGGCTATATGATGTTATAATGGGGCTCTAAGAGGCTATAATAAAGTCTGTGAGGCAATAATGGGGCTTTATAATGCAATAATGGAGCCCTATGAGGCAATAATGGGGCTCTATGAGGCAATATAGAGGCTCTATGAGGCAATAATGGGGCTCTATGTCGTTATAAATGGGCTCTATGACGCAATAATGGGGCTCTATGAGGCAATATTGGGGCTCTATGTCGTTATAAATTGGCTCTATGAGGCAATTATGGTGCTCTATTAGGCAATAATGGGGCTCTATGAGGTAATAATGAGGCTCTATGAGGCAATACTGGGGCTCTATGTAGTTACAAATGGGCTCTATGACGCAATAATGGGGCTCTATGACGCAATAATGGGGCTCTATGTCGCAACAATGGGGCTATATGAGGCAATAATGGGCCTCTAATAGGCAATAATGGGGCTCGATGCGGTAATAATCGGGCTCTATGAGGCAATACAGGAGCTCTATGATGCAATAATGGGGCTCTATGAGGTTTTAATGGGGCTCTATGAGGCTATAATGGGGCTCTATGAGGCTATAATGGGGTCTATGAGGCTATAATAGGATTTATGAGGCAATAATGGGCTCTGTGAGCCAATAATGGAACACTATGAAGCAATAAGCGGCTCTATGAGGCAATAATGAGACGCTTTGATGCAATAATGGGGCTCTATGTGGCAATAATGGTGCTCTATGGGGCTATAATGGGGCTCTATGAGGCTATAATGGGGGCTATGAGGCTATAATAGGATTTATGAGGCAATAATGGGGCTCTGTGATGCAATAACGGAGGCAAGAATTCGGCTCTATGAGGCTATAATGATGTCTTTGAGGCTATAATGGGCCTCTATGAGGTTATAATGGGGATGTGTTAGGCTATAATAGGGTTTATGAGGCAATAATGGGGCTCTATGATGCAATAATGGGGCTCTATGATGCAATAATGGGGCTCTATCAAGCAATAATGCGGCTCCATGAGGCTATAATGGGGTCTATGACGCAATAATGGAGCTCTATGTCGCAACACTGGAGCTCTATGAGGCAATAATGGGGCTCTATGAGGCAATAATGGGGTTCTATGTCGTCATAAAGGGCCTCTATGACGCAATAATGGGGCTCTATGAGGCAATACTGGGGCTCTATGAGGCAATAATGGGGCTCTATGTCGCAACAATGGGGCTCTATGAGGCAATAATGGGGCTCTATGAGGTAATAATGGGGCTCTATGAGGCAATACTGGGGCCCTCTGTGGTTATAAAGGGTCTCTATGATGCAATAATGGGGCTCTATGAGGCAATAATGGGGCTCTATGTCACAACAAAGGGGCCCTAGGAGGCAGTAATGAAGTCTATGAGGCAATAATGGGGCTCTATGATGCAATAATGGAACTCAATGAGGCAATAATCGGCCTCTATGAGGCAATAATGGGACTCTATGAGGCTATAATGGGGCTCTATAATGTTATAACGGGGCTCTATGAGTATATAATGAAGTCTATGAGGCAATAATGGGGCTCTATGATGCAATAATGGAGCTCTATGAGGCAATAATGGGGCTCTATGAGGCAATAATGGGGCTCTATGTCGTTATAAAGGGTCTCTATGACACAATAATGGGGCTCTATGTCGTTATAAAGGGGCTCTATGATGCAATAATGGGGCTCTATGAGGCAATAATGGGGCTCTATGTCGCAACAATGGGGGTCTATGAGGCAATACTGGGGCTCTAGGTCGTTATGAAGGGGCTCTATGAGGCAATAATGGGGCTCTATGTCGCAACAATGGGGCTCCATGAGGCAATAATGGGGCTCTATGAGGCAATAATGGGGCTGTATGAGGCAATAATGGGCTCTATGGGGAAATAATTTGGCTCTATGAGGTTATAATGGGGCTCTATGAAGCAATCATGGGGCACTATGATGCACTAATGGGGGTTCTATGACGCAATAATGGAGCTCTATGAGGCAATAATGGGGCTCTATGAGGGAATAATGGAGCTCTATGTCGCAACAATGGGGCTCGAGGAGGCTATAATGAGGTCTATGAGGCAATAATGGGGCTCGAAAACGCAATACTGGGGCTCTACGAGGTAATAAAGGGGCTCTCTGAGGCAATAATGGGACTCTCAGAGGTAATAATGAGGCTCTATGAGTAAACACTGAAGCTCTATGATGCAATAATGGGGCCCTATGAGGCAATAATGGGGCTCTAGGAGGCTATAATGGGGCTCTATGGTAAAAACTGAAGCTCTATGATGCAATAATGGGGCTCTATGAGGCAATAATGGAGCTCTATGTCGCAACAATGGGGCTCTAAGAGGCTATAATAAAGTCTATGAGGCAATAATGGGGCTCTATGATGCAATAATGGAGGTCTATGAGGCAATAATGGGGCTGTATGAGGCAATACTGGGGCTGTATGAGGCAATAATGGGGCTCTATGTCGTTATAAAGGGGCTTTATGACGCAATAATCGGGCTCTATGAGGCAGTAATAGGGCTCCATGTCGCAACAATGGGGGTCTATGAGGCAATATTGGGGCTCTATGTCGTTATAAATTGGCTCTATGAGGCAATAATGGGGCTCTATGAGGCAACAATGGGGCTCTATGAGGCAATAATGGGCCCCTATTAGGCAATAATGGGTCTCTATGCGGTAATAATCGGGCTCTATGAGGCAATACTGGGGCTCTGTGATGCAATAATGGGGCTCTATGAGGTTTTAATGGAGCTCTATGAGGCTATAATGGGGCTCTATGAGGCTATAATGGGGTCTATGAGGATATAATAGGATTTAAGAGGCAATAATGGGGCTCTGTGATGCAATAATGGAACACTATGAAGCAATAATGGGGCTCTATAACCCAATTATGGGGCTCTACGAGGTAATAAAGAGGCTCAATGAGGCAATAACGGGGCTCCATGACGCAATACTGGGGCTCAGTGATGGCTATAATGAGGTCTATGAGGCTATAATGGGGCCCTATGGGGTTATAATTCGCCTCTATGAGGCAGTAATAGGGCTCTATGAGGGAATAATGGGGATCTATATAGCAACAATGGGACTCTATGAGGCTATAATGGGGTCTATGAGGCTATTCTGGGGCTCTATGGAGCAATAATGGGACACTACGAGTAAATAATGGGGCTCTATGTTGCAATCATGGTGCTCTATGTGGTAAGAATTGGGCTCTAGGATGCAATAATGGGGCTCTATGAGGCAATAATGGGGCACTGATGCAATAATGAGGCTCTATGCGGTTATAATGGAGCCCTATGATCCAATAATGGGGCTCTATGAGGCAATAATTCGGCTCTATGAGGCAATAATGGGGCTCTATGAAGCAATAATGGGGCTCTATAAGGCAACAATGGGGTTCTATGTCGTTATAAAGGGGCTCTATGACGCAATAATGGGGCTCTATGAGGCAATACTGGGGCTCTATGAGGCAACAATGGGGCTCTATGAGGCAATAATGGGGCTCTATGAGGCAATAATGAGGCTCTATGAGGCAATACTGGGGCTCTATGTGGTTATAAAGGGGCTCTATGAGGCAATAATGGGGCTCAATGAGGCTATAATGAGGTCTTCGAGGCTATAATGGGCACTATGGGGTTATAATGGGCCTCTGTTAGGCTATAATAGGGTTTATGAGGCAATAAGGGGCTCTATGGGGAAATAATTTGGCTCTATGAGGTTATAATGGGGCTCTATGAAGCAATCATGGGGCTCTATGATGCACTAATGGGGGTTCTATGATGCAATAATGGAGCTCTATGAGGCCATAATGGGGCTCTATGAGGCAATAATGGGGCTCTATGTTGCAACAATGGGGCTCTAGGAGGCTATAATGAGGTCTATGAGGCAATAATGGGGCTCTATATGGTTATAAAGGTTCTCTATGATGCAATAATGGGGCTCTATGAGCCAATAATGGCGGTCTAAAACGCAATACTGGGGCTCTACGAGGTAATAATGGGGCTCTATGAGGCAATAATGGGGCTCTACGAGGTAATAATGGGGCTCTATGAGTCAATACGGAAGCACTATGATGCAACAGTGAGGCCCTATGAGGTTATAATGGGCCTCAATGACGCAATAATGGGGCTCTATGAGGCAATAATGCAGCTCTATGAGGCTATAATGAGGTCTTTGAGGCGATAATGGGCCTCTGTGAGGTTATAATGGGGATGTGTTAGCCTATAATAGGGTTTATGAGGCAATAATGGGGGTCTATGATGCAATAATGGGGCTCTATAAAGCAATAATGCGGCTCCATGAGGCTATAATTCTGTCTATGACGCACTAATGGGGGTTCTATGACGGAATAATGGAGCTCTATGAGGCAATAATGGGGTTCTATGAGGCAATACGGGGGCTCTGCGAATCAGTACTGGGGCTCTATAATGCAATAATGGGGCTCTGTGAGGTAATAACGGGGTGCTATGATGAAATAATGGGGCTCTATGAGGTAATAATGGGGCTCTATGAGGCAATACTGGGGCTCTATGACGCAATAATCGGGCGCAATGAGGCTATAATGGGGCTCTATGAGGCAATAATGGGGTTCTATGAGGCTATAATGGGGCTCTATGAGGCTATAATGAGGTCTATGAAGCTATAATAGGATTTATGAGGCAATAATGGGGCTCTGTGATGCAATAATGGAACACTATGAAGCAATAATGGGGCTCTACGACGCAATAATGGGGCTCTACGAGGTAATAATGGGGCTCTATGAGGAAATAACGGGGCTCTATGACGCAATACTGGGGCTCAATGATGGCTATAATGAGGTCTATGAGGCTATATTGGGGCTCTATGGGGTTATAATTGGCCTCCATGAGGGAGTAATAGGGCTCTATGAGGGAATAATGGGGCTCTATATAGCAACAATGGGACTCTATGAGGCTGTAATGGGGTCTATGAGGCTATTCTGGGGCTCTATGGAGCACTAATGAGACTCTACGAGTAAATAATGGGGCTCTATGTTGCCATCATGGTGCTCTATGAGGTAAGAATTGGGCTCTAGGATGAAATAATGGGGCTCTAGGATGCAATAATGGGGCTCTATGAGGCAATAATGGGGCTCTATGAGGCTATAATGATGTGTTTGAGGCTATAATGGGCCTCTATGAGGTTATCATGGGGATGTGTTAGGCTATAATAGGGTTTATGATGCAATAATGGGGCTCTATGATGCAATAATGGGGCTCTATGAAGCAATAATGCAGCTCCATTAGGCTATAATGGTGTCTATGACGCAATAATGGAGCTCTATGTCGCAATAATGTAGCTCTATGAGGCAATAATGGGGCTCTATGAGGCAATAATGGCGTTCTATGACCTTATAAAGGGGCTCTATGACGCAATAATGGGGCTCTATGAGGCAATAATGCGGCTCTATGAGGCAATAATGGGGCTCTATGAGGCTATAATGATGAGTTTGAGGCTATAATGGGCCTCTATGAGGTTATCATGGGGATGTGTTAGGCTATAATAGGGTTTATGATGCAATAATGGGGCTCTATGATGCAATAATGGGGCTCTATGAGCCAATAATGGGGCTCTATGAAGCAATAATGCAGCTCCATTAGGCTATAATGGTGTCTATGACGCAATAATGGAGCTCTATGTCGCAATAATGTAGCTCTATGAGGCAATAATGGGGCTCTATGAGGCAATAATGGCGTTCTATGACCTTATAAAGGGGCTCTATGACGCAATAATGGGGCTCTATGAGGCAATAATGCGGCTCTATGAGGCAATAATGGGGCTCTATGTCGCACAATGGGGCCCTATGAGGCAATAATGGGGCTCCAGGAGGCAATAATGGGGCTCTATTTGGTTATAAAGGGTCTCTATGATGCAATAATTGGGCTCTATGAGCCAATAATGGGGCTCTAAAACGCAATACTGCGGCTCTACGAGGTAATAATGGGGCTCTATGAGGCAATAATGGGGCTCTATGTCGCAAAATCGGGCTCTTTGAGGCTGTAATGCGGCTCTATGAGGCTATAATGAGGTCTTTGAGGCTATAATGGGCCTGTATGGGGTTATAATGGGGCTCTGTTAGGCTATAATAGGGTTTATGAGGCAATAATGGGGCTCTATGACGCAATAATCGGGCTCTATGAGGCAATAATGGGCTCTATGGGGAAATAATTTGGCTCTATGAGGTTATAATGGGGCTCTATGAAGCAATCATGGGGCTCTATGACGCACTAATGGGGGTTCTATGACGGAATAATGGAGCTCTATGAGGCAATAATGGGGCTCTGTGAGGCAATAATGGCGCTCTATGTCACAACAATGGGGCTCTAGGAGGCTAAAATGAGGTCTATGAGGCAATAATGGGGCTGTATGTGGTTATAAAGGGGCTCTATGATGCAAAAATGGGGCTCTATGAGCCAATAATGGGGCTCTAAAACAAAACTGGGGCTCTACGATGTAATAATGGGGCTCTATGATGCAATAATGGGGCTCCATGAGGCGATAACGGGGCTCTATGAGGTTATAATGGGGCTCTAGGAGGCTATAATGAAGTCTATGAGGCTATAACGGGGCTCTACAAGGTAATAATAAGGCTCTGTGAGCAATACTGGGGCTCTATGATGCAATAATGAAGCTCTACGAGGCAATAATGGAGCTCTATGAGGCTATAATGATGGGCCTCTATGAGGTAATAATGGGGATGTGTTAGGCTGTAATAGGGTTTATGAGGCAATAATGGGGCTCTATGATGCAATAATGGGGCTCTATGATGCATTAATGGGGCTGTATGAGGCAATAATAGGTTCTAAGGGGAAATAATTTGGCTCTATGAGGTTATAATGGGGCTCTATGAAGCAATCATGGGGCTCTATGACGCACTAATGGGGGTTCTATGACGCAATAATGGAGCGCTATGAGGCAATAATGGGGCTCTATGAGGCAACAAAGGGGGTCTATGAGGCAATAATGGGCCTCTATGTGGTAATATTTGGGGCTCTATGAGGCAATAATGGGGATCTATGTGGTTACAAAGGGGCTCTATGACACAATAATGGGACTCTATGAGGCAATAATGGGGCTCAATATTGCAAAAATGGGAATCTAGGAGGCTATAATGAAGTCTATGAGGCAATAATGGGGCTCTATGCGGTTATAAAGGGTCTCTATGATGCAATAATGTGGCTCTATGAGCCAATAATGGGGCTCTAAAATGCAATAATGGTGCTCTACGAGGTAATAAAGGGGCTCTGTGAGGCAATACTGGGGCTCTGTGAGTCAGTACTGGGGTTCTATGATGCAATAATGGGGCTCTATGATGCAATAATGGGGCTCTATGAGGTTATAATGAAGTCTATGAGGGAATAATGGCGCTCTATGCGGTTATAAAGGGTCTCTATGATGCAATAATGTGGCTCTATGAGCCAATAATGGGGCTCTAAAATGCAATAATGGGGCTCTACGAGGTGATAATGGGGCTCTATGATGCAATAATGGGGCTCTATGAGGCAATACTGGGGCTCTGTGAGTCTATAATGTGGTCTATGACGCAATAATGGAGCTCTATGATGCAATAATAGAGCTCTATGACGCAATAATGGGGCTCTATGAGGCAATACTGGGGCTCTATGAGGCAATAATGGGGCTCTATGTCGCAACAATGGGGCTCTATGAGGCAATAATGGGGCTCTATTTCGTTATAAAGGGGCTCTATGACGCAATAATGGGGCTCTATGAGGCAATAATGGGCCTCTATTAGGCAATAATGGGGCTCTATGCGGTAATAATCGGGTGCTATGAGGCAATACTGGGGCTGTATGATGCAATAATGGGGCTCTATGAGGTAATAATGGGGCTCTATGAGGTTATAATGGGGCTCTATGAAGCAATCATGGGGATCTATGATGCACTAATGGGGGTTCTATGACGCAATAATGGGGCTCTATGAGGCAATAATGGGGCTCTACGTCGCAACAATGGGGCTCTAGGAGGCTATAATGAAGTCTATGAAACAATAATGGGGCTCGATGTGTTTATAAAGGGTCACTATGATGCAATAATGTGGCTCTGTGAGCCAATAATGGGGCTCTAAAACGCAATAATGGGGCTCTACGAGGTAATAATGGAGCTCTATGATGCAATAATGGGGCTCTATGAGGTAATAATGGGGCTCTATGAGGCAATTCTGGGGCTCTATGAGACAATACTGGGGCTCTGTGAGTCAGTACTGGGGCTCTATGACAATAATGGGGCTCTATGAGGTAATAATGGGGTTCTATGATGCAATAATGGGGCTCTATGAGGCAACAATGGGGCTCTATGTCGCAACTATGGGGCTCTAGGAGGTTATAATGGGGCTCTAGGAGGCTATAATGAAGTCTACGAGGCAATAATGGGGCTTTATGTGGTTATAAAGGGTCTCTATGATGCAATAATGTGGCTCTATGAGCCAATAATGGGGCTCTAAAACACAATACTAGGGCTCTACGAGGTAATAATGGAGCTCTATGATGCAATAATGGGGCTCTATGAGGTAATAATGGGGCTCTATGAGGCAATACTGGGGCTCTGTGAGTCAGTACTGGTGCTCTATGATGCAATAATGAAGCTCGATGAGGTAATAATGGGGCGCTATGATGCAATAATGGGGTTCCATGAGGCAACAATGGGGCTCTATGTCGCAACAATGGGGCTCTAGGAGGTTATAATGGGGCTCTAGGAGGCTCTAATGAAGACTATGAGGCTATAACGGGGCTCTACAAGGTAATAATAAGGCTCTGTGAGCAATACGGGGACTCTATGATGCAATAATGAAGATCTATGCGGCAATAATGCGGCTCTATGAGGCTATAATGATGTCTTGGAGGCTATAATGGGCCTCTATGAGGTTATAATGGGGATGTGTTAGGCTATAACAGGGTTTATGAGGCAATAATGGGGCTCTATGATGCAATAATGGGGCTCTATGGTGCAATAATGGGGCGTTATGAAGCAATAATGCGGCTCCATGAGGCTATAATGGGGTCTATGATGCAATAATGGAGCTCTATGAGGCAATAATGGGGCTCTATGAGGCTATAATGGGGCTCTATGAGGTTATAATGGGGCTCTGTTAGGCTATAATAGGGTTTATGACGCAATAATGGGGCTCTATGACGCAATAATGGGGCTCTATGTGGCAATAATAGGTTCTATGGGGAAATAATTTGGCTCTATGAGGTTATAATGGGGCTCTATGAAGCAATCATGGGGATCTATGATGCACTAATGGGGGTTCTATGAGGCAATAATGGGGCTCTAGGAGGCTATAATTAAGTCTATGAAACAATAATGGGGCTCTATGTGTTTATAAAGGGTCGCTATGATGCAATAATATGGCTCTGTGAGCCAATAATGGGGCTCTAAAACGCAATAATGGGGCTCTACGAGGTAATAATGGGGCTCTATGATGCAATAATGGGGCTCTATGAGGTAATAATGGGGCTCTATGAGGCAATACTGGGGCTCTGTGAGTCAGTACTGGGGCTCTATGACAATAATGGGGCTCTATGAGGCAATAATGGGGTTCTATGAGGCTATAATGGGGCTCTATGAGGCTATAATGGGGTCTATGAAGCTATAATAGGATTTATGAGGCAATAATGGGGCTCTGTGATGCAATAATGGAACACTATGAAGCAATAATGGGGCTCTACGACGCAATAATGGGGCTCTACGAGGTAATAATGGGGCTCTATGAGGAAATAACGGGGCTCTATGACGCAATACTGGGGCTCAATGATGGCTATAATGAGGTCTATGAGGCTATATTGGGGCTCTATGGGGTTGTAATTGGCCTCTATGAGGCAGTAATAGGGCTCTATGAGGGAATAATGGGGATCTATATAGCAACAATGGGACTCTATGAGGCTATAATGGGGTCTATGCGGCTATTCTGGGGCTCTATGGAGCACTAATGAGACTCTACGAGTAAATAATGGGGCTCTATGTTGCCATCATGGTGCTCTATGAGGTAATAATGGGGAGCTATGATGCAATAATGGGGCTCTATGATGCAATAATGGGGCTCTATGAGGCAATAGTGGGGCTCTGATACAATAATGAGGCTCTATGAGGTTATAATGGGCCTCTATGATTCAATACTGGGGCTCTATGATGCAATAATGGGGCTCTATGAGGTTTTAATGGGGCTCTAATAGGCTATAATGGGGTATATGAGGCAATAATGGGGCTCTATGTCGTAACAATGGGGCTCTATGCGGCAATAATGGGGATCCATGAGGAAATAATGCGGTCTATGAGGCTCTAATGGGGCTCTATGAAGAAATCATGGGGATCTATGACGCACTAATGGGGGTTCTATGACGCAATAATGGGGCTCTATGAGGCAATAATGGGGCTCTATGAGGCAATAAAGGGGCTGTTTGTCGCAACAATGGGGCTCTAGGAGGCTATAATGAGGTCTATGAGGCAATAATGGGGCTCTGTGGTTATAAAGGGTCTCTTTGATGCAACAATGGGGCTCTATGAGGTAACAATCGGGCTCTATGAGGCAATACTGGGGCTCCATGATGCGATAATGGGGCTCTATGAGGTAATAATGGGGCTCTATGAGGCAATAATGGGGCTCTATGAGGCTATAATGGGGTCTATGAGGCAATAATGGGGGTTCTATGAGGCAATAATGGAGCTCTATAAGGCAATAATGGGGCTCTATGAGGCAATAATGGGGTCTATGGGGCTCTGTGAGGCAAGAATGAGGCTCTATGGGGCTATAATGGAGTCTGTGAGGCTATAATAGGATTTAGGAGGCAATAATGGGGCTCTGTGATGCAATAATGGAACACTATGAAGCAATAATGGGGCTCTACTACGCAATAATTGGGCTCTATGATGCGATAATGGGCATGAGGTTATAATGGGGATGTGTTAGGCTATAATAGGGTTTATGAGGCAATAATGGGGCTCTATGATGCAATAATGGGGCTTTATGAAGCAATAATGCGGCTCCATGAGGCTATAATGGGGTCTATGATGCAATAATGGAGCTCTATGAGGCAATAATGGGGCTCTATGAGGCTATAATGGGGCTCTATGAGGTTATAATGGGGCTCTGTTAGGCTATAATAGGGTTTATGAGGCAATAATGGGGCTCTATGACGCAATAATGGGGCTCGATGAGGCAATAATAGGTTCTATGGGGAAATAATTTGGCTCTATGAGGTTATAATGGGGCTCTATGAAGCAATCATGGGGATCTATGATGCACTAATGGGGGTTCTATGACGCAATAATGGGGCTCTATGAGGCAATAATGGGGCTCTATGTCGCAACAATTGGGCTCTAGGAGGCTATAATGAAGTCTATGAAACAATAATGGGGCTCTATGTGTTTATAAGGGGTCGCTATGATGCAATAATGTGGCTCTGTGAGCCAATAATGGGGCTCTAAAACGCAATAATGGGGCTCTACGAGGTAATAATGGGGCTGTATGATGCAATAATGGGGCTCTATGTGATAATAATGGGCTCTATGAGGCAATACTGGGGCTCTGTGAGTCAGTACTGGGGCTCTATGACAATAATGGAGCTCTATGAGGTAAAAATGGGGTTCTATGATGCAATAATGGGGCTCTATGAGGCACCAATGGGGCTCTATGTCGCAACAATGGGGCTCTAGGAGGTTATAATGGGGCTGTAGGAGGCTATAATGAAGTCTACGAGGCAATAATGGGGCACTATGTGGTTATAAAGGGTCTCTATGATGCAATAATGTGGCTCTATGAGCCAATAATGGGGCTCTAAAACGCAATACTGGGGCTCTGCGAGGTAATAATGGGGCTCTATTAGGCAATAATGGGGCTCTATGAGGAAATAATCGGGCTCTATGAGGCAATAATGGGGCTCTGTGAGTCAGTACTGCGGCTCTATAATGAAATAATGGGGCTCTATCGGGTAATAATGGGGCGCTATGATGCAATAATGGGGCTCTATGAGGCAATAATGGGGTTCTATGAGGCAATAATGGGGGTCTACGTCGCAACGATGGGGCTCTAGGAGGCTATAATGAAGTCTATGAAACAATAATGGGGCTCTATGTGCTTATAAAGGGTCGCTATGATGCAATAATGTGGCTCTGTGAGCCAATAATGGGGCTCTAAAATGCAATAATGGGGCTCTACGAGGTAATAATGGGGCTCTATGATGCAATAATGGGGCTCTATGAGGTAATAATGGGCTCTATGAGGCAATACTGGTGCTCTGTGAGTCAGTACTGGGGCTCTATGACAATAATGGGGGTCTATGAGGTAATAATGGGGTTCTATGATGCAATAATGGGACTCTATGAGGCAACAATGGGGCTCTATGTCGCAACAATGGGGCTCTAGGAGGTTATAATGGGGCTCTAGGAGGCTATAATGAAGTCTACGAGGCAATAATGGGGCTCTATGTGGTTATAAAGGGTCTCTATGATGCAATAATGTGGCTCTATGAGCCAATAATGGGGCTCTAAAACGCAATACTGGGGCTCTGCGAGGTAATAATGGGGCTCTATTAGGCAATAATGGGGCTCTACGAGGAAATAATCGGGCTCTATGAGGCAATACTGGGGCTCTGTGAGTCAGTACTGCGGCTCTATAATGAAATAATGGGGCTCTATCGGGTAATAATGAAGCGCTATGATGCAATAATGGGGCTCTATGAGGCAATTCTGGGGCTCTATGAGGCTATAATGGGGTATATGAGGCAATAATGGGGCTCTATGAGGTAATAATGGGGCTCTATGAGGCATTAATGGGGCTCTATGAGGCTATAATGGGGTCTATGAGGCAATAATGGGGCTCTATGAGGCAATAATGGGGCTCTATGAGGCAATAATTGGGCTCTATAAGGTAAAAATGCGCCTCTATGAGGCAACAATGGGGCTCTATGGGGCTATAATGGGGTGTATGAGGCAGTAATGGGGTGTATGAGGCAGTAATGGGGCTCTATGTGGTTATAATAGGGGTCTGGGGGGCAATAATGGGGCTCTGTGAGCCAATAATGGGGCTCTATGAGGCTATAATGGGGCTCTAGGAGGCTATAATGGGGCTCTAGGAGGCTATAATAGGATTTTTGAGGCAATAATGGGGCTGTGTGGTGCAATAATGGAACACTATGAAGCAATAATGGGGATCTGTAACGCAGTAATGGGGCTCTACGAGGTAATAATGGGGCTCTATTAGGCAATAACGGGGCTCTATAAGGCTATAATGGGCTATATGAGGCAATAATGGGGCTCTATAAGGCAATAACGGGGCTCTATGAGGTAATAATTGGGCTCTATGAGGCAATAAAGGGGCTCTATGAGGCTATAATGGGGCTCTATGAGGCTATAATGGGCTCTATGCGGCAATAATGGGGGTTCTATGATGCAATAATGGAGCTCTATAAGGCAATAATGGGGCTCTATGAAGCAATAATGGGGCTCCATGAGGCTATAATGGGGCTCTATGAGGCTATAATGGGGTCTGTGAGGCTATAATAGGATTTATGAGGCAATAATGGGGCTCTGTGATGCAATAATGGAACACTATGAAGCAATAATGGGGCTCTACGAGGTAAAAATGGGGCTCTATTAGGCAATAATGGGGCTCTATGTCGCAAAAATGGGGCTCTATGATGCAATAATGGGGCTCTATGATGCAATAATGGGGCTCTACGAGGTAATAATGGGGCTCTATTAGGCAATAATGGGGCTCTATAAGGCTATAATGGGCTATATGAGGCAATAATGGGGCTCTATAAGGCAATAAAGGGGCTCTATGAGGTAATACTTGGGCTCTATGAGGCAATAATGGGGATCTATGAGGCTATAATGGGGCTCTATAAGGCAATAACGGGGCTCTATGAGGTAATAATTGGGCTCTATGAGGCAATAATGAGGCTCTATAAGGCTATAATGGGGTCTGTGAGGCTATAATAGGGTTTATGAGGCAATAATGGGGCTCTGTGATGCAATAATGGAACACTATGAAGCAATAATGGGGCTCTAGGAGGTAAAAATGGGTCTCTATGAGGCAATAACGGGGGTCTATGACGCAATACTGTGCCTCAATGATGGCTATAATGAGGTCTATGAGGCTACAATGGGCCCCTCTGGGGTTATAATGAGGATCTGTTAGGTCATAGTAGGGTTTATGAGGCAATAATGGGGCTCTATGACGCTATAATGGGTCTCTATGAGGCAACAATGGGGCTCTATGAGGCAACAATTGGGCTCTATGAGGCTATAATGGGGTCTATGAGTCCACAATGGGTCTCTATGTGGTTATAATGGGGGTCTATGATGCAAAAATCGGGCTCTTTTACCCAATAATCGGGCTCTATGAGGCAATAATGGGGCTCTATGAGGCAATAATGGCGCTCTATAAGGCTATAATGGGGCTCTATGAGGCAATAACGGGGGACTATGACGCAATAATGGGGCTCTACAAGGTAATAATGGGGCTCTATGACTCAATAATGGGGCTCTAAGAGGCAATAATGGGGCTCTATGAGGAAATAATGGGGATGTATGAGGCAATAATGGGGCTCTATGAGGCTATAATGGGCTCTAAGAGGCTATAATGGGGCACTATGTGGTTAGAAAGGGGCTCTATGACGCAATAATGGCGCTCTAGAAGGCAATAATAGGGGGCTATGAGACAATAATGGGGCTCTATGAGGCAATAATGGGGCTCTATTATGTAATAATGGGGCTCTGTGAGGCAATAATGGGGCTCTATGAGCCAATAATGCGGCTCTATGATGCAATAATGGGGCATTATAACCTCATCGAGCCTCATTATTGCATCAGAGACCCATTATTGCCTCATAGAGCCCCATTATTACATCCTAAAGCCCCATTTTTGCATCATACAGACCCTTTATAACCACATAGAGCCCCATTATAACCTCATAGAGTATTATTATAGCCTCCTAGAGCCCCATTATTGCCTCATAGAGCCCCATTATTACCTTGTAGAGCCCCGTTGTAGCCTCATTGAGTCCCATTATAACCCCATAGACGCCATTATAGCCTCGTAGACCTCATTATAGCCTCATAGAGCCCCATTATTGCCTCATATACCCCATTATAGCTTCATAGAGCCCCATTATTGCATCATAGAGCCCCTTTATAATGACATAGAGCCCCAATATTGCCTCATAGACCCACATTGTTGCGGCATAGAACCCCATTATTGCTTCATTGAGCCACATTATTGCATCATAGAGCCCCTTTATAACGACTTTGAGCCCCATTATTGCCTCATAGAGGCCCATTATTGCCTCATAGAGCTCCATTATTGCATCATAGAGCTCCATTATTACCTCCTAGAGCCCCAGTATTGCGTTTTAGAGCCCCATTATTGCCTCATAGAGCCCCATTATTGCATCATAGAGGCCCATTATTGCCTCATAAACCCTATTATAGCCTAACAGAGCCCCATTATAACCTCATAGAGGCCCATTATAGCCTCAAAGACCTCATTATAGCCTCATAGAGCTGCATTATTGACTCATAGAGCCCCATTATTGCGTCATAGAGCCCCTTTATAACCACATAGAGCCCCTGTATTGCCTCATAGAGCCCCATTATTACCTCATAGAGCCCCATTATTGCCTCATAGAGCCCCATTATTACCTCATAGAGCCCCATTGTTACGACATAGAGACCCATTATTGCCTCATAGTGCCCCAGTATTGCGTCATAGAGCCCCCTTATAACGACGTAGAACCCCATTATTGCCTCATAGAGCCCCATTATTGCCTTATAGAGCTCCATTATTGTGACATAAGCTCCATTATTGCGTCATAGACCCCATTATAGCCTCATGGAGCCGCATTATTGCTTCATAGAGCCCCATCATTGCATCATAGAGCCCCATTATTGCATCATAAACCCTATTATAGCCTAACACATCCCCATTATAACCTCATTGAGGCCCATTATAGCCTCATAGAGCCGCATTATAGCCTCATAGACCCCCATTATTGCCTCTTCGAGCCCCATTATTGCATCCTAGAGCCCCATTGTTGCGTCATAGAGCCCAATTCTTACCTCATAGAGCACCATGATTGCAACATTGAGCCCCTTTATTTACTCGTAGGCTCCCATTATTGCTCCATAGAGCCCAGAATAGTCTCATAGACACCAATTATAGCCTCATAGAGTCCCATTGTTGCTATATAGAGCCCCATTATTCCCTCCTAGAGCCCCATTATGACCTCATAGAGCCCCATTATTACAACATAGAGCCCCATTATTGCATCATAGAGCCCCAGTATTGCACACAGAGCCCCATTATAACCCCATAGATGCCATTATAGCCTCGTAGAGCTCATTATAGCCTCATAGAGCCCCATTATTGCCTAATAGAGCCCCGTTATTGCCTCATAGATCCCCATTGTTGCCTCATATACCCCATTATAACCTCATAGAGCCCCATTATTGCGTCATAGAGCCCCTTTAAAACCTCATAGAGCCCCATTATTGCCTAATTGAGGCCCATTATTGCCTCATAGAGCCCCATTGTTGCGACATAGAGCCCCATTATTGCCTCAGAGAGCCCCATTATTGTGTCATAGAGCCCCATTGTAACCACATAGAGCCCCAGTATTGCCTCATAGAGCCCCATTATTACCTCATAGTGCCCCATTATTGCCTAATAGAGCACCATTATTGCTTCATAGACCCCCATTTTTGCCTCATGGAGACTCATTATTGCCTCATAGAGCCCCTTTATAACGACATAGAGCCCCATTATAGCCTCCTAGAGCTCCATTATTGCCTCATAGACCCCATTATAGCTACATAGAGCCCCATTATAACATCATAGAGCCCTATTATAGTCTCATTGAGCCCCATTATTTCCTTATACAGCCCAATTATTGCTTCATACAGCTTTAGAATTGACTCATAGAGCCTCATTATTACCTCGTAGAGCCCCGTTATTGCCTCATACAGCCCCATTATTACTTTGTAGAGCCCCAGTATTGCGTTTTAGAGCCCCTTTATTGACTCATAGAGCCCCATTATTGCCGCATAGACCTCATTATAGCCTCCTAAAGCCCCATTGTTGCGACATAGAGCCCCATTATTGACTCATAGAGCCCCATTATTGCCTCATAGAGCCCCATTGTTGTGACATAGAGCCCCATTATTGCCTCATAGAGCCCCATTATTGTGTCATAGAGCCCCTTTTTAACCACATAGCGCCCCATTATTGCCTCATAGAGCCCCATTATTGCCTCATAGAGCCCCATTATTACCTCATAGATCCCCATTATTGCCTCATAAACCCTATTATAGTCTAACAGAGCCCCATTATATCCCCATAGAGGCCCATTATAGCCTCAAAGACCTCATTATAGCCTCATAGAGCCCCATTGTTGCGACATAGAGCCCCATTATAGCCTCATAGAGCCCCAGTATTGCGTCATAGAGCCCCTTTATAACCACATAGAGACCCAGTATTGCGTCATAGAGCCCCAGTATTGCCTCATAGAGCCCCATTGTTGCGACATAGAGCCCCATTATTGCCTTATAGAGCCCCTTTATAACGACATAGAACCACATTATTGCCTCATAGAGCCCCATTATTGCCTCATAGAGCTCTTTTATTGCGACATAGAGCTCCATTATTGCATCATAGACCACATTATAGCCTCATGGAGCCACATTATTGCCTCATAGAGCCCCATTATTGCATCACTGAGGCCCATTATAACCTCATAGAGCCTCATTATTGCATCAGAGCCCCATTATTGCCTCATAGAGTCCCATTATTGCATCCTAGAGCCCAATTCCTACCTCATAGAGCACCATGATTGCAACATAGAGCCCCATTATTTACTCGTAGAGTCCCATTATTGCTCCATAGAGCCCCAGAATAGCCTCATAGACCCCATTATAGCCTCATAGAGTCCCATTGTTGCTATATAGAGCCCCATTATTCCCTCCTAGTGCCCTATTACTGCCACATAGAGGCCAATTATAACCCCATAGAGTCACATTATAGCCTCATAGACCTCATTATAGCCATCCTTGAGCCCCAGTACTGCGTCATAGAGCCCCGATATTGCCTCATAGAGCCCCATTATGACCTCATATAGCCCCATTATTGCATTATAGAGCCCCAGTATTGCTTCATAGTGTTCCATTATTGCATCACAGAGCCCCATTTTTGCCTCTAAATCCTATTATAGCCTCCTAGACCCCATTATAACCACCTAGAGCCCCATTATAGCCTTATAAATCCCCATTATTGCCTCATAGAGCCCCATTATTGCATCATAGCGCCTCATTATTACCTCATAGAGCACCATTACTGCTTCATAGTGTTCCATTATTGCACCGCAGAGCCCCATTATTGCCTCATAAATCCTATTATAGCCTCATAGACCCCATTATAACCTCATAGAGCCCCATGATTGCTTCTTAGAGCCCCATTATAACCTCATAGAGCCAAATTATTTCCCCATAGAGCCTATTATTGCCTCCTAGAGCCTCATTATTGCCTCATAGAGTCCATTATTGCCTCACAAACCCTATTATAGCCTAACAGAAACCCATTATAACCCCATAGAGGCCCATTATATCCTCAAAGACCTCATTATAGCCTCATAGAGCCACATTATTGCCTCATAGAGCCCCATTGTTGCGACATAGAGCCCCATTATTGGCTCATAGAGCCCCATTATTGCGTCATAGAGCCCCTTTATAACCACATAGAGCCCCATTATTGCCTCATAGAGCCCCAGTATTCCCTCATAGAGCCCCATTATTGCCTCATAGAGCCCCAGTATTGCCTCATAGAGCCCCATTTTTGCGACATAGAACCCCATTATTGCCTCATAGAGCCCCATTATTGCTTCATAGAGCCCCTTTCTAACGACATAGAACCCCATTATTGCCTCATAGAGCCCCATTATTGCCTCATAGAGCTCCATTATTGCGACATAGAGCTCCATTATTTACTCGTAGAATCCCATTATTGCTGCATAGAGCCCCAGAATAGCCTCATAGACCCCATTATAGCCTCATAGAGTCCCATTGTTGCTATATAGAGCCCCGTTATTCCCTCATAGAGCCCTATTACTTCCTCATAGAGGCCAATTATAACCCCATAGAGGTCCATTATAGCCTCATAGACCTCATTATAGCCATCATGGAGCCCCAGTATTGCGTCATCTAGCCCCGTTATTGCCTCATAGAGCTCCATTATTACCTCGTAGAGCCCCATTATTGCCTCATAAATCCTATTATAGCTTCATAGACCCCATTATAGCCTCATAGAGCCTCATTATAGCCTTATAGAGCCCCATTATAACCTTATATACCGCATTATAGCCTCATAGACCCCAATTATTGCGTCATAGAGCCCCATTATTGCATCATAGAGCCTTATTATTGCCTCATAAACCCTATTATAGCCTAACAGAGCCCCATTATAGCCTCATAGAGCCCCATTATAGCCACATACAGCCCCATTATTGCCTCATAGAGCCCCATTATTGCATCATAGAGATCCAGTATTGCCTCACAGAGCCCCATTATTACCTCGTACAGCCCCAGTATTGCGTTTTAGAGCCCCATTTTTGCCTCATAGAGCCCCATTAAAGCCTCATAGACCCCATTATTTCCTCATAGAGCCCTATTATTGCCTCATAGAGCCCCATTGTTACGACATAGAGCCCCATTATTCCTTGTAGATCCTCGTTATAGCCTCATAGAGCCCCATTATGAACCCATAGACACCATTATAGCCTCGTAGACCTCGTTTTAGCCTCATAGAGCCCCACTAATTCCTAATAGAGCCCCGTTATTGCCTCACAGAGTCCCATTATTGCCCCATAGAGCTGCATTATGGCCCATGGAGACCCATTACTGCCTCATATACCCCATTATTCCGTCATAGAGCCCCATTAAAACGTCATAGAGCCCGGTTATTCCATTATAGAGCTCCAGTATTGCCTCATAGAGCCCCATTATAACGACATAGAGCCCCATTATTGCCTAATAGAGCCCAAATATTGCTTCATAGAGCCCCATTGTTGCCTCATAGAGCCCCATTATTGCCTCATAGAGCCCCTTTATAACGACATAGAGCCCCATTATTGCCTCATAGACTCCCATTGTTGTGACATAGAGCCCCATTATTGCCTCGTAGAGCCCCATTATTACCTCGTAGAGACCCTTTATAACCGCATAGAGGCCCATTATTGCCACATAGAGCCCCATTATTGCCTCATAGAGCTCCATTATTGCGTCAATGTGGTCAATTGTTGCGTCATAGAACCGCCATAATTGCCTTATAGAGCCCCATTATTGCCTCATAGAGCCCTATTATTGTATTACAGAGCCCCGTTCTGGGGCATAGAGGCCCATAATAGCCTCATAGACCCCCATTATAGCCTCATAGAGCCCCTTTATAACCCCATAGAACCCCATTGTGGCCTCATAGACCTCATTATAGCCTCATAGAGCCCCATTATAACCCCACAGAGCCCCATTATTGCCCCATAGAGCCGCATTATAACCCCATAGAGCCCCATTACTGCCTCATATACCCCAATATATCCTCATAGATCCCCATTTTTGCATCATAGAGCCCCATTATTGCCTCAGAGAACCACATTTTTACCTTATAGAGCTCAATTATTGCCGGATAGAGCCCCAGTATTGCCTCATAGAGTCCCATTATAACCTCATAGAGCCGCATTATTGCATCACAGAGCCCCATTATTGCCTAATAGAGCCCCATTATTGCATCATGGAGCCCCATTATTACCTCATAGAGCCCCATTATTACCTCATAGAGCCCCATTATTACCTCATAGAGTCCCAATATGGCGTCATAGAGCCGCATTATTACCACCTATAACCCCATTATTGCATTATAGAGCACCATTATTGCCTCATAGAGCCCCATTTTTGAGACATAAAGCCCCATTATTGCCTCATAGAGCCCCAATATTGCCTCATACAGCCCCATTATTGCGTCATAGAGCTCCATTATTGCCTCATAGAGCTGCCTTATTACATCATAGAGCCCCATTATTACCTCATAGATCCCCATTATTGCAACATAGAGCCCCACGATTGCCTCACAGAGCCCCGTTATTGCTCCATAGAGGCCCATAGTAGCCTCATAGACCCTATTATTGCCTCATTGTCATGGGTTCAGCAGTAGCAGTCATTTTTTCCCCTTCTTGGTAGCTGATGCAATGCAGTGTTTTGACTTTCGGCCTGGGAGCAGAACTGATAGTGATGTTTTGGTTTGGCCAAGGACTTTGTGAGCCTCATGCTCTGCCAGGGAGGAGGGGAAGCCGGGAGGAAGCAGAGACAGGACACCTGACCCAAACTGACCAAAGAGGTATTCCATACCACAGCACGTCATGCCCAGGATGTAACTGGGAGTTAGCTGGAAGGGCTGGGAGACTGTAGGGTTGGAGGAGGTATCGGTCGGAGCTAGGTCGGGCTGGGGGGCGAGTTATCGGTCAGCTGGTGCTGAGGTGTTGTATTCTCTTCCCTTGTTATTTCCTTTATCATTATTATCATTGGTGGTAGCAGCAGTGATTTGTGTTATACCTTAGTTACTAAACTGTTCTTATCTCAACCCGTGGGAGTTGCATTCTTTTGATTCTCCTCTCCGTCCCTCTGGGAGTAGTGGGAGGGAAAGAAGGGGGGGAAGTGAGTGAACGAGTTACCTGACTGGGTTTAAACCACAACACTCATAGAGCCCCATTATTGCGTAATAGAGCCCGTTATTGCCTCATAGAGCCCCATTATTGCGTCATAGAGCTCCATTATTGCGTCATAGAACCCCCATTATTACCTCATAGAGCCCCATTATTACCTCATAGAGCCCATTAGTGCCTCATAGAGCCCCATTATTGCCTCAGAGAGCCCCAATTTGGCTTCATAGAGCCGCATTATTACCTTGTAGAGCCCCATTATTGCGTTATAGAGCACCATTATTGCCTCATAGAGCCCTATTATTGCAGCATAGAGCTCCATTATTGCCTCATAGAGCCCCATTTTTGCCTCATAGAGCCTTATTATTGCCTCAGAGAGCCCCGTTATTGCGTCGTAGAGCCCCATTATTGCCTCATAGGGCCACATTATTACCTTATAGAGCTCAATTATTGCCTCATAGAGTCCCATTATTGCCTCACAGAGCCCCATTATTGCCTCATAGAGTCCCATTATAACCTCATAGAGCTGCATTATTGCATCACAGAGCCCCATTATTGCCTAACAGAGCCCCATTATTGCATCATGGAGCCCCATTATTTCCTCATAGAGCCCCATTATTTCCACATAGAGCCCCATTGTTGCGACATAGAGCCCCATTATTGCCTCATAGAGCCCCATTATTGCCTCATAGAGCCCCAATACGGCTTCATAGAGCCGCATTATTGCGTAGTCCCATTCTTCCGTTATAGAGCACCATTATTGCATGATAGAGCCCTATTATCCATGATAGAGCTCCATTATTGCGTCATAGAACCCCCATATTTGCCTCAAAGAGCCTCATTATTGCATTATAGAGCGCCATTAATAACCTCATAGAGCCCCATTATTGCCTCATAGAGCCTCATTATTGCCTCATAGAGCCCCAATATGGCTTCATAGAGCCGCATTCTTACCTTGTAGAGCCCCATTATTGCATTATAGAGCACCATTATATCCTCATAGAGCCACATTATTGTCTCATAGAGCCCCATTATTGCTTCGTTGAGCCCCATTATTACCTCATAGAGCCCGTTATTTCCTCATAGAGCCCCATTATTGCCTCATAGAGCCTCATTATTGCCTCATAGAGCCCCATCATTGCCTCATAGAGCCCCAATATGCCTCTATAGAGCCGCATTATTACCTCGTAGAGCCCCATTATTGGGTAATAGAGCACTATTATTGCATGATAGAGCCCTATTATTGCGTCACAGAGCTCCATTATTGCATCATAGAACCCCCAATAATTGCCTCATAGAGCCCCATTATTGCATTGTAGAGCACCATTATAACCTCATAGAGCCCCATTATTGTCTCATAGAGCCCCACTATTGCCTCATAGAGCCCCGTTATTGCCTCATAGAGCCCCTAATAGCCTCATAGACCCCATTAATGCCTCATAAAGCCCCATTATTGCCTGATAGAGCCCTATTATTGCCTCATGGAGCCCCATTGTTTGGATATAGCGCCCCATTATTCCCTCATTGAGCCCCATTACTGCCTCATAGAGCCTCATTGTAACCCCATAAAGCCCCATTATAGCCTCATAGACCTCATTATAGCCATCATAGAGCCCCGGTGTTGCATCATAGAGCCCCATTATTACCTCGTACAGCCCCATTAATGGGTTATAGAGCCCCATTATTGCTTCATAGTGTTCCATTATTGCATCAAAGAGCCTCATTATTGCCTCGTGAACCCTATTATAGCCTCATAGAGCCCCATTATTGCCTCACAGGGCCCCATTATTGCCCCATAGAGTCCCTTATTGCCTCATAGAGCCCCATTATAACCTCATAGAGCCCCATTATTGCATCACAGAGCCCTATTATTGCGTTATAGAGCCCCATTATTGCATCACAGAGCCCCATTATTGCCTCATAGAGCCCCATTATTGCGTCATAGATCTCCATTATTGCGTCATAGAACCCCCATTATTGCTTCTTAGAGCCCCATTATTGCTTCATATAGCCCCATTATAACCTCATAGACCTCATTATTGCATCAGAGAGCCCCATTATTGCCTCATAGAGCCCTATTATCGCCTCAGAGAGCCCCTTTATAATCACATAGAGCCCCATTATTGCGTCATAGTCTCCCATTATTGCCTCATAGAGCCCCATTATAGCCTCATAGAGCCCCATTATTGCGTCATAGATCCTCTTTATAACCACATAGAGCCCCATTATTGCATCACAGAGCCCCATTATTGCGCCATAGAGCCCCATTATTTCATCATAGGTACCCATTATTGCCTCATAGATCCCCATTATTGCCTCATAGAGCCCCATTATTGCCTCGTAGAGCCCATTATTTTGTCATAGAGCCGTATTATAGCCTCACAGAGCCCCATTATTGCCTCATAGAGCCCCATTATTGCCTCAGAGAGCCCCATTATTAGTATTTGATGAGAAAATGAACATGAGCCATCAGTGTGCGCGTGCAGCCAAGAAAGCAAATCTTATCCTGGGCTGCATCAAAAGGAGCGTTACCAGCAGGTCAAAGGAGATGATCCTGCCCCTCTACTCTTCTGTCGTGAGACCTCACCTGGAGCACTGTGTGCAGTTCTGGTGTCCTCAACATAAAAAGGACATGGAACTGTTGGAACAAGTCCAGAGGAGGGAAAGAGGGTGATCACGGTATGAAGCACCTCCCGTATGAAGACAGGCTGAGGTAGCTGGGGCTGTTCAGTCTGGAGAAGAGAAGGCTGCGCGGACACCTCATAGCAGCCTTGCAGTATCTGAAAGGAGGCTATGGGGATGCTGTGGAGGGACTCTTCATTAGGAACTGTAGTGGCAGTACAAGGGGTAACAGGTTAAAACTGAAACCGGGGAAGATTAGATTGGATCTAAGGAGGAAATTCTTTCCTGTTAGGGGGGTGAGGCACTGAAATGGGTTGCCCAGGGAGGTTGTGAATGCTCCATCCCTGGCAGTGTTCAAGAACAGGTTGGACGCGGCCTTGGGTGAGATGGTTTAGTGTGAGGTGTCCCTGCCCACGGCAGGGTGTTCAACTGAATGATCTTAAGGTCCTTTCCAACCCTAAATATTCCATGATTGTATGATTCTATGAAATGTGGGTGAGGAAATGGAGTTCTGAAGTTTGATCCCCCAAAGGGCCGCAGTTCGCCCTGTGGAGACCCCAGGATCCCCACTGACCAACCCCCATTGTCCCCATTGCCCCCCATGCCCCTTTTACCCCCCATTACCACCCCATTGCCCCCATTGCCCCCATTACCCCCCATTGCCCACATTACCTCCCATCACCCCCTGTTGTCTCCATTGACCCCACTGGCCCCATTAACCCACTGCCCCATTACCCCATTGCCTCCATTACCCCCCATTACCCCCATGGCCTCCATTACCCCCACATTGGCTTCATTGCCCCACATTATCCCCATTACACTCATTGCCTTCATTACCGGCCATAACCCCCATTGTCCCCCATAACCCCCATTGTCCCCATTACCCCCATTGCCCACATTACCTCCCATCATCCCCCATTATCTCCATTGCCCCCACTGCCCCATTGCCCCCCATTACCCCCACATTGGCCCCATATACACCCATTACCCCCATTGCCCCCAATTACCCCCGACTGTTCCCATTACCCCCCATTACTCCCATTGCCCCTCCCCCACCTCTCCTCGCGCCTGCAGCTGTTACAGGGGGTGGAGTCAGCTGAGGGGAGCGGAGGGGTTACTCTCCCACCCTGCGCTCTGATTGGCTCCGCGGCGCAGTGCGCGGGGCCAGGCGCTGATTGGCTGTCGTGGAAGTGGGCGGGGTGACAGGAGCAGAGCGCGCGTTGGCTGGGGGGGAAAGGAGGGAGATGGGGGGCGATGGGACCCCTATGGAGCCCTATAGAACCCTATGGGGCAGGGACAGGTTCACACCCACTGCTGGCTCCATGGCTTTATATAGGGGCAATGGCGGTAATGGGGCAATGGGAGCAATTTGGGGTAACGGGGGCAATGGGGGTAAAGGGGGGGTCTCGGGGTTTCGAGCTCTGCTCCCTGCATCCTGGTACTGGAGCTGCTGCTGCTTCCCCCTCCAGGGGACTCATAAAGAGACACCCCCCCCTTCGTGGTCAGACCCTGCAGGGACCCATAGAGACCCCATAGAGAGATCCACAGTCCACAGAGACCCCATAGAGACTCATAGAAACCCATAGAGATCCATAGACACTGCACAGAGCCCGAAAGCAACCCAAAGTGAACCATAGAGACCCCATAGAGACCCCATAGAGACTTCATAGAGACCCCATAGAGATCAATAGAGACCCCATAGAGACCCCATAGAGACCCATAGACTACAGGGACTACAACTCCCATCATGCCGCGCGGCACCCATTGACCCCCTTTACGGTGGCGCCCAGCCGGGACTACAACTCCCATGATGCAGTGCGACACCCCTACAGCACCACTAAGGCGCCGCCCGGCTTGGACTACAACTCCCGTCGTGCCGCGCGGCGCTCCCAGCGCACCAATTTCGGCCATCATGGCGGAGCTGAGCCGCTGGCTCCTGACCCCAACATGCTGGGTGTGGGGACCCTTCCTTATGGGGCTCAATAAAGATGGGGTTTGGGGTCATTTAGGGGTGCCAGCAGTGTTGGGAGGGGTGGAGATGCCTGTGGTTGATTGGGGTTTGGGGCACCATGCAGTTATGGCATGGTTTAGGGGTACCATGGGGATTGGAAGGGATGGAGATTCCTGTGGTTCGTTGGGTTTTGGGATACCATGTGGTTTTGGGGTTGCTTGAAGGTGTTTTGGGAGCGCCCCCCCCCCCCCATCAGGTGCAGGGACTACCCCTATATGGGGACCCCCCTCCTCATGTCGCCCTTTTATGTTGGGCTGGGACCCCCACATGTAGGTCTGGGATTTCCCCCCAATATGGGGACACCCCAGGGCCCCTCCCCATTGCCCTTTTCCCCCCCACAGCCCCCCCACAGCCTTGGACCTACCCCAGAAGGTGTCGCAGCTCGAGGCCAGGCTAAAGAAGCTCCAAAGCGACCTCCAGAAGGTACCATTTTGGGGGGGGTTGGGGTGATTTGGGGCTGTTTTGGGTTCTCACTGGGTGGCACCCATAGGAGAAGCAGGACTCGGTGTTTTGGGGTGGTTTTCTCTGTTTTTAAGGCTGTTTTGAGGCTCTGACCTTGTATCCCATAAAAGAAGCAGGACAAGGTGGTTTTGGGGTGGTTTTGGGTTGCTTTTGTCCTGTTTTGCATCTGTTTTGTGGTGTGACCCTGTTTCCCACTGGAGAAGCTGGACAAGGTGGTTTTGGGTTCGTTTTCGGGGAGTTTTAGGGCTGCTGTCCTGTTTTGGGGCTCTGGCCCTGTATCCCCTAGGCGAAGCAGGACAGGGTGGTTTTGGGGTCGTTCTGGGGTGGTTGTGGGGTGTTTTAGTCCTGTGTTTGGGCTGTTTTGGGGCTGTTCTGGGGCTCTGACCTGTGTCCCATAGGAGAATCAGGACAAGGTGATTTTGGGGTGGTTTTGGCCTGTTTTACGTTTTTTTTCTGCGTGTTTTGTCCTGATTTTGGCCTGGTTTTGGTCTGTTTTGAGGCTCTGACCCTGTATCCCACAGGAGAAGCAGGTCAATGAGGTTTTCGGGTGGTTTGGGGGTTTTGGAGTGATTTTGGCCTGTTTTGAGGCTGTTTGGGGGCTCTGACCCTGTATCCCATAGCAGAAGCAGGACAGGGTGGTTTTGGGCTGGTTTGGGGAGTGGTTTTGGGTTGTTTTTGTCCTGTTTTGAGTCTGTTTTTAGGCTCTGACCCTGTATCCCACAGAAGCAGCAGGATAACATGGGTTTGGGTTGGTTTTAGGGTGCTTTGGGGGAGTTTTTTGGGTGGTTTTGGGAGTTTTGGGGTGGTTTTGTCCTGTTTTGGGTCTGGTTTTGTCCTGTTTTGGTGCTCTGACACTGTATCCCACAGGAGAAGCAAGACAAGGTAGTTTTGGGGTGTTTTGGGGCTGTTTTGGGGTTTCTGACTGGTTTTGGCCTGTTTTGGGTCTGTTTGGGGTCTCCAACCCTGTATCCCGGAGCAGAAGCTGGAGAAGGTGGTTTTGGGCTGTTTTGGGGGGGTTTTGTGTTGTTTTTGTCCTGTTTTGGGCCTGTTTTGGGGCCCTGACCCTGTATTTCACAGGAGAAGCAGGACTAGGTCGGTTTTGGGTAGTTTGGGGTGTTTTGGGTTGTTTTTGTCCTGTTTTGGGTCTGTTTTGGGGCTCTGACCCTGTATCCCACAGGAGAAGCAGGACAAGGTGGTTTTGGGGTGGTTTTCAGGGTGTTTTTTGTCTGTTTTGGGATTCTGACCCTGTATCGCAGAGGAGAAGCAGGAGAAGGTGGTTTTGAGGTGTTTTGGGGCTATTTTGGGGGTTTTGCACTGTTTTTTCAATTTCTCCTTATCAGAGTCAACCCATTGCATGATTAATCCTGCTGGCTGGAAATCATTACTGACAGTCAAAAACTCAGTAGGAACTCCATTCATCGCATGATGTGCCTGTCTCTCACTTAATGCGGCTTCTACCATTGCTATTGCTCGTTTTGCTGCTGGTGTTAATTGTCTGGGTGCATTGAAGTCTGTGTCACCCTTCAACAATGCAAACAATGGTTCTAAAGTTTTGCTGTCAATTCCCAATAATGCTCGAATCCAATTGATATTCCCTAACAAGACTTGCACATCGTTAAGTGTATGGATATTGACCTTGATGGCTAATTTACTGAGGTTCAATGGTCTGATCTAAGATTTTCCAACCCAAATATTTCCATGGTGTGGTATCCTGAACCTTTTCAGGGGCAATTTGCAATTTATGTTGCCTCATAGAGCCCCTTTTTAACGACATAGAACCCCATAATTGCCTCATAGAGCTCCATTATTGCGACATTGAGCTCCATTATTGCGTCATAGACCCCATTATAGCCTCATGGAGCAGCATTATTGCTTCATAGAGCCCCATTATTGCATCATAGAGCCCCATTATTGCATCATAGAGCCCCATTATTGCCTCATAAACCCTATTATAGCCTAACACATCCCCATTATAACTCATAGAGGCCCATTATAGCCTCAAAGACATCATTATAGTCTCATAGAGCCGCATTATTGCCTCATAGAGCCCCATTATTGCATCATAGAGGCCCATTATAACCTCACAGAGCCTCGTTATTGCATCAGAGCCCGATTATTGCCTCATAGAGCCCTATTATTGCATCCTAGAGCCCAATTCTTACCTCATAGAGCACCATGATTGCAACATAGAGCGCCATTATTTACTCGTAGAGTCCCATTATTGCTCCATAGAGCCCCAGAATAGCCTCATAGACCCCATTATAGCCTCATAGACCCCATTATAGCCTCATAGAGTCCCATTGTTGCTATATAGAGCCCCATTATTCCCTCATAGAGCCCTATTACTGCTTCATAGAGGCCAATTAGAACCCCATAGAGCCCCATTATAGCCCCATAAACCTCATTATAGCCATCATTGAGCCCCAGTATTGTGTCATAGAGCCCCGTTATTGCCTCATAGAGCCCCATTATTGCATCATAGAGCCCCATTATATCCTCACAGAGCTCCATTGTTGCAACATAGAGCCCCATTATTGCCTCATAGGGCCCCATTATTGCCTCACAGAGCCCCATTATTGTGTCATAGAGCCCCTTTGTAACCACATAGAGCCCCAGTATTGGCTCATAGAGCCCCATTATTACCTCATAGATCCCCATTATTGCCTAATAGAGCCCCATTATTGCCTCATAGACCCCATTGTTGCCTCATAGAGCCCCATTATTGCCTCATAGAGCCCCTTTATAACGACATAGAGCCCCAGTATTGCCTCATAGACCCCCATTGTTGCAACATAGAGCCCCATTATTGCCTCATAGAGCCCCAGTATTGCCTTATAGTTCCCCATTATTGCGTCATAGAGCCACTTTATAACGACGTAGAGCCCCATTGTTGCCTCATAGAGCCTCATTATTGTGTCATAGAGCTGCATTATTGCCTCATACAGCCCCATTATTGCCTCGTAGACTTCATTATAGCCTCTTAGAGCCCCATTATAACGTCATAGAGCCCCAGTATTGCCTCATAGAGCCCCATTATTGCCTCATAGAGCTGCATTATTGCATCATAGAGCCCCATTATTGCCTCATAGACTTCATTATACCCTCATAGAGCTCCATTATTACCTCATAGAGCCCCATTATTGCCTCATAGAGCCCCATTATTGCATCCTAGAGCTTCAGTATTGCCTCATAGAGCCCCATTATTACCTCGTAGAGCCCCAGTATTGCCTCATAGAGCCCAATTATTGGCTCATAGAGCCCCATTATTGCATCATAGAGACACTTTATAACCACATAGAGCCCCATTATTGCCTCATAGACCTCATTATAGCCTCCTAGAGCCCAATTGTTGCAACATAGAGCCCCATTATTGCCTCATAGAGCCCCTTTATTGCCTCATAGAGCCCCATTCTTGCCTCATAGAGCCCCATTGTTGAGACATAGAGCCCCATTAGTGCGTCATAGAGCCCCAGTATTCCCCCATAGAGCCCCATTATTGCGTCATAGAGCCCCTTTATAACGACATAGAACCTCATTTTTCCCTAATAGATCCCCATTATTGCCTCATAGAGCTCCATTATTGCGACATAGAGCTCCATTATTGCGTCATAGACCCCATTATAGCCTCATGGAGCCGCATTTTTGCTTCATAGAGCCCCATTATTGCATCACAGAGCCCAATTATTGCATCATAGAGCCCCGTTATTGCCTCATAAACCCTCTTATAGCCTAACACATCCCCATTATAACCTCATAGAGGCCCATTATAGCCTCAAAGACATCATTATAGCCTCATAGAGCCGCATTATTGCCTCATAGAGCCACAGTATTGAATCATAGAGGCCCATTATAATCTCAATGAGCCTCATTATTGCATCAGAGCCCCATCATTGCCTCATAGGGCCCCATTATTGCATCCTAGAGCCCCGTTGTTGCATCATAGAGCCCAATTCTTACCTCATAGAGCACCATGATTGCAACATAGAGACCTATCATTTACTCGTAGAGTCCCATTATTGCTCCATAGAGCCCCATTATTGCCTCACAGACCCCATTATAGCCTCATAGAGTCCCATTATTCCCTCATAGTGCCCTATTACTGCCTCATAGAGGCCAATTAGAACCCCATAGAGCCCCATTATAGCCTCATAGACCTCATTATAGCCATCATTGAGCCCCAGTATTGCGTCAAAGATCCCCGATATTGCCTCATAGAGCCCCATTATTACCTCGTAGAGCCCTATTATTGCGTTTTAGAGCCCCATTATTAATGTCATAGAGTCACATTATTGCATCATAGAGACTCTATATAACCACATAGAGCCTATTATTGCCTCACAGAGCCCCATTATTGCATCATAAACCCTATTATAGCCTAACAGAGCCCCATTATAACCTCATAGATCCCCATTATAGCCTCATAGAGCCCCATTATTGCATCATAGAGCCCCCGTATTGCCTCATAGAGCCCGATTATTACCACATACAGCCCCATTATTGCCTAATAGAGCCCCATTATTGCCTCATACACCCCATTGTTGCGACATAGGGCCCCATTACTGCCTCATAGAGCCCCATTATTGCCTCATAGAGCCCCATTATTGCGTCATAGTCCCCATTATAGCTTCATAGAGCCCCATTATAACATCATAGATCCCAATTATTGCCTCATAGAGCCCCATTATTGCATCATAGAGCTTCAGTATTGACTGATAGAGCCCCATTATTACCTCGTAGAGCCCCATTATTGCCTCATAGAGCCCCATTATTACCTCGTAGAGCCCCATTATTGCGTTTTAGAGACCCATTATTGGCTCATAGAGCCCCATTATTGCATCATAGAGAACCTTTATAACCACATAGAGCTCCATTATTGCCTCATAGACCTCATTATAGCCTCCTAGAGCCTCATTGTTGCAACATAGAGCACCATTATTGCCTCATAGAGCTCCATTATTGCGTCATAGAACCCCCATTAGTGCGTCATAGAGCCCCATGATTGCTTCATAGAGCCCCATTATAACCTCATAGAGCCAAATTATTTCCCCATAGAGCCCATTATTGCCTCATAGAGCCCGATTATTGCGTCATAGAGCCCCATTATTGCCTCATAAACCCTATTATAGCCTAAAAGAGCCCCATTATAACCCCATAGAGGCCCATTATAGCCTCAAGGAGCCGCATTATTGCCTCATAGAGCCCCATTGTTGCAACATAGAGCCCCATTATTGCCTCATAGAGCCCCATTATTGCGTCATAGATCCCCTTTATAACCACATAGAGCCCCCGTATTGCCTCATAGAGCCCCATTATTACCTCATAGAGCCCCAGTATGGCCTTATAGAGCCCCTTTTTAACGACATAGAACCCCATTATTGCCTCATAGAGCTCCATTATTGCGACATAGAGCTCCATTATTGCGTCATAGACCTCATTATAGCCTCATGGAGCTGCATTATTGCTTCATAAAGCCCCATTATTGCATCATAGAGCCTCATTATTGCTTCATAAACCCTATCATAGCCTAACACATCCCCATTATAACTCATAGAGGCCCATTATAGCCTCAAAGACATCATTATAGTCTCATAGAGCCGCATTATTGCCTCATAGAGCCCCATTATTGCCTCAGAATGCCCCATTATTGCTTCATAGACTCCCATTGTTGCCTCATAGAGCCCCATTATTGCCTCATAGAGCCCCTTTATAACGACATAGAGCCCCATTATTGCCTCATAAAGCCCCATTATTGCTTCATAGAGCCTCATTATTGCATCATAGAACCCCATTATTGCCGCATGGACTTCATTATAGCCTCCTAGAGCCCCATTATAACATCATACAGCCCCCTTATTGCCTCATAGAGCCCCATTATTGCATCATAGAGGTTCCGTATTGCCTCATAGAGCCCCATTATTGCCTCATAGAGCCCCATTATTACCTCGTAGATCCCCAGTATTGCGTTTTAGAGCCCCATTATTGCCTCATAAACCCTATTATAGCCTCACAGAGCCCCATTATAACCCCCTAGAGCCCCATTATAGCCTCATAGACCTCATTATAGCCTCCTAGAGCCCCATTGTTGCGACATGGAGCCCCATTATTGCCTCATAGAACCCCATTATTGTGTCATAGAGCCCCTTTATAACCACATAGAGCCCCAGTATTGCCTCATAGAGCTCCATTATTACCTCAGAGAGCCCCATTATTGCCTCATAGAGCCCCATTATTGCATCATAGAGTCCCTTTATAACCACATAGAGCCCCATTATTGCTTCATCGACCTCATTATTGCCTCCTAGAGCCCCATTGTTGCGACATAGAGCCCCATTATTGCCTCATAGAACCCCATTATTGCCTCACAGAGCTCCATTATTGCGTCATCGACCCCATTATAGCTTCATAGAGCCCCATTATAACATCATAGAGCCCCATTCTAGCCTCATAGAGCCCCATTATTGTTTCGTTGAGCCCCATTATTGCATCATAGAGCTTCAGTATTGACTAATAGAGCCCCATTATTACCTCGTAGAGCCCCATTATTGCCTCATAGAGCCCCATTATTACCTCGTAGAGCCCCATTATTGCGTTTTAGAGCCGCATTATTGGCTCATAGAGCCCCATTATTGTGTCATAGAGCCCCTTTGTAACCATATAGAGCCCCAGTATTGCCTCATAGAGCCCCATTGTTGCGACATAGAGCCCCATTATTGCCTCATAGGGCACCATTATTGCCTCATAGAGCCCCTTTATAACGACATAGAGCCCCAATATTGCCTCATAGACCCTCTTTGTTGCGACATAGAGCCCCATTATTGCCTCATAGAGCCCATTATTGCGTCATAGAGCCCCTTTATAACAACATAGAGCCCCATTATTGCCTCATAGAGCCCCATTATTGCCTCGTAGAGCTTCATTATTGCATCATAGTGCCCCATTATTGAATCATAGACTTCATTATAGCCTCCTAGAGCCCCGTTATAACATCATAGAGCCCCATTATAGCCTCATAGAGCCGCATTATTGCCTCATAGAGCCCCATTATTGCATCATAGAGCTTCAGTATTGACTCATAGAGCCTCATTATTACCTCGTTGACCCCCATTATTGCCTCATAGAGCCCCAGTATTGCGTTTTAGAGCCCCATTATTGGCTCATAGAGCCCCGTTATTGAATCATAGAGACCCTTTATAACCAGGTAGAGCCCCATTATTGCCTCATAGACCTCATTATCGCCTCCTTGAGCCCCATTGTTGTGACATAGAGCCCCATTATTGCCTCATACAGCCCCATTATTGCCTCATAGAGCTCCATTATTGCGTCATAGAACCCCCATTAGTGCGTCATAGAGCCCCATGATTGCTTCATAGAGCCCCTTTATAACCTCATAGCCTCACAAGTTGGTTTTGGGGTGGGTTGGGGGTGTTTGGGGTTTTGCTTTGTGTGTTTTGGCCCGTTTTTGGCCTGTTTTGGGTCTGTTTTGGGCCTCTTACCCTGCCCTAGAAGAAGCAGGACAAGGTGGTTTTGGGGTGTTTTGGGTTGTTTTTGGCCTGTTTTGGGTCTTTTTTGGGGGGCTTTGACCCTGTATCCCATAAGAGAAGCAGGAGAAAGTGATTTTGGGGTGTTTTTTTGGTGCTTTGGCCTTGTTTTTGCCTGTTTTTGGCCTGTTTTGGGGCTATTTTGGGTCTGTTTTGGGGCTCTCACCCTGTGTCCCATAGTAGAAGCAGGAGAAGGTGGCCTTGGGGTGGTTTTTGGTGTGTTTTGGGTCTGTTTTGGGTCTGTTTTGGGGCTCTGAGCCTGTATCCCACAGGAGAAGGAGGACAAGTTGGTTTTGGTGTGTTTTTGGTGTGGTTTTTGTCCTGTTTTTGGGGTGTTTTGGGGCTCTGACCCTGTATCTCATAGGAGAAGCAGGACAAGGTGGTTTTGGGGTGTTTTGGGGCTCTTTTGGGGGTTTATGACTGTTTTTGTCCTGTTTTGGGTCTGTTTGGAAGCTCTGACCCTGTATCCCATAGGAGAAGCAGGACAAGGTGGTTTTGGGGTGGTTTGGGGTTGTTTGGGGGTTTGCTTTGGCTTGTTTTGGCCTTGTTTTCGTCTGGTTTTGGCCTCTGTTGGGGCTATTTTGGGGCTATTTTGGGGCTCTGACCCTGTGTCCCTTAGGAGAAGGAGGACACGGTGGTTTTGGGGTGGTTTGGCATGTTTTGGGGTTTTCTTTGGGTGTTTTGGTCTGGTTTTCGCCTGGTTTTGGTCTGTTTTGGGGCTATTTTGGGCCTCTTACTCTGTATCACGTAGGAGAAGCAGGACAAGGTGGTTTTCGGGTGTTTTGGGTTGTGTTTGTCCTGTTTTAGGGCTGTTTTGGGGCTCTGACTCTGTGTCCCATAGGAGAATCAGGACAAGGCTGCCTTGGGGTGGTTTTTGGGGTGTTTTGGGTCTGTTTTGGGACTCTGAGCCTGTATCCCACAGGAGAAACAGTTCAAGGTGGTTTTGGGTTGTTTTTTTCCTGTTTTGGGGCTCTGACCTGTGTCCCATGAGAAGCAGGACAAGGTGATTTTGGGGTGGTTTTGGCCTGTTTTGGGGGTTGTTTTGGGTGTTTTGGCCTGCTTTTGGCTTGTTTTTGTCCTGTTTTGGGGCTCTGACCCTGTATCCCATAGGAGAAGCAGAACAAGGTGTTTTGGGGCTGTTTTGGATGTTTTGGGGTGGTTTTGGCCTGTTTTGTGTCTGTTTTGGGGTCTGACCCTGTATCCCAGAGGAGAAGCCTCACAAGTTGGTTTTGGGGTGGTTTGGGGGTCATTTGGTGGTGTTTTGTTGCTGATTTTGCTAGTTTTGTCCTGTTTTGGGTCTGTTTTGAGGCTCTGACCCTGTATCCCATAAGAGAAGCAGGACAAGGTGGTTTTGGGGTTGGCTTGGGCTGTTTTAGGGGTGGTTTTGGGTGTTTTGGTGTGTTTTTTTCCTCTTTTTAGCCTGTTTTGTGTCTGTTTTGGGGCTCTGAGCCTGTATCCCACAGAAGCAGGACAAAGTGTTATTTTGGTGGTTTTAGGGTGGTTTGGGGTTGTTTTCGGGGTGGTTTTAAATAGGTTTTGGTTGTTTTTGTCCTTTTTTGAGCCTATTTTGGGGTTCTGAACTTGTATCCCACAGGAGAAACAGGACAAGGTGGTTTTGGGGTGGTTTTGGGGTGGTTTTGTCCAGTTTTGGGGCTCTGACCTGTGTCCCATAGGAGAAGCAGGACAAGGTGATTTTGGGGTGGTTTTGGCCTATTTTGGGGGTTGTTTGGGGTGTTTTGGCCTGCTTTCCTCCTGTTTTTGTCACTTGGAGGTGATTTGGCCCTTGCCACGGAGCTTTGTGGCTCAAGAGATTTGCACGTGTTGGATCTGTGCAAAAGTAAGGAACTTCTTCCTTCTGTCCAATCTCAACTTCCCCTGTTTAAGTTTTAAGCCGTTACCCCTTGTCCTGTCACTCCAGTCCCTAGTGAAGAGTCCCCCTCCAGCATCCTTGGAGGCCCCCTAGAGGCTGGAGGCCCCCTTGTAGACTGGAAAGACAGCTCAATCTAGACTTGTTTCCAGGGAATGAAATGGCTTTATTAACCTTTGTATTTCTAAACTGCAGGCATGAGTAATAGTGATGGTAATACCCTAATTTTCTGTTGCTGGGCTGGGAAGCAATCAAATGGGCATATTCTCTGGACACAGTTTTGAGGTTAATGTTCTTGGTTTCCCAAAGGAAAATGTAATGATGCTGAGAGTCACATTTGCAATGTAAAGAAAAAGGTGTGTGTGTGTGTGTGTGTGAGAGAGACAGAGAGCAAGACTGAGATGGGGTTTACAGGAGACAGTACATGGTCAAGAAGTTTGTTTCCTTCTGTGTGCATTTGCCAGGGGGGATGTTTCCTCATCCCCTTTGGCACTCTCCCCTGAAAGGGAGTTCAATGGCCCTGGGAGTGCCCATCACCTCCTTTGTGAGCATGTGAGGGCTGTGGAAGACCCAACAATGCTGATGCTGGATGAAGAAACTTGTGGTGAAGTCCTATTTGAAATGAGGCAGTGAGTGTTAAGATACAAGGTGCTTAAGGTATAAGGCTTACAGAAAAAGGGTTGTCTGCAATTTTGAGTTGCAGGCAGAAACTTGTTGGAGTCCCCAAGAATTGTTAGCTCTATTTTCAGCTACCTGCATGAGGCTGGGGTACTTAACTGTCAGATTTAAAATCAACTAAAATTGATACAGGGGTTTAGAGCTCTCCAAAAACTTCCTGGAACTTTTAAGGTGTGGAAGATTCCTGTAGGAGCACTGTGCTTTCATCTGCCGCAGCTCATTTGGCTGGGCTGGGCTGGGCTTTGACCTCTGCTGCTGTGGCTCGGAAGAAAAACTTCCTTAAATGTGGATTTGTCAGAGGGACACTTGTCCCTTTCCTTCAATTCTTTCTTCTCTAAATCTTGTCCATTGAAAAGGGTTATAATTCATAAATAACATTACAAGAGCTCTTGAGGCTTGCCTTTTCTGGGTAGGTGTCGTGGTTTAAACCCAGTCAGGTAACTCGTTCACTCACACACCCCCCTTCTTTTCCTCCCCCTACTCCCGGAGGGACGGAGAGGAGAATCGAAAAGAATGCAACTCCCACGGGTTGAGATAAGAACAGTTTAGTAACTAAGGTATAACACAGATCACTACTGCTACCACCAGTGATAATAATGATAAAGGAAATAACAAGGGAAGAGAATACAACACCTCAGCACCAGCTGACCGATAACTCGCCCCCCAAGCCCAACCTAGCTCCGACCGATACCTCCTCCAACCCTGCAGTTTCCCAGCCCTTCCAGCTAACTCCCAGTTACATCCTGGGCATGACGTGCTGTGGTATGGAATACCTCTTTGGTCAGTTTGGGTCAGGTGTCCTGTCTCTGCTTCTTCCCGGCTTCCCCTCCTCCCTGGCAGAGCATGAGGCTCACAAAGTCCTTGGCCAAACCAAAACATTACTATCAGCTCTGTTCCCAGGCCGAAAGTCAAAACACTGCACTGTACCAGCTACCAAGAAGGGGAAAAATGACTGCTACTGCTGAACCCAGGACAGTAGGACTTGGGAGTCCCCGCTAAATAAGGGCGGAAGAAAGCAAAGTTACTTTAAAGGTAAGCTCAGGCTGGACCTTGTGTTTGGCTGCACTGGTGTTCTGTGGGACAAGCCCCGCAGGCTGGGCCTGCAGCTGCAGCAGCTCTCCAGGTTCTTGCTTGCAGTGGTCAGTGCAGTTTGTAGGTGGCTCCCATGTGCCAGCACATGCTCACCTTGTCCAGTGTCCCCCTGCTCTGTGTGAAGAGCAGCTTTGGAGAGTGGGAGCTGCTTTTTCTTTCCTGTTACAAGGTGAGCCACAGTTTTGCTTCCTTTGCTGATACTTGTGTTGCCAAAGCAGGCCCAGTATTCACCTGTCCTTGTTTGTGTGTCAGAGGTGCTCTTCTGACGTCCCTCTCTTGCTGTTGGGTTGCAGAGGCTTGGCATGAGATGGGGACTGCATTTTGGTAGGTGCTGTGGATGTGCTGATGAGATGCAATCTTTCCAAAAAGCTCTCTCAACAGAAGAGAGTGGCACTAAGAGAACAGAAGTAGCATTCTCTCAGCTCTACAGAAGGAGCTGGATGCTATAACATGTCATGAAACTGTTTCTGTGTTGCATGGAGTGCTAACATGTGTTCCCAACCATCTGGATTTTTTTCAATGTAATCGTGAAAACCTTTTTCTTGTAATAATGCAGTGAAGCTTTTGCCCAAGGAAATGATGTTCCTCTTTGCCACTGGCAGAGCCTTTGCCAGTGCCTGGTGGCAGCGTGGGGCTGGATCTGGGCTCCCTGTGTAGGGCTCAGTGTGCCCCAGCTCAGTTGGGCTGGTCCCTGTGAGCCATCAGCAGTGGCCAAACAAGGATGGGTTGGTAGGTTTTAAAGGAAGAGAACTGTTATGTCTCATCTGCTGTGAACAAACATGCAGGAGAAGCCTAGGCGTGAAGCACAAGGCTTTGCTGGCAAAGCAGTTGGTGTGGTTGTGTGCATGGAACTGGGCTGTGTCCCCCTTCAGAGGGTGAAGTGCTGAATTCCTCCATACTTTCTGGCCTGTGCTTTTGGCAAGTGGGGCTTTGTGTCGCTGCTTAAATCACATTTACCTGGATTTTAGTTGTGATTACCCTAGCAGGGAAGAAAGCAGTAAAAGTGTGACTGTATGGCCCAATGTTCAACTGTGAGGGAGTGACTTTTGGGCGGAGACAGGCACATCCTTAGTTCTCTTTTGTTTCCTTTGGGAATCAATGTGGAAGGAAGTTCCCCAAATCAAACAAACGTTGGCAGAACTGTGCAGCAGATGGAGTTGTGGTTTAATGAGCTGCTGTAAAGCTTTCCCTCCAGCCCAGCAGGGATGTTCTAGCTAGGAGAAGCAACCTTCAAGCCCTGGAGCCCTGCAAATGTATTTTTAGAGTTGTGATGTGGGAATTGTTTTATCCATGAGGATTCTGGCTGATGTTGAGCTACAGGAAAATGGGATGTTGGTAGGATGATTTAGCCACTTGTATTTCCCAGATGTGCAGCACCCTGGCAGAGTGAGGTGGTTGGATAGCAGCACAAGTCTTCCCTTATTACGTGTCTGCATGACTTTGGGTTTTCAAATGCTGTTGTGTATGTCCAAAACCCTCAGCAGTGACTTTTCACAGGAAAGAAAGTGCAGGATTCCCCCTGTGGAGGCTGAGCTGCAGGTCTGCTTGAATAGCATCCTTCCTTTGGCTGGCAGCTAGTACCTGCTGCCTGAGCATAACGTGAGGGACCTTCTGCTGCGTGGGGATGGATGTGTGGATGGAGACTTCCTTCCAGCTGGTTATGGCATAGTCACAGAGGTTTGTGTTCCAGGAGTAAAAGCCTGGCTTCCGAGAGAGCTTCTCAGGGGCCTTCCCCATTTCAGGGACACTTGCTGAAAATACATGCCATGAGATTTGCTCTTGATCAGGGCACTTCCTCTGGCAGTGCTGAGGGGTAAGGGATTGCCAAGATGGCCATCTCTCAGCTGTCAGGCTTCAACCGCTGTCTGCTTTTTGCTTCAGGCTTTTTTGCTTCACTGGAGGGGGTCTGGGGCTTGTGTTTCTGTTGACACTAGCAGCTACTTCTAAGGAGGTTTTCTTGCTGTTGGGGTGTTTGCTGGTTCACGGATGACTCAAACCAAGGTTCCATTGTTTGTCTTTGTGCTCCCTTGCAAATGCTCCAAGCCATTCTGCGTGTGACTGAGAGCAGTGAGAGTATCCCGTGCTGTGTAAGACTGGCAGGGCCTTTCATCTGTGGGCTGAGCAAACTGCAGCGCTGTCAGCATCTCTTCAGCTGGGTTGTGGCAGGCAGACTTTGTAGCTGGAGCAGGAAGATGCCCACGTGCACTAGCAGGGTTCTCCTCTTGCGTTGTGTTCAGGAGTAACTGCGTGGAAGTCTGCTCCCTGTCCCGGTTTCTCCCGTATGTTTTAGTCCTGCAGAAGGCTGTTTTGCAAGGAGCCAAGTGCTGTTCCTGTGGGCAGCCTGATGTCTAATCCAGTTTTCTGAACAACCCAGGTGGTTCTTGCCTGTGGTGTCAGTGACAGATGAGCCTGAAGTAAGGGCCAAGTTGTCAGCTTTTCTAGCTGTCCTCTTGCCCCTGCAGTACTGCTTCCACAGCTCCGTGGGTTTGAACTTGAGCTCTTCAGTCGTGTAATCCATGAACTGTAAGAGCTCCCCTGGGAATGTTGTAGCAGTGTTCCTTGCTGCCAGGCAGGCTTTCTGTCTGACAGCCTTGCCAAGGTTTTCCCTCAGCGCTGGTTCTGTTAGTCCTGGCTCTAGCCCTTGATTATTGTTTTCTTAAAGTGTGTGCCTTTCATGGCCTAAAAGGCCCTGGAACTTTTTGCTGGATGGGGCCACAAGAAGGCGAGGGTTTCCCTCCTGTTTGGTGTTCCTGCAGGCCGTTACCCAAGGCCCCTCTCCAGGTTTCCTGTAGCCCCTTTAGGCACTGGAGCTGCTCTAAGGTCTCCCCTTGAGGAGCCTTCTCTTGTGCAGGTGGAACCAGCCCAGCTCTCTCAGCCTGGCTCCAGAGCAGAGCTGCTCCAGCCCTCGCCTCATCTCCATTTCCTCCTCTGGACTCGCTCCAGCAGCTCCACGTCCCTCTTGTGCTGTTGCCCCAGAGCTGGATCAGGCCTGCAGGGGGGGTCTCCCCCGAACACAGCAGAGGGGGAGAATCCCCTCCCTGAGCTGCTGCTCATGCTCTGAGGTTGCAGCCCAGCACAGGGAGGGGATCTGGGCTCAAGTGCCCACTGAAGCCAGGGCATGGGGCGCTTCTCATAGACCAACACCCCCAAGTGCTTCTTCTCAGGGCTACTTTCAATCCGTTCTCCCCCAGTCCAGAGGAGTCCATGGAGATGTTCTGGGGGCTGGAGCACCTGGTGGGAGCTGCCTCTGCCTGTGGGAGGGGCTTGGAGCTGGATGGGTTTTGAGGTCCCTTCAACCCAAACCACTCTGCGATTCTATGGTTAATATTTTACTGCTGAAGCATCTTGCTGATAAATCACGTCTCAAGAAACGAGCTTTTAAACTCAACAAATGACAGGTACTTTATAGCGCTGCCTTTGAGGGAAGTTCTGCCATGCTATAGAAAGCAATGAAATCCTGCCTAAAAATTCAGCAGAGTGAAAGGAAGTAGAAGATGGAAACAGCTTGGACCATGTTGTGTTACTGGTCATTAGAAAACACCTTCCTGAACAGCCTCCCTGAAAGTGTGAGCCAGAGTTTTATTCAAGATGAGTGGGGAAGGTAATAACCTCTGTCCCTAAATGGTCTACTCTCCTACTTCCTTTTCAAGTTCTTACGAGGACCTGTTTTGCTCTTGAACCTCTGAGTCTCTTGTTTTGTGTTGTTTTGGTTTTTTGGTTGGTTGGATGGTTTTTCTCTTTCTTTTTTCTTCTGGGGCTCCTTTATTTCTGAAATTTTGCTCAGATCCACAAGAAATCTGTGGTTTCCTTCGTCACGGCCACAGTTGGTGGGTGGACTCAAACTGGAAGTGTTTGTATGAACTTCTTGATGTCTTTGGCATGAAGGAGGCTTGGATGGGCGATAGCCCATTTGTGAAAAGAAAAGGTGCTCAGTTGACTTTGGGTGGTTGTTTATTCAGATCTCCTTTAATATTTCAAAACCAGCCATAAGGAGCTGACAGATTACAAGCTTTATGAAATATCAAAGTAATTATTTAGACTTTCATGCTTCTTTGTGCAGATGTGAAAGAATAAATACCCATAAAGTCTCAGAAGTGACACTTATCCTGGGCTGAGTCGTGGTAGCGATGTGGTTTTCTCCCCTGACCTGTCCCAGATAACTGGAACTATAGATGCTTGTCTCTCCAGGCAATGTATAATTCCCTCTGGTTTGTGCTGTGTGGAGAGATGAGGTTATTGTGAAGCCATGAAACTCTTGGGCTTCAACCTTTGGGTTCCCACTCAACCTCACATGAGATTCAAACAGCTTGTTTCTTAACATGCCCTGGAGAATGTTACTAAATCACAGAATCACGCAGTGCTTTGGGTTAGAAGGGACTTTAAAGCTCACCTAGTTCCATCCCACCTACCTTCCACTAGCCCAGGCTGCTTGAAGCCGGTTGCTGTGTTAGTAAAACAAATCCACCTGGTTCCTGCTGTGGTGTTTTATTTCTTTATTTAAGTATATTTTCTGTCTTAAATCTAAAACCGAAAGGTCAGAGTCCCATGGGAAGAGGGGTAAAAAGCAGAATTACAGGAATGCAGGAATTAACATGTGGACGCTTGTGTCAGTTTTAAGCTCAGCAGGTCTGTGGCTGAAGTGTGCCACAGCGTTTAAACTGTGATGCTTGGATCTAAATGGTTGTAATTCCTTGTCTTGAAACAGAGAGAATGTGAGGTCGAGGAAGGAGGTGTTGGAATGAGCTTGACTCAAGAGAACGCTGGGAGGAAGGAGGAGGGTGGGAAGTGAGAGATGATAACCCCAGCTCTGAGAGAAGCGCTCACAAATCGAGGTGAGGTTCTGCAAAGAGCAGATGGTGGCCCAGGCTTTGAAGTCTTAGTGGTGGCCTTTTAGCAAGCCAAGTGAGAGACGGTGTTCTTTGTTAGAGGTACTGCTGTGGACCCTCAGTCATGGCAGGCTCTGAGCAGGGGCAGGACAGGGCTTAGGCAGGGGCCATTGGTACCTGCTCATTTCAGGGAGGAACCTGCAGCTGGGTAATACACCCGAGTGTGATGCACTCTGAGTGTGGTGAGTGTATCAGAGTTCAAAGGGTTTAATGTAGCTGCTAAGCAGCTTGGGAGAGAAGATGATAGTCCCACATGTCTTTAGCTCCTTTAGTTTAATTTCTTTTATTTCTTAGGATGAGAATGTGTTGAATTTTTCTTGCTTGCTAAATGAATAGAATCTCTCCTGATGCTGCTGAGACCACAGTTCTGCTATTGCACTGGAGGCACCTTGCTTCAGAGCTGGGCTCTGATTTTCTAACTGTGTCCTGTGTGAGTCCAGCAGCTGTGGGATCCCAACACCTTTGCTCCCCAAGATTGGTCTGAGCTTTTGTCAGTGACTGGTGATGTGTTTGCCCACGGTTATTGGTTTTTTTTTGCACTGGCATTAGTACAGCTGTAAAATAAAGAGCCATTTGTTACATTCGTAGTGCGAAGGAACAAAGTGAAGGCTTGGCAAGGAGTGGCAGTGACTTTCGTCTCCTCTTTGTGTCCACCATGGTGCTGCTGGGACCAGTGGAGAGGTTATAGGGGGCTTGTTCAAAACATCTTTTCAGCTTCAACTCTGAAGGCTGCAGTGTGGCAGGGAGCCTGCAGTGTGCTGCAGAGCAGCCGCAGCACTGTGACAACCTTAGATTTCTTGTTTATTCCTTTATTTAGTTACTAGTGTCTGTGTTTGATCCAGAAGTCTCATTGTTCTGCCTGCCTGCAGGCGGTTGAGGGGACTGGTGGTTCTGGCAGGCGTGGAGCGGGCTGCTGGAGACAGGGCTGTCTAGAAGTGGGCAGTGGGGAGGGAAGCGTTCTTGTCTGCAGCAGGTCCCCTGCTTCTTAGGTTGGAGGGGCTGCTGCCCCTACGGAAGGGTGCACCAAGTCCCCCCAGGCAGCTCAGGTGTTGCTTTGCCACAGAGGGGCCCGAGATGGGCTGGTGAGACTGCCCTGGCTGTTCTGTGGGGCAGGGCCTGTGCTGGCTCTGCGTTGTGCCGTGGCAGTCACAGGGGTGTTTCACACCGGTTCACTTTCTGACCGCATCTGTATTGGTTTGGTTTTGGGCAGTGAATGAAACTCTGCTTTTCTTATGGTCTTATTACTTATGGTAATAATTACTTATGGTTTATTACTTTTTCAAGTTCCCTTAGGTGGTTTCATCAGCAAATGTCATCTTTTGTCATGTGGACACCAGATTTAATTGCTGAAAGGCCAAGTCTCCATTGTGCTTGTATTATTTAGTATTTTCCTTGCGTTAATCTGATGATACGTTCTGAAATTGAGTTTCCCCTTGTCCCTCCCCTCCCCCCTCCCCAATATTTGTCATCCTCTCTGTGTAGTAAGTAACATTTGGGTTAGTTGGCTTTAACCGGGGAGTAAGAAGGAGGCAGGGTTGGAATTGTTTTGAAAGCTATAGATGAGATTTTGCCCTATACAAGGGCATCACCTGCTCACTGCTGTAGCGCAGTACTGGATAATTTCAATCAATGGAGCTACAGCATTATGCAAAGTGATGGATACAGGTATTTTTCAAGTCCTCATTTCAGGAGGCCACTTAGTTTTACGAAAGTCATTTGGACATATTCATAGATGTGAGGTTTTCTCCACTTCACCGATTCAGAATGAATTTAATTGTGCTGAAACACTTGACTGAATTTAAATTTTAGAGTAATTCTTGTGCCTCTTCCTTCATTGATGCATCTGTTAAAACTGTATGGTTTTGTTCTCTTGAATTTGTTTGGGGTTCTGTGTTGGTTTTTTTTCCCTCCCAGAAAGAGGCATAAGGTCACGGTCACTCACTATTTCATTAGAATTAGCTTTTTTCAGGGACTGTGACCTTACCTTGTTGAAGCCACTTTGGCAGCTTTTTACCCGTACGGAAAACAACTTGTGTCATGACATGGCCAAGCCTGGGATTCTTCTTCCTCTTCGTCGTGCGCTTGCAGAACTCTTCCTTGTTACAGAAAACAGAGTTAGTGTAAGCAGTTCCTGTACTTGCACCCCTCCTCTATCCAGTGCCCAGAATGATACGTAATTCAGTGTTAAATTAAAAGCAGTTTTCCTTTACCTTGGCAAAGTTCATCAGAGCTTTAGAACCATTAAATGCTTCAGAAACATGACAAACTTTCTCTTGCGGAGTCTGGCAGCAAATTCTACTAGAGGGGCCATGCTGTTGCCATATCCATTGTGGAGCCTTATATAATAGTCCTGACTCCTCCTTATGCACTTCAGGCAGCAAGCCCTACAGCCACTCTTTATTCTGAGAGGAACGCTGCTTTAATAATTAATTTAAAGGTATTTAAATGTGCTTTTCCTTGAGTTGGTTTTGCACACTACGTAGGAACAGTCTGTAAGGAACTGATTTCTGTGTTCACAAAGTGTGTTCTAGTCAGGGAGAGTCTTCTGTGTAGTTCAGATACCTTTGGTTCATGGGGACTACTGTAATGATCAGCATTTTAATGATAATGAGTAGGATGATATCTTTACTAGAAGTGTTGGTGTTCACTGAAGGCTTTGTTGCAGGAGCTTGGATCTCTGCAAGAGTATTTGCTTGCCTTAAATACTGAAGATCAACTTCATCGCTGCACAGCACAGGCCATAAGATTGCACATTGTGGTTTTGCAATATCTTTCTGACAGGCAGAGATAATGAATGGTTTCTGACTGCCCAGTGCAGTTGTATAAAGCAGAGATAAATGTACTTTGACTTCCCAATACCCTGAAAGGCTTCTGAAATACGTGAATGAGCTACGCACAAATGTTCTCCTTTCCTAGTCAGCTGATGTGCCACAAAGTGGCTGTTGGGTTTCATCTGGTTTACCAAAGTGACCTCTCAAGTGCCAAAAGGTGGGAATGGGGATGGGGGCTGGTCTTTCAGTAGCTGGAAATGCAGTTGCCTTGCTGGAACTGCCTGGGTACATGACAATTGTTGCACTACTAACTTCTTAGGTTGGAGGGGCTGCTGCCCCTATGGAAGGGTGCACCAAGTCCCCCCAGGCAGCTCAGGTGTTGCTTTGCCTGGGAATCGAAGGAGCTGGGAATCGAATTTTCTGTTGTTTTTTCCTGTTATTCTGCTGTCTGCTAAAATAACTCCTGCCTCCTGAGGTACACAGCAGGAGCAGAACACCACACAGAGGAGTGGGAAGGTTTCATCAGCGCTCTGAGGTCCCTGAAGGAAAGATACTGCAGTCTGTCATTCCAGTGGAATGGGCACACGAGGGCATTTGAACGTGTTGTTGTGGGACTGTGAGCACAGTCTAGTGGGGATGGGATGGAGCAGCCCTGAGGAGAAGGACTTGGGGTTTTGGGTGATGAGAATCTCCCCGTGACCTGGCTTGAGTGTGCGCTTGAGCCCAGAACCCCCCTGTGTGCTGGGCTGCATCCCCCCCCAGGGCGTGAGGAGCAGGTCAAGGGAGATCTCAGGCACAAGTTTTTCCCTGTGAGGGTGGTAAGGCCTTCAGCATTGGTGTTCAATAAACTGTGGCAATCAGCACCTCATGAAGGTGCCAGCACATCCCTAATTTTTGTGGTGTGGCAGGGATGAGTTCCTTGTCTCTTGGCTTTGCTGCATGATTAACTTTGGTTTTGAACAGTTCTGTGAAGGGCAATCCCCAAAGAGAGTGGCTGCAGCGAGGCTTTCCTAGTGAAATGCCTGGCGTCAAGGAACTGGTTCATCATGAGCAGTTTCGCGAGCCCACTGCTGTGTTGTTCTGAATATTTGTGGGACATCCTGAGCCCACTGATGCTTCTGCTGGTTACTCGTACAAATACTTCTCTCTTCTATCGTTTTTAGCATCAGAGAAGGCCGTGAGATGTCTAAAGAAAATCTTGTCACATTTCATCAGTGCTGTGACTAGGAGAGAAAAGCAGAGAACCCATTTTTATCATTTTTATTAAAGAACAGGAATTTGATGCAGCACTGTAAAGCAATTTCATGAAGTAAATAGGAGCTGTGTGTGCATAGATAGGAGCCTACTATTTTTAGCTAAAGCAGGAATTGAATGTAAAGTGCTGTAGACACTGACATTGGTTACAGGCAGTGGCTTTGACTCAGATTCACACCAATATGTGAGTATCTTCAGGAGATTTGTTTGAGGTTTGTATCGGGTGCAAGCAGGACCAGGGCTGGAAGCATTAGTTTTGAGTTTCATAGTGATAGCTCAGATTAAAAAGGTTGTGTTCTGTCATATTCTGGGAAGCAGCCTAAAAGCTGCAAATTTTAGGAAAAGTGTTGATTTGCCTGTCTTACGAAATCCAGAATATCATAGAATCCTAGAGTGGTTTGGGTTGGAAGGGACCTTAAGGCTCACCCAGCTGCAGCCCCCTGCTATGGGCAGGGACACCTTCCAGTAGAGCAGGTTGCTCCGAGCCCTGTCCAACCTGCCCTTGGTCTCCTCGAATTTGTGAATCTCCTGAAGCCTCTGTTGTTTGAGGAATGGGTGGAATAACCAGCATTTCCCATTTTAATTTTCCAGCTGTATAGCAAGGCTGTGCATATGGCAAGGGTCACCTGTGTGTTCTTTCCCCAGTGCTCAGTGGAAACTTCCTTTTGGATGGCCAGGACGCCTCAGGTGGAGGAGGAAGGTAGATTGAAAGGTACCATTGTCACATGGTGGCAGGGGGTTGGAACTGGATGAGCTTTAGGGTCCCTTTCAACCCAAAGCAGTCTGTGATTCCATGATCTGTGTGCTGTGGATTTCCTACATCAGATGTGCCTGGGGAGCAGATTTAAACTTCTGCACTCAGCTTAATGTTCTTGGAATTTGTTTGTCTTTCTCTGCTGTTAGTTGATGCTCCGAGGCTGAGGAGGCTGCTACAAGCACACAGTTTCTGGAATTGAGAGCCATCGCTGCATGGAGGCCTCAGCGAGCCTGGCCTGTGCCAGCAGATGTGTCTTTTGCTGGAGGTCAGCTCTGATGCAGTTCTACTGTGGGACAGGGGCTCTGTTCCACTCTGTCCCTGTGCTGTTCCTGAAGCCTGGGGCACTGTTACTTGTGTGCCCCTTTAATTTGCAAGTCGGTGGAGGATGGGTTTGAAAGGGAGCAGGTGGCTCCCCCTTCCTGCCTGGACTCCTCCTCTTCCAAGAGCTGCTGGAGCCCATGGGTGTGGGATGGTCGGATGTGAGCTGGGTGGGTGGGCTCCACATCCGGGAGACTGAGGAGGTGCCTCCTTCCCTAGAGCTGAGTCCTGTGTCAGACTGGCTGGGAAGCAGTGGAAGGAGGAACTGGGGAGGCAGGAGACACACACCTCTCCGTGTACTGCCCTGCAATTCCCACTTGGTAGAGGTTTGGTTCCCCCTGGAGATCACTGTCTGAAATTGCGTGTGGCTCCTGGTGCTCTAGAGAACGTGGGCTGGCCCATCTTGTGCAAAGCCACCGAGGTGCAAAGCAAAATGAGTATCTTTGGTTTGAAACGGGACCGTTTTTCTTATTCCAGGTACCTTCATCACCACCAATTCAGTGAGACTGGAGGCCCCCTTGTAGACTGGAAAGACAGCTCAATCTAGACTTGTTTCCAGGGAATGAAATGGCTTTATTAACCTTTGTATTTCTAAACTGCAGGCATGAGTAATAGTGATGGTAATACCCTAATTATCTGTTGCTGGGCTGGGAAGCAATCAAATGGGCATATTCTCTGGACACAGTTTTGAGGTTAATGTTCTTGGTTTCCCAAAGGAAAATGTAATGATGCTGAGAGTCACATTTGCAATGTAAAGAGAAAGGTGTGTGTGTGTGTGTGTGTGTGTGTGAGAGAGACAGAGAGCAAGACTGAGATGGGGTTTACAGGAGACAATACATGGTCAAGAAGTTTGTTTCCTTCTGTGTGCATTTGCCAGGGGGGATGTTTCCTCATCCCCTTTGGCACTCTCCCCTGAAAGGGAGTTCAATGGCCCTGGGAGTGCCCATCACCTCCTTTGTGAGCATGTGAGGGCTGTGGAAGACCAAACAATGCTGACACTGGATGAAGAAACTTGTGGTGAAGTCCTATTTGAAATGAGGCAGTGAGTGTTAAGATACAAGGTGCTTAAGGTATAAGGCTTATAGGCAGAAAGGTATAAGGCTTATAGACAGAAAAAGGGTTGTCAGCAATTTTGAGTTGCAGGCAGAAACTTGTTGGAGTCCCCAAGAATTGTTAGCTGTATTTTAAGCTACCTGCATGAGGCTGGGGTACTTAACGGTCAGATTTAAAATCATCTAAAATTGATACAGGGGTTTAGAACTCTCCAAAAACTTCCTGGAACTTTTAAGGTGTGAAAGATTCCTGTAGGAGCACTGTGCTTTCATCTGCAGCAGCTCATTTGGCTGGGCTGGGCTGGGCTTTGACCTCTGCTGCTGTGGCTCAGAAAAAAAACTTCCTTAAATGTGGATTTGTCAGAGGGACACTTGTCCCTTTCCTTCAAATCTTTCTTCTCTAAATCTTGTCCATTGAAAAGGGTTATAATTCATAAATAACATTACAAGAGCTCTTGAGGCTTGCCTTTTCTGGGTAGGACTTGGGAGTCCCTGCTAAATAAGGGCGGAAGAAAGCAAAGTTCCTTTAAAGGTAAGCTCAGGCTGGACCTTGTGTTTGGCTGCACTGGTGTTCTGTGGGACAAGCCCCGCAGGCTGGGCCTGCAGCTGCAGCAGCTCTCCAGGTTCTTGCTTGCAGTGGTCAGTGCAGTTTGGACTCACCTTGTCCAGTGTCCCCCTGCTCTGTGTGAAGAGCAGCTTTGGAGAGTGGGAGCTGCTTTTTCTTTCCTGTTACAAGGTGAGCCACAGTTTTGCTTCCTTTGCTGATACTTGTGTTGCCAAAGCAGGCCCAGTATTCACCTGTCCTTGTTTGTGTGTCAGAGGTGCTCTTCTGACGTCCCTCTCTTGCTGTTGGGTTGCAGAGGCTTGGCATGAGATGGGGACTGCATTTTGGTAGGTGCTGTGGATGTGCCGATGAGATGCAATCTTTCCAAAAAGCTCTCTCAACAGAAGAGAGTGGCACTAAGAGAACAGAAGTAGCATTCTCTCAGCTCTCTCAGAGCTGGATGCTATAACATGTCATGAAACTGTTTCTGTGTTGCATGGAGTGCTAACATGTGTTCCCAACCATCTGGATTTTTTTCAATGTAATTGTGAAAACCATTTTCTTGTAATAATGCAGTGAAGCTTTTGCCCAAGGAAATGATGTTCCTCTTTGCCACTGGCAGAGCCTTTGCCAGTGCCTAGTGGCAGCGTGGGGCTGGATCTGGGCTCCCTGTGTAGGGCTCAGTGTGCCCCAGCTCAGTTGGGCTGGTCCCTGTGAGCCATCAGCAGTGGCCAAACAAGGATGGGTTGGTAGGTTTTAAAGGAAGAGAACTGTTATGTCTCACCTGCTGTGAACAAACATGCAGGAGAAGCCTAGGCGTGAAGCACAAGGCTTTGCTGGCAAAGCAGTTGGTGTGGTTGTGTGCATGGAACTGGGCTGTGTCCCCCTTCAGAGGGTGAAGTGCGGAATTCCTCCATACTTTCTGGCCTGTGCTTTTGGCAAGTGGGGCTTTGTGTCGCTTCTTAAATCACATTTACCTGGATTTTAGTTGTGATTACCCTAGCAGGGAAGAAAGCAGTAAAAGTGTGGGAGTGCCTTTTGGGGGAAGACAGGCACATCGTTAGTTCTCTTTTGTTTCCTTTGGGAATCAATCTTTATGGTGTGTGGAAGGAAGTTCCCCAAATCAAACAAACCTTGGCAGAACTGTGCAGCAGATGGAGTTGTGGTTTAATGAGCTGCTGTAAAGCTTTCCCTCCAGCCCAGCAGGGATGTTCTAGCTAGGAGAAGCAACCTTCAAGCCCTGGAGCCCTGCAGATGTATTTTTAGAGTTGTGCTGTGGGAATTGTTTTATCCATGAGGATTCTGGCTGATGTTGAGCTACAGGAAAATGGGATGTTGGTAGGATGATTTAGCCACTTGTATTTCCCAGATGTGCAGCACCCTGGCAGAGTGAGGTGGTTGGATAGCAGCACAAGTCTTCCCTTATTACGTGTCTGCATGACTTTGGGTTTTCAAATGCTGTTGTGTATGTCCGAAACCCTCAGCAGTGACTTTTCACAGGAAAGAAAGTGCAGGATTCCCCTGTGGAGGCTGAGCTGCAGGTCTGCTTGAATAGCATCCTTCCTTTGGCTGGCAGCTAGTACCTGCTGCCTGAGCATAACGTGAGGGACCTTCTGTTACTCTGCTGCGTGGGGAGAGGTGTGTGGATGGAGACTTCCTTCCAGCTGGTTATGGCATAGTCACAGAGGTTTCTGTCCCAGGAGTAAAAGCCTCGCTTCCGAGAGAGCTTCTCAGGGGCCTTCCCCATTTCAGGGACACTTGCTGAAAATACATGCCATGAGATTTGCTCTGTATCCCGTGCTGTGTAAGACCGGCAGGGCCTTTCATCTGTGGGCTGAGCAAACTGCAGTGCTGTCGGCATCTCTTCAGCTGGGTTGTGGCAGGCAGACTTTGTAGCTGGAGCAGGAAGATGCCCACGTGCACTAGCAGGGTTCTCCTCTTGCGTTGTGTTCAGGAGTAGCTGCGTGGAGGTCTGCTCCCTTTTTTTTTTTTGCACCTCTGCAACATTATTTTGAAGAGTGTTTGGTGTAATAAAATGGAAACCACATGGATATAATGGGCACCTTGGCATCCTGGAGAGAGCACATCAGAGGGGAGAGGTGGCAGTTGTATGTCCTGTGGGTCATATTTGGATGTGGTGGAGGATGAGTTTGAAAGGTATATTTGTGGGAAATCTTTTGAAATGCTTGAAGTTTGATTTGTCAGAGGGGCAGCAACAGCTCTTCCTTGGCATAGAATCACAGAGTGGTTTGGGTAGGAAGGGACCTTAAAGCCCTCCAGTTCCAACCCCCTGCCACGGGCAGGGACACCTTCCACTAGAGCAGGGTGCTACAAGCCCCTGTGTCCAACCTGGCCTTGAACGGTGCCAGGGATGGGGCAGGCACAGCTTGTCTGGGCACCCTGTGCCAGCGCCTCAGCACCCTCGCAGGGAAGAACTTGTGCCTAAGAGCTCATCTCAGTCTCCCCCCTGGCAGGTTAAAGACATTCCCTGTCCTGTTCCTGTAGGCGGTTACCCAAAGCCCCTCTCCAGGTTTCCTGTAGCCCCTTTAGGCACTGGAGCTGCTCTAAGGTCTCCCCTTGAGGAGCCTTCTCTTGTGCAGGTGGAACCAGCCCAGCTCTCTCAGCCTGGCTCCAGAGCAGAGCTGCTCCAGCCCTCGCCTCATCTCCATTTCCTCCTCTGGACTCGCTCCAGCAGCTCCACGTCCCTCTTGTGCTGTTGCCCCAGAGCTGGATCAGGCCTGCAGGGGGGTCTCCCCAGAACACAGCAGAGGGGGAGAATCCCCTCCCTGAGCTGCTGCTCATGCTCTGAGGTTGCAGCCCAGCACAGGGAGGGGATCTGGGCTCAAGCGCCCACTGAAGCCATGGCATGGGGAGCTTCTCATAGACCAACACCCCCAAGTGCTTCTTCTCAGGGCTACTTTCAGTCCGTTCTCCCCCAGTCCAGAGGAGTCCATGGAGATGTTCTGGGGGCTGGAGCACCTGGTGGGAGCTGCCTCTGCCTGTGGGAGGGGCTTGGAGCTGGATGGGTTTTGAGGTCCCTTCAACCCAAACCACTCTGCGATTCTATGGTTAATATTTTATTGCTGAAGCATCTTGCTGATAAATCACGTCTCAAGAAACGAGCTTTTAAACCCAACAAATGACAGGTACTTTATAGCGCTGCCTTTGAGGGAAGTTCTGCCGTGCTATAGAAAGCAATGAAATCCTGCCTAAAAATTCAGCAGAGTGAAAGGAAGTAGAAGATGGAAACAGCTTGGACCATGTTGTGTTACTGGTCATTAGAAAACACCTTCCTGAAAAGCTTTCCTGAAAGTGTGAGCCAGAGTTTTATTCAAGATGAGTGGGGAAGGTAATAACCTCTGTCCCTAAATGGTCTACTCTCCTACTTCCTTTTCAAGTTCTTACGAGGACCTGTTTTGCTCTTGAACCTCTGAGTCTCTTGTTTTGTGTTGTTTTGGTTTTTTGGTTGGTTGGATGGTTTTTCTCTTTCTTTTTTCTTCTGGGGCTCCTTTATTTCTGAAATTTTGCTCAGATCCACAAGAAATCTGTGGTTTCCTTCGTCACGGCCACAGTTGGTGGGTGGACTCAAACTGGAAGTGTTTGTATGAACTTCTTGATGTCTTTGGCATGAAGGAGGCTTGGATGGGCGATAGCCCATTTGTGAAAAGAAAAGGTGCTCAGTTGACTTTGGGTGGTTGTTTATTCAGATCTCCTTTAATATTTCAAAACCAGCCATAAGGGGCTGACAGATTACAAGCTTTATGAAATATCAAAGTAATTATTTAGACTTTCATGCTTCTTTGTGCAGATGTGAAAGAATAAATACCCATAAAGTCTCAGAAGTGACACTTATCCTGGGCTGAGTCGTGGTAGCGATGTGGTTTTCTCCCCTGACCTGTCCCAGATAACTGGAACTATAGATGCTTGTCACTCCAAGCCATGTATTGTCCCCTCTGGTTTGTGCTGTGTGGAGAGATGAGGTTATTGTGAAGCCATGAAACTCTTGGGCTTCAACCTTTGGGTTCCCACTCAACCTCACATGAGATTCAAACAGCTTGTTTCTTAACATGCCCTGGAGAATGTTACTAAATCACAGAATCACGCAGTGCTTTGGGTTAGAAGGGACTTTAAAGCTCACCTAGTTCCACCCCACCTACTTTCCACTAGCCCAGGCTGCTTGAAGCTGGTTGCTGTGTTAGCAGAACAAGTGCACCTGGTTCCTGGTGTGGTGTTTTATTTCTTTATTTAAGTATTTTTTCTGTCTTAAATCTAAAACTGAAAGGTCAGAGTCCGATGGGAAGAGGGGTAAAAAGCAGAATTACAGGAATGCAAGAATTAACGTGTGGACACTTGTGTCAGTTTTAAGCTCAGCAGGTCTGTGGCTGAAGTGTGCCACAGCGTTTAAATTGTGATGCTTGGATCTAAATGGTTGTAATTCCTTGTCTTGAAACAGAGAGAATGTGAGGTCGAGGAAGGAGGTGTTGGAATGAGCTTGACTCAAGAGAACGCTGGGAGGAAGGAGGAGGGTGGGAAGTGAGAGATGATAACCCCAGCTCTGAGAGAAGCGCTCACAAAACCAGGTGAGGTTCTGCAAAGAGCAGATGGTGGCCCAGGCTTTGAAGTCTTAGTGATGGACTTTTAGCAAGCCAAGTGAGAAACGGTGTTCTTTGTTAAAGGGGCTGCTGTGGACCCTCAGTCATGGCAGGCTCTGAGCAGGGGCAGGACAGGGCTTAGTCAGGGGCCATTGGTACCTGCTCATTTCAGGGAGGAACCTGCAGCTGGGTAATACACCCGAGTGTGATGCACTCTGAGTGTGGTGAGTGTATCAGAGTTCAAAGGGTTTAATGTAGCTGCTAAGCAGCTTAGGAGATGTTATGGTTTAAACCCAGTCAGGCGACTTGTTCACTCACTCTGCCCTGTTGGCAGATCCTCTGCTGTTGACCAACCAGGTGGCCTTTGGTAAGTGTGTATCCCAATGCTTGAAAGTTCCCCCACCCATTGCTCTCAGTGTAGTTTTTAACAGCCCATTGTACCGTTCAATTTTCCCAGAGACTGGTGCATGGTAGGGGATGTGATATACCCACTCAATGCCATGCTCTTTGGCCCAAATATCTATAAGGTCATTCCGGAAATGAGTCCCATTGTCTGACTCAATTCTCTCTGGGGTGCCGTGTCGCCACAGAATCTGTTTCTCAAGGCCCAGGATAGTGTTCCGGGCAGTGGCATGGGGCACAGCGTATGTTTCCAGCCACCCGGTGGTTGCTTCCACCATGGTAAGCTCATGGCGCTTGCCTTGGCGGGTTGGTGGCAGTGTGATATAGTCAATCTGCCAGGCCTCCCCATATTTATACTTCAACCATCGTCCTCCATACCAAAGAGGCTTTAACCGCTTGGCTTGTTAAATTGCAGCACATGTTTCACACTCATGAATAACCTGGGCAATAGTGTCCGTTGTTAAGTCCACCCCTCGATCACGGGCCCATCTGTATGTTGCATCTCTGCCCTGATGGCCTGAAGTGTCATGGGCCCACCGGGCCAAAAATAATTCACCTTTATGTTGCCAATCTAAGTCCATCTGAGCCACTTCAATCTTAGCCGCTTTATCCACTTGTTGGTTGTTCTGGTGTTCCTCAGTGGCCCGACTCTTGGGTACATGGGCATCTACATGACGTACCTTCACCACCAGGTTCTGCACCCGGGCAGCAATATCTTTCCACAGTGCAGCAGCCCAGATGGGTTTACCTCTGCGTTGCCAGTTGCTCTGCTTCCATTGCTTCAACCACCCCCACAGGGCATTTGCCACCATCCATGAGTCAGTATAGAGATAAAGTACTGGCCACTTTTCTCATTCAGCAATGTCCAGGGCCAGCTGGATGGCTTTCACCTCGGCAAACTGACTCGATTCACCCTCTCCGTCAGCAGTTTCTGCAACTTGTCGTCCAGGACTCCATACAGCTGCCTTCCATCTCCGATGCTTTCCCACAATATGGCAAGAGCCATCAGTAAACAAGGCATACTGCTTTTCACTTTCTGACAGTTTATTATATGGTGGGGCCTCTTCAGCACGCACCACCTCCTCCTTTGGTGACATTCCAAAATCTTTGCCCTCTGGCCAGTCCATGATGACTTCTAGAATGACTGAGATTTCCTATTCGAGTTCGTTGTGTAATTAGTGCAGCCCATTTACTCCATGTAGCATCAGTTGCATGATGTGTAGAGGAGACCCTGCCTTTGAACATCCAGCCCAGCACGGGCAGCCGGGGTGCCAGGAGGAGCTGTGCTTCAGTGCCAATCACTTCCGAAGCAGCTCGAACCCCTTCATAGGCTGCCAGTATCTCTTTCTCAGTTGGGGTATAGCTGGCCTCAGATCCTTTGTATCCCCGACTCCAGAAGCCGAGGGTCAACCTAGAGTTTCCCCTGGAGCTTTCTGCCAGTGGCTCCAGGTAGGACCATTCTCCATGGCTGCAGTGTACAGTACGTTTTTTACATCTGGCCTGGTCCGGACTGGTCCAAGGGTTACTGCGTGAACTATCTTGCGTTTAATTTGCTCAAAGGCTTGTTGTTGCTCAGGGCCCCATTTAAAATCATTCTTCTTCCGGGTCACATGATAGAGAGGCCTTACAATCGAACTATAATTTGGGATGTGCATTCTCCAGAACCCCACTGCACCCAAGAAAGCTTGAGTTTCTTTCTTCTTAGTTGGTGGAGACATTGCTGTTATCTTGTTGATCACATCTGTGGGCATCTGTCTACGTCCATCTTGCCATTTTATTACCCAAAATTGAATCTCCTGTGCAGGTCCCTTGACCTTACTCCATTTTATGGCAAAACCGGCTTTCAGCAGGATTTGGATTATTTTCCTCCCTTTCTCAAAGACTTCTTCCGCTGTATTGCCCCACACAATAATGTCATCAATGTATTGCAGATGTTCTGGAGCTTGCCCCTGTTCCAGTGCAGTCTGGATCAGTCCATGGCAAATGGTAGGGCTGTGTTTCCACCCCTGGGGCAGTCGGTTCCAAGTGAACTGGACACCCCTCCAAGTAAAAGCAAACTGTGGCCTGCACTCTGCTGCCAAAGGAATGGAGAAAAATGCATTGGCAATATCAATCGTGGCATACCACTTGGCTGCCTTTGACTCTAGTTCATACTGAAGTTCTAGCATGTCCGGTACGGCAGCACTTAAGGGTGGTGTGACTTCATTCAGGCCACGATAGTCTACTGTTAGTCTCCATTCTCCATTAGACTTTCGCACTGGCCATATGGGGCTATTGAAGGGTGAGCGGGTCCTGCTGATCACCCCCTGACTCTCCAGTCTACGGATCAGCTGATGGATGGGAATCAGGGAGTCTCGGTTGGTGCGATATTGCCGCCGGTGCACTGTTGTGGTCGCAATTGGCACTTGTTGTTCTTCAACTTTCAGCAACCCCACAGCAGAGGGATCTTCTGAGGGAGCAGGCAAGGTGGACAGCTGCTCAATTTCCTCAGTCTCCAAAGCAGCAATACCAAAAGCCCACCGGTACCCTTTTGGGTCTTTGAAGTACCCTCTCTTGAGGTAGTCTATGCCGAGGATGCATGGAGCCTCTCGACCAGTCACAATAGGGTGCTTTTGCCATTCCCTCCCAGTCAGGCTGATTTCAGCCTCCAGCACAGTCAACTCTTGGGATCCTCCTGTTACTCCAGAAATATAGATGGGTTCCACCCCTTGACAGCTTGATGGCATCAGGGTACACTGTGCACCGGTATCTACTAGAGCCTTGTACTTCTGTGGGACTGATGTGCCAGGCCATCTGATCCACACAGTCCAGTAAATCCGATTGTCCCCTACCTCCACCTGGCTGGAGGCAGGGCCCCTCTAATGGTCGTCACAGTGTTGGACACTTAAGTCGTGGTGAAAGGGATTATTCTTCATTATCACAGGAGATGGAGTAAAATCAGCTCTTCCATTCCATCTGGGAAACTGCTCACCAGAGACTGAAGCCGTAGATCTCATGGGACGATCAGTCTTGGCCCTTGCTCCCCTCTTCAGTTCACTCACCCGTTCCTCCAAAGCTGAAGTAGGTTTTCCATCCCACTTTGTCATGTCTTCTCCGTGATCCAGCAGGTAAAACCATAGGGTACCCCGTGGCGTATACCTCCTGTATCTCCTCTCTTGAACAATAGGACGCCTTTTGTTAATAGCTGAGACGTGTGTTGGTACACGTGAGGAGCTGGATAAATCAGATAGATCGTCCCTCAATTGTTTGAGATCCTGGGAAAGTTTTTCCACAGCTGAGATGATGGAAGGGGTGAGATTGTCTTCGAACTCTCGGAGTTTATGAACCATTTCATCCACTGTTAGTGGTACTATGTCATTCCAGGTCACTGTTGCCAATGAATGGGCATATGATGACGGTGCATTCCGTGTAAGTTTTCGCCACATGGGTCGTGTACATTCGACTTCATCTGGATCTATAGGTGTATCCCCGTTATTCGGCTTGATGTGATAGAGCATCTCTACGATGGCTGATTCCCTCAGAGACTGGATGCCTTTGTCTATAGTAGTCCACTTGGCCGAACGACTCGTAACATCGTCCTTGTACGGAAACCTTTCTTTCACAGCTGCCAAGAGCCGCCTCCAAAGGCTGAGGGACTTTTTCTCTCTTGCAATTGCTTTGTCAATTCCCCCTTCTCTAGCAAGTGATCCCAGCTGCTTGGCTTCTGTACCTTCTAGTTCGTGACCATCGGCCCCACTGTCCCAGCATCGGAGTAACCAGGTGATGATGTGCTCCCCTGGTTGACGGGTAAAATCTTTTCGCATATTCCGCAGCTCGGTTGAGGTCCGAGGTCGAGAAGTTACCTCTTCTTCTTCTTCTTCGTCATGTGATGATGACTCCTGGTCAGATTCTGGACCGGGTGGTGAATTCATTGTTTCTTCATCTCGCTTCACCCTTCTTGCCTCCTTTTTGCTTGTTCTCTTGCGTACAGGGGCAACCAATATTGGTACGAATTGGTCCTCTGGTTTGGCTGCAGTGATTATCACTGTGGTTTGAGTAGCGACTGTACTTGTTGCTGGGGGTGGTGCAGCTGCTGTGCTTGGAGCTGGGGTAACCGCGCTGTCTGTTGCAGTTGAAGTTTGAGCACCTGCTGTACTTGCCGCTGGGGTAGCTGCTCTGTTCATTGAGGCCAAAGTTTGAGTAGCGACTGTACTTGTTGCTGGGGATGGTGTAGCTGCTGTGCTTTGAGCTGCAGTAACCGCACTGTCTGTTGCAGTTGAAGTTTGAGCAGCTGCTGTACTTGCCGCTGGGGTAGCTGTGCTGTTCATTGCAGCCAAAGTTTATGTAGCGACTGTTGCTTTGCTCTGAGATCCGCCGACATTCTTTTCCTTTTGAAGGTGCTGGATAGTGTTGAACAAGGCCCTGTAAGCATAGGCCAAGCCCCAGCACGTTGCCGTGATTTGTCCATATCTGGTATGGCCAGAATGACCACACACCTCATTTAAGTGTTTTACTAATTCTTCTGGATTTTGCAGTTGTTCGGTAGTGAAATTCCAAAGTACTGGAGGGGCCCACTGACCTAGATACTTGCCTATACTCTCCCACACACCCTGCCACTCATGGCTGTCCAGCCTCAGGGAAAATCTCTCGGTCCTCCTACATCGTCGTTTGACCCCAGACAAGACCCAAACGTGAATCTGCTTAACTCTTGAAATCAGTAGTGGGCAAAACACACTCTGTATGCGTGTTAGCATGGTGATTCCCATCACCATCAGCAAACAAGTCTCAACAGCATTAAAAGGCCATTCAAAAAATTCAAAACTCTCAAATGTAAATGGTCTGGGGGGACGACTGGGAGGGTAAAAGGATGTCTCCTTCACAGGTTGAGCACCTGAGAAGGAGAAAAAAGATGTGTAATTGCTAAGCACCTCCATCATATACCTCCCAAAGTATAAAGGTGGTGACCACACTGGGAACATAAGCCAGATCAGTTTCATGATCAATGATTCTATTGTATTACAAGTCATTACCATAAAGTACAATGGGACAAAAACCTTAGCCCAAGCCCCACACTTGAAAAACACTAATACAGCAAATACCGGATGGAAGTAAGATACGATATACTGAAACTGTGAGATCAAGAGGAACAACCTTGAGAGCCAATAAATCAGCATCGTGACGAGTGACTATAAATCCGGTCAGATCTGTCGTTATCTCAACCCCTCGTGCCTCACGTTGGGCGCAAAAAAGAAACTGTTTTGGTTTAAACCCAGTCAGGCAACTTGTTCACTCACTCCCAGTGAGTGGTGCCGGGCTGACAACAATCGAGGGCCGTCCACCCCCCGCACCGGGGCTCTCCCCTTCCCCGCTCCCGGAGGAACGGGGAGGAGGATCGAAAGGGTGCAACTCCTACGGGTTGAGACAAGAACAGTCCAGCAACCAATGTACAACACAAATCACCACCGCTACTATCAACTACAACAATGATAAGGGAAATTAACAAGGGAAGAGAATACGATACCACCGGCCAAGAAACGAGTTCCACCCAGAAGCCCGTGTCCTTCCGGGTGACTCCCAGTTACCCCCCACCCCGGGCATGACATGCTGTGGTATGGAATACCTCCCTGGCTAGCCCGGGTCAGGCGCCCCATCTCTGCTTCCTCACAGCTTCCCCTCCTCCCTGGCAGAGCATGAGCCTCACAAAGTCCTTGGTCAGGGTAAACATCACTTAGCAACAACCGAAAACATCGGCTTCACCAACACTGTTCCCAGGCTGGAAGTCAAAACACAGCACTGCACCAGTTAACACAAAGGAAAAAACATGACTGCTACTGCTGAACCCAGGACAGGAGAGAAGATGATAGTCCCACATGCCTTTAGCTCCTTTAGGGTGTGTGTTCCTCTAAGACTACTTAAAGATCAGCTTTGCCCCTGCTTTTACTGTTTCAATCTCTGATTTTGTTACTGAAACTTTATTTGCAGAGAAGAAGGTAGTTCAAATGAACTTTACCAATCCACTGCTGATCAGATGAGTGGCCTTCCAACAAGCTGTAGAGAACTTAATGGCCTTTTCAAAACAAAGGAATACAAGCTTGAGAAGAGCTGGCCTGAGGGCCCTGCAGTTCAGAAGCCTCAGTTCTGAGTGGCAGAGCCAGGAGAAGGGTGATGGGAGCTTCTGTTCAGTTGGAGACTGAAGGCAGTTTAGTTTAATTTCTTTTATTTCTTAGGATGGGAATGTGTTGAATTTTTCTTGCTTGCTAAATCAATAGAATCTCTCCTGATGCTGCTGAGACCACAGTTCTGCTACTGCACTGGAGGCAGCTTGCTTCAGAGCTGGGCTCTGATTTTCTAACTGTGTCCTGTGTGAGTCCAGCAGCTGTGGGATCCCAACACCTTTGCTCCCCAAGATTGGTCTGAGCTTTTGTCAATGACTGGTGATGTGTTTGCCCACAGTCATTGTTTTTTTTTTGCACTGGCATTAGTACAGCTATAAAATAAAGAGCCATTCATTACATTCGTAGTGCAAAGGAGCAAAGTGAAGGCTTGGCAAGGAGTGGCAGTGACTTTCGTCTCCTCTTTGTGTGCATCATGGTGCTGCTGGGACCAGTGGAGAGGTTATAGGGGGCTTGTTCAAAACATCTTTTCAGCTTCAACTCTGAAGGCTGCAGTGTGGCAGGGAGCCTGCAGTGTGCTGCAGAGCAGCCGCAGCACTGTGACAACCTTAGATTTCTTGTTTATTCCTTTATTTAGTTACTAGTGTCTGTGTTTGATCCAGAAGTCTCATTGTTCTGCCTGCCTGCAGGCGGTTGAGGGGACTGGTGGTTCTGGCAGGCGTGGAGTGGGCTGCTGGAGACAGGGCTGTCTAGAAGTGGACAGTGGGGAGGGAAGCGTTCTTGTCTGCAGCAAGTCCCCTGCTTGTTAGGTTGGAGGGGCTGCTGCCCCTATGGAAGGGTGCACCAAGTCCCCCTAGGCAGCTCAGGTGTTGCTTTGCCACAGAGGGGCCTGAGATGGGCTGGTGAGATTGCCCTGGCTGTTCTGTGGTGCAGGGCCTGTGCTGACTCTGTGTTGTGCCGTGGCAGTCACAGGGGTGTTTCACACCGGTTCACTTTCTGACCGCATCTGTATTGGTTTGGTTTTGGGCGGTGAATGAAACTGTGCTTTTCTTATGGTCTTATTACTTACGGTAATAATTACTTATGGTTTATTACTTTTTCAAGTTCCCTTAGGTGTTTTCATCAGCAAATGTCATCTTTTGTCATGTGGACACCAGATTTAATTGCTGAAAGGCCAAGTCTCCATTGTGCTTGTATTATTTAGTATTTTCCTTGCGTTAATCTGATGATACGTTCTGAAATTGAGTTTCCCCTTTTCCCTCCCCTCCCCCCTCCCCAGTATTTGTCATCCTCTCTGTGTAGTAAGTAACATTTGGGTTAGTTGGCTTTAACCGGGGAGTAAGAAGGAGGCAGGGTTGGAATTGTTTTGAAAGCTATAGATGAGTTTTTGTCTGCCCTATAGAAGGGCATCACCTGCTTACTGCTGTAGCGCAGTACTGGATAATTTCAATCAATGGAGCTACAGCATTATGCAAAGTGATGGATACAGGTATTTTAAAGTCCTCATTTCAGGAGGCCACTTAGTTTTACGAAAGTCATTTGGACATATTCATAGATGTGAGGTTTTCTCCACTTCACCGATTCAGAATGAAATTAATTGTGCTGAAACACTTGACTGAATTTAAATTTTAGAGTAATTCTTGTGCCTCTTCCTTCATTGATGCATCTGTTAAAACTGTATGGTTTTGTTCTCTTGAATTTGTTTGGGGTTCTGTGTTGGTTTTTTTTCCCTCCCAGAAAGAGGCATAAGGTCACGGTCACTCACTATTTCATTAGAATTAGCTTTTTTCAGGGACTGTGACCTTACCTTGTTGAAGCCACTTTGGCAGCTTTTTACCCGTACGGAAAACAACTTGTGTCATGACATGGCCAAGCCTGGGATTCTTCTTCCTCTTCGTCGTGCGCTTGCAGAACTCTTCCTTGTTACAGAAAACAGAGTTAGTGTAAGCAATTCCTGTACTTGCCCCCCTCCTCTATCCAGTGCCCAGAACGATATGTAGTTCAGTGTTAAATTAAAAGCAGTTTTCCTTTACCTTGGCAAAGTTCATCAGAGCTTTAGAACCATTAAATGCTTCAGAAACATGACAAACTTTCTCTTGTGGAGTCTGGCAGCAAATTCTACTAGAGGGGCCATGCTGTTGCCATATCCATTGTGGAGCCTTATATAATAGTCCTGACTCCTCCTTATGCACTTCAGGCAGCAAGCCCTACAGCCACTCTTTATTCTGAGAGGAATGCTGCTTTAATAATTAATTTAAGTTATTTAAATGTGCTTTTCTTTGAGTTGGTTTTGCACACTACGTAGGAACAGTCTGTAAGGAACTGATTTCTGTGTTCACAAAGTGTGTTCTAGTCAGGGAGAGTCTTCTGTGTAGTTCTGATACCTTTGGTTCATGGGGACTACTGTAATGATCAGCATTTTAATGCTAATGAGTAGGATGATATCTTTACTAGAAGTGTTGTTGTTCATTGAAGGGTTTGTTGCAGGAGCTTGGGTCTCTACAAGAGTATTTGCTTGCCTTAAATACTGAAGATCAACTTCATTGCTGCACAGCACAGGCCATTAGATTGCACAACCTCAGTGATGTGTGGTTTTGCAGTATCTTTCTGACAGGCAGAGATAATGAATGGTTTCTGACTGCCCAGTGCAGTTGCATAAAGTAGAGATAAATGTACTTTGACTTCCCAATACCCTGAAAGGCTTCTGAAATACGTGAATGAGCTACACACAAATGTTCTCCTTTCCTAGTCAGCTGATGTGCCACAAAGTGGCTGTTGGGTGTCATCTGGTTTACCAAAGTGACCTCTCAAGTGCCAAAACGTGGGAATTGGGATGGGGGCTGGTCTTTCAGTAGCTGGAAATGCAGTTGACTTGCTGGAACTGCCTGGATACATGACAATTATTCCACTACTACCTTCTTAGGTTGGAGGGGCTGCTGCCCCTATGGAAGGGTGCACCAAGTCCCCCCAGGCAGCTCAGGTGTTGCTTTGCCACAGAGGGGCCTGAGATGGGCTGGTGAGACTGCCCTGGCTGTTCTGTGGTGCAGGGTCTGTGCTGGCTCTGCGTTGTGCCCTGGCAGTCACAGGGGTGTTTCACACTGGTTCACTTTCTGACTGCGTCTGTATTGGTTTGGTTTTGGGCAGTGAATGAAACTGTGCTTTTCTTATGGTCTGTAGAAGTGGCCACTTGGAGAAGGAAAGCAGCGCTGGAGGGATGGTTACCTTCCTAACCTATTTTTTTTTGACACAAAGGGCAGCTCCCCAGAGAAGTTGTGATGTTCCAGGGACAGAATTCATTATCCTAAAATCATAGAATCCCAGCCTGCTTTGGCTTGCAAGGGACCGTAAAGCTCATCCAGTTCCAGCCCCCTGCCAGGGGCAGGGACACCTTCCACTAGAGGAACTTACTCCAAGCCCCATCCAACCTGGCCTTGAGCACTGCTAGGGATGGGTCAGCCGCAGCTTCTCTGGGCACCCTGTGCCAGTGCCTCAGCAGCCTCACAGGGAAGAACTTGTGGCTAAGACCTCATCTCAGTCTCCTCTCTGGCAGGTTAAAATGGATATTAAAAAAACTTCTAGAATGTCCCTCTGAAAATTCTGGGGGAAAAAACCACCTCACCACAGAAGCTAAATTGAAGCCTGTTTCTAGTTTTCCTAATCTATTGATTTCTCAAGGAAAATATTCATTACCTTGGTCATTGAACAGAATGAGTAGCTGGAAATTTGATAAAAAAAGCATTTCTGGGCTTTGATCTCCTTAAGAGAAATGGTGCAAAGTCAATCAGCAGCAAAATGAAAAGGAATCCGCGTGAATGTATACGTGAGGCATCATCAGAGCTACTTTTGCATGAGCACAGCTTTCACTGTGTGATGAGCAGCCGGCAGTGCTTAGAGGACTAAATAATCCTTATTGAGGACGAGCAGTTCTGAAGAGCACGGTTCATGTCCGCCTCAGCTCTCTCTTATCATATAGATAAATCAGTTCTGATGTGATCGCAATTGGAAAGAATCGTGTGCGTTATTTTCAAAATGATGATTCTTGTTTTACATCAACCTCATCTTTATCCAAAATGCTCTGTAAACGGTTGTTTGGGGCTCTTCTCTTCTGCAAGAAACCTTGCAATATAATCTTTTTGGAAAATTGAGGGATAATCTGCTTCATTCAAGAGCTAGGTTTGCTTCAGCGCTCTGTTTTTCTACTTTGCCAAAACCCATGTGTGAATGATTATCGCATGATACTCTAAAGCCTTCTAATGTTGCATGTACACATATATGCTATTAGCTGCAGCAATGACAGTTTTATGACCTTTAGGTGAGGTAGTTCGTATCTTCACAGATTTGGGAAAACAGTAATGATGCTTTTCTTTCACTTGTCTTAACTACCTTTTTAACTGTGAGCCGTCAGCACATTCACTGAATTATGGCAGTAGAAAAGTATGCAGAACTTTGATCCTGGACTAGACAGTAATTGAGAAAAGCTAAAAGAGCTCTTCTGCAGTCACAGGGGTATTTTTAAGAGAGGATGTATTCATGCCTGTCTTTCCTAGAACCAAGTATGAAGATGAAATAGAGCACTGTGGGCTTTTGGGAAAATAAGCAAGCCTGATGTTTTATCATCTTTCTTGGGTTTAATACATATCTCTACAAAGTCTGAGTCAAACATTTATTCTGACCTGGGTTTTAAATTCTCTGTTAGTGTAGAAATAGCAGATAGTACACACTAAAGTTCAAGACCTGCTGTTAAGCAGGTTTGATGCTTGAATGCTTCATGTAACTGATGCGCGGATTGACTCCACAACTCGTTAAAGTTGTAAAGTAGGTATGCTTTTTATTCAGCGCTGAGACGCACGGGGATAATTCCTCAAAGTCATGCGTACCTCAGTGTTGTTTCCCTCTACATTTATTCTCTAAAGTTATACATATTCATAAGGTTGCACAATACGCCTATACATATTCATATCCTATTCCCCGCTTCGTATTATAATGAGCCAGAAGGTCCTCCGCGCCTGCGCAGTGCCCCCTCTGGTCATGGGCAGGGGTCTCAAGATGAAGTAAATGAGTCTTCCTCTTCTTGCACTTTTCACCTTTTTAGTCTTTATGTGTGGCCTTAGAGTTTGGTCAGTGTCCCAGCCGTAAATCCTCTACTTCTCCCCTTTATCAGTAGAGTTTGATCAGTGTCCCAGCCGTAAATCCTCTACTTCTCCCCTTTATCAGTAGAGTTTGATCAGTGTCCCAGCCATAAATCCTCTGCTTCTCCCCTTTATCAGTAGATTCAGGCGTCTGCTTAAATAACAGGACCGGAGGTCTCTGTTCTGCTTATCAGGCATTTACAACAGATAGTCCTTTTGTTTAAACAAACTCCTCTAATCCCCTTGTACAACCCCGCTGTACAACCCCCTTGTACAACCTCCCCTGTACAATGGTCAACCCAATAACCATTCAGTCCCAGAAAATTCAATAATTCCACCATTCACTGGACACATTTTTCCTTTGTTTGTCTGAGTGGGTGGTTTCATGATCCTAATTCCAGTGTTAACTGATTTGAGATAATGCTGTCCACGTTAATTGGGTTTTCCTTACTGTGTCAGGATGTTCCCATTCGGAAGCAAATAAATTCTGAATGGTAAACAAAAGAAAGAGTCCTTTAAATCCAAGACGGCAAACCATTTCTGATTCGATTTAGTCAATACGGATTAGCTATTACTGAATATCCTCTACAAATTTGTTGATTTCTGAGATCTTGAACCAATCTGCAACTTTTCTTTACTGGCAAGATAGGAGTATTATATTCCAATTCACATTCATGATTTTTTTTTTAATTTTTTTTTTTTTTAATTCCCTTTCCTGCAATTTTAGGGGCTATTGTTTTATTCTAATTGGGCAGCCCCCCTTTTTTATTTCTACTTTAACAGGCAAAGCATTTTTCGCTTTACCTGGAACTTCAGATGTCCATATTCCCAGGTATACCTGGATTAAGGATTTCTTCTATTTCAGGGAGGTCCTCCTGTTTGCTTTTTCTGTTGAATTAAAGATAAACTCAAAACTGCAATTAATTGATTTTTAACTCTTTAATTCCATTTTGCCTTCTTTAAATGTTGCTTTTTTCCAATTTGTGCCTCTTTTTGCCTTTTTTTTTGTTTGTTTTGTTTTGGTTTTGGTTTTTTCTTTTCTTTTCCTTGGTGGCCAGTAGCTCCCACATCTGTAACAAATTCTTTTCCTTCTGAATTAACGCCGAATAAGTTGCTCCTGTATCCACTAAAATTCCACTTTATTTCCTCTGGTCTCTAGTTTTAATTTAATCAGTGGATCTACTAGGGCAGATTCCCCAGGTCCTTTGTCCATGGCATTCTTCCCCCAGGGCAAAAACTCTCCACAGCACCCGGTCCCATAGGAGAAAAACCCACTTCCCCCACCTTTGCCCGACATTCCTCCTCCACCAGTTTCAAAACATTCAACAACCCCTCAGTCCCGTCTATCAACATGTCTGTTCCCACTTGTTTGCCTGCCCCAGCACTCATTCCGTGCTCAAACACAGGAGCTGCTCGAGCTCCCCTCCTTTCCCCTTTGGTGGTTTTCCCTTTTTTTTGTTTTTTGTTTTTTGTTTTTTTTTCTTCTCACAGCTGCTCACCCTGCTCTGCAGGGGTTACAGATGCCTGCCTCTGCAGGGGACTTGCTGCAGACAAGAACACTTCCCTCCCCACTGCCCACTTCTAGACAGCCCTGTCTCCAGCAGCCCACTCCACGCCTGCCAGAACCACCAGTCCCCTGAACCGCCTGCAGGCAGGCAGAACATCACCCCACAATGGGTCCTCACGGCCGCTCACTGCTTCGTCGGGCAAAAGTAAGGGGGAGAAGGGATTCCAGCCATAGGGAATAGCCAAGGAGCAGCTCCCATCCTGTCCCCTTCCCCATCCTGGATGCACTTGGAGGAGCGCTCAGGAGAAGGCTGCTGCCAGCTTGACAGCCCTTGAGCCTAAGGCGAGCTGGGGCAGTGCTTTCCTTTGGGCAGCAGCAGGAATGTGGCTCCTTCCCACCCCTCCATAGAATGGGATGGGATGGAATGGAATGGAATGGATCATGGAATGGGTTGGGTGGGAAAGGAGCTTGGGATCATCCAGTTCCAAGCCCTTGCCATGGGCAGGGATGCCTTCCATAGAGCAGCTTGCTCCAAGCTGGCCTTGAGCACTACCAGGGATGGAGAATCCAAACCTTCTCCATCCATCCCATCCCAGTGCCCTCATAGGGAATCCCTTCCTTATCTCCAACCTGCAATTCCCAGTCAGAACCCATCACCCCTTGTCCTATGGCTCCAATCCCTGCTCTTCCACTCCCTCCCAGCTTCACCACGGATTGGTACGTGATGGTCGGAATCACAGACCTGGCTTGGGCCAATTCCGAGACCCAGAAACGTTGGATCCAGAGGGTCGTGGTCCATGAATATTACACTAACGTCTCCGGCGGCTTCAACATTGCCTTGGTGGAGCTGGACCAGCCGGTGCAGTGCGGGTACCACGTGCAGCTCGCCTGCCTGCCCGATGCGACGCTCAGCGTGTCCCAGCTCTCCGAGTGCTTCATCAGCGGATGGGGCGCGAGGGAGGCCAGAAGTGAGTGCCCGACGGCCCCGTTGGCCTTGGGATGCCGGGTCATGGATTCATGGAATGGGATGGAAGGGAGGGTAAAGCTCATCCAGGTCTATTGGATGTTGCTTCGACTGGGGATGGAGCATCCTGACCTTCTCCATGCAACCCATCCCAGTCTCCCACCACTTCCTTCTCTCCAACTTGAGCATCCCTGGTTCAGTTGGAACCCATCACCCCTTGTCCCATCGCTGAAGGTCCCTCCATGTCCTCCTTATGTTGAGGATGCAGAACAAAGGGGATGCAGCCCATGCCATGGGGCGGTGTTGATGGCTCCCATTGATCTTTTCAGCCCCAAATACCCCCATATCCGTCCCTTCTCCCCACAGTCCTGACCCCCTTTGTGTCCCCACAGCGGGGGCATCGTCCCCATCTGCCCTGCAGGAGGCCAAGGTCCGCCTCATCGATGCTAAGCTCTGCAATAGCAGCCTATGGTACCGAGGGGCCATCAAGAGCCACAACCTGTGTGCTGGGTACCCGCAGGGTGGCATCGACACCTGCCAGGTAAGGATGTGCCACTGGGGCTCCCTTCTCCTTTCCCATGTGCAGGGCCTTGCTCTGCATCCCCCTTTATCCCAGCTTTGGAAGCGCATCCAGCTCCTGCTCCATCATCCCTGCGCAGGGACCATAGAGGTTGGAGCTTTAAGAGCATTGAGATTCCACCACTAAACCATGTCGTGAGCATGGATTCATGGAATGGGTTAGGTTGGGAAGGAGCTTAAAGGATCCAGTTCTAAGCAAGGGGCGAGGATGCCTTCCATTAGACCAGGTTGCTCCAAGCCCCATCCATCCTTCTCCATGCAACCCATCCCAGTGTCCCACCACCCTCATAGGGAACAATTTCTCCTTATCTCCAACCCATAGTCCCTCGTTCCAGTGGGAACCCATCACCCCTCGTCCTATGGCTCCAATCCATGCTGAAGGTCCCTCTCCATACCCAAATGATGAAGGAGAACCCTTCCATCCACATAGGATTGGTCGCATTGCCATGGCGACCCATCCCCATCCTCATCCTCTCCCGTTCTCCTCCATAGGGTGGCAGCAGTTGTCCCCTCCGCTTTGTCATGGCCACCCCTCCCCATCCTCTCCCGTTCTCCTCCATAGGGTGACAGCGGTGGTCCCCTCAGGCGTTGCCATGACCACCCATCCCCATCCTCATCCCCTCTCTGTTTCTCCTCCATAGGGTGACAGTGGCGGTCCCCTCATGTGCCGGGACAACCATGCCAACTTTTTCTGGGTTGTGGGGCTGACGAGCTGGGGCCGCGGCTGCACCAGGGCCAAGCAACCAGGGGTCTACACCTCAACAAGGCACTTCCATGAGTGGATCCTCCACCAGCTGGGGACGTTCCACTCCGCGGGAGCCTCCGCGACGCCCCCGACATGGAGCCACCAGCACGGCTCGCATGCACCCATCCAGCAGACGATGCCGGCTCCGACGGCCTCGAGCACCAGTGACATCTGCTCCTTCCCATACCGGGTGCTCCTGGAATTTGTCAGTCGGGTGCAGGAGTTGCTGCAGGCTCTAAGGGGGAAGAAGCCTTGAGGAGCGGCGTCGCTTGAAGTTGGCTTCAGCTTCAATACAGTTGCCTTATTTTCCCATAGAGAGGATGCTTTGCGTGCCCACCTGTTCTTCTGGTCCGTGCGCAGGGATGGGGATGAGGGATGGAGGGCAGGGAACAGCGGGAAGCGGGAGCTGGGAATCAGGGAATCAACCAGTTTGTGAAAGACTTTCAGGAGCATCAAGTCCAATCATTGCCCCACCATTAAAGCATGGCATGAAGAGGCAGGTGGGACAGCTTCCATTAGACCAGGTTGCTCCAAGCCCATCCATTCTTCTCCATCCCACCCATCCCAGTGTCCCAGCACCCTCACTTCCTTATCTCCAACCTGAACTTCGCTGTTCCAGGTGGAACCCATCACCCCTTGTTCTACGGCTCCAATCCATGCTGAAGGCTCCTCTCCACACCCAAATGATGAAGGAGAACCCAAACTTCCATGGTTCTGCTTCATCCCTGCATCCAGCTGGAGCATCCCACTTCATCCTTGCATCCAGGTGGAGCATCCTGCTTCCAGGCGTGGGATCTTCCCTTAGGACCTCACAAGCTTCAAGGTTGTATCCATCCCAGCTCCCAACACCCATCCCAGCACTCTTTGGACCTCTCCCAGATGCCAGCACTGGGGTCCCCAGTGCCTGGAGCAGGGACTGGGGCCAGGGCTCACAGAACCCAGTGCACCCCCAGCACCCATAGAGCCCACAGCACCCATAGCATGCATTGCACCCATACCACCCCCACCACTGCCAGCAACCACAACAGCTCCAGTGCACCCAGTCAGCCCAGCACCTATAGAAACCCCAGCACCCTCAGAACCCCCCAGCACCCTCAGCACTATATAGCTCCGGTATCAGGGTCCTAGTGCCCGCCCGCTGCCTCCTCCCTGTCAGGAGCCGGTCCCAGTGCCCGCCCCGTATTGCGCCGGAATCAGGGTCCTAGTGCCCGCCTGCTGCCTCCTGCCCGGCAGGGACCGGTCTCACTGCCTCCCCCCCCGCCCAATAACTCCGTGCCGCAGAAAACACATGGACCCAGTCAGAGATCAATATGATCAGACAAAAGCCATTTTTTACAAAGCCGTAACTCCTTATATAGTATTTCTTACATGCACTTACAGTGATTTGGCATACTATGATTGGATACATGTCTTGATTTGGCATATTATGATTGGATACATGTCTCAAAGACCCTTTGTAACTAACATATAATTGGTTAAGCACAGGTGTGAGAACTTGACCTCGAAAACTTGCCAACAGTCCACAGTTCTCATTACCTCAGTGAATTCCAGCTGCTTCTTATCTTGCTTGTTCAGGCTTCCTGGGGCCTCTCATGGCCTTGCTGCATCTTTCAGGATTATTCAGAATTTATGTACCAATTATCCATTCTCCTGTGAGAACACTGCCTCCACATCTCCCCCTTTTTGTTTTATATATGTTTTGGGTGCCCCTACTTGAGCAGGGGATTTGGCCTAGATCATATCTCCAATATATGCCAACTACAGGCTGCTGGGCCTGCCCCTTTTTTCTGCTGTATGGCTCTCTGGTAACAGGGGAGGCCATCCTTCACATCAAGGTCTGGCATGGCATGTGTCCCCACTGCCAACAGCGGAGCCCAAACAGCCCAAAAGCAGGACAGAAACACCCCAGAAGGACCCCAAAACCACCCTGTCCTGCTTCTCCTAGGGGATACAGGGTCAGAGCCCCAAACTAGCCCCAAAAGAGGCCACAAATACCCCAAATACACCCCAAAACACCCTAAAACCACCCCCAAAACCACCTTGTCCTGCTTCTCCTATGCAATACAGAGCCCCAAAATAGCCCCAAAAGAGGACAAAAACACCCCAAAACACACCAAAACCCTTGTCCTGCTTCTCCTATGGGACACAAGGTCAGAACCCCAAAACAGGACATAAACAAACAAAAACCACCCCAAATCACCCTAAAACCACCCCAAAACCACCTTGCCCTGCTTCTCCTATGGGATACAGGTTCAGAGCCCCAAAACAGGACAAAACCAGGGCAAAAACAATGCAAAACACCCCCAAAACGACCCCCCAAACCACCTTGTCCTGCTTCTCCTGTGGGATACAGGGTAGGAGCCCCAAAAGAGAGCCAGAACAGGCCAAAACAGGGCAAAAACACCCACAAAGCACCACCAAACGACCCCCAAACCACCCCAAAACCAACATGTCCTGCTTCTCTTATGGGATACAGGCTCAGAGCCCCAAAACAGTCCCCAAAAAGGACAAAAACACCCCAAAAGTCCCCAAAACCACCCCCAAACTCCCCCAAAACCACCTTGTCCTGCTTCTCCTGTGGGATACAGGGTTAGAGCCCCCAAAAAGACACAAAACAGCCCAAAAAGCCACCCCAAAAAAGAGGCCAAAACCGCCTTGTCCTACTTCTTCTATGGGATACAGGGTCAGAGCCCCAAAACAGGCTAAAAACAACGAAAAACCACCCCAAAACAGCCCCAAAAAAAAACAAAACCACCCCAAAACCAACTTCTCCAGCTTCTCCTACGGCATTCGCGGTCTGAGCCCCAAAACAGCCTCAAAACAAGACAAAAACAGGCTAAAACCAGGCCAAAACAACCAAAACAACCCCCAAAACACCCTAAAACCACCCCAAAAATCACCTTGTCCTGGTTCTCCTATGGGACACAGGTCAGAGACCAAAAACAGCCCCAAAACAGGACAAAAACACCCCCAAACCACCCACAAATCACAACCAAATGACCCCGAAACCATCCTGTCCTGCTTCTGCTAGGGGATACAGGGTCAGAGCCAAAAAACTTGACAAAAACAGCCCCAAACCACCCCAAAAACCGTCCCAAAATGACCTTGTCCTGCTTCTCCTTTAGGATACAGGGTCAGAGCCCCAAAACAGACACAAAACAGGACAAAAACAGGCTAGAAACACCCCCAAAACACCCAAAAAACACCCCCAAAACCACCTTGTCCTGGCTTTCCTGTGCGATACAACGTCAGAGCCCCAAACCAACCCCAAAACAGGACAAAACCACCCCAAAACACACCCAAAACACCCTAAAACAATTTTGCCCTGCTTCTCCTATGAGATACAGGGTCAGAGCCCCGAAACAGACCCAAAACAAGACACAACCCGGCCAAAACTAACAAAAGACCCCCAAAACAGGCCAAAACCACCCCAAAACCACCTTGTCCTGCTTCTCCTATGGGACAAATGTCAGAGATCAAAAACAGCCCTGAAACAGCCCAAAACCAGGACAAAACCACCCCAAAACGACCCCAGAATGACCCTGTATTGCTTCTCCTAGGGATACAGGGTCAGAGCCCCAAAATAGGACAAAAACAGAATAAAACCACCCCAGAAAACCACCTTGTCCTGCTTCTCCGAGGGATAAAGGGTCAGAGCCCCAAAACAGCCCCAAAACAGGACAAAACCACCCCAAAAAAACCTCAGGACGACCCGAAAACCACCTTGTCCTGCTTCTCCTACGGAATACAGCATCAGAGCCTCAAAACAGACCCAAAACAGCCCAAAACAAACAAAACCACGCCCAAACCACCCCAAAACAACGCCAAAACCACCTCGTCCTGCTTCTCCTGTGGGATACAGGGTCAGAGTCCCAAAACAGGACTAAAACACACCAAAAAACACCCAAAACCAGCCACAGAAAATGCCCAAAACACCCCAAAACGCCCTTGTCCTGCTTCTCCTATAGGATACAGGGTCATAGACCCAAAACAGCCCGGAAACATCCCAAAACCAGATGAAAATTACCCCAAAACCACCTTGTCCTACTTCTTCTCTTTGATACAGGGTCAGAGCCCCAAAACACACCCAAAACACTCCAAAACCACCCTAAGGCCACCTTGTCCTACTTCTCCAATGCGATACAGTGTCAGAGCCCCAAAACAGCCTCAAAACAGGACAAAAACCCAAAACCACCCCCAAATCCAGGCCCAAACCACCCTTCCTACTTCTGCTATGCAATATAGGGTCAGAGCCCCAAAACACCCCAAAAACACCTAAAACCAACCCAAACCCAACCCAAAATCACCTTGTCCTGCTTCTCCTGTGAGATAGGTCAGACCCCAAAACAGCCCCAAAACAGGCCAAAGCCACCCCAAAACCACCTTATCCTGCTTCTCCTTTGGGATACAGCGTCAGAGCCCCCAAACAGGACAAAAGAACGCCAAAACATCCAAAACCCCCAAAACCACCCCAAACCACATTTTCCCAATTCTGCTGTAGGATACAGGGTCAGAGTCCCCAAAAGCAGCCAAAACAGGCCAAAAACAAACCGAAACCACCCGCAAAACCAGCCAAAAACCACCTTGAACTGCTTCTGCTACGGGATACAGGGTCAGAGATCCCAAACAGCCCCCAAAAGGCCAAATCACTCCAAAACCCCCAAAACACCACCAAACCACCCCAAAACCACCTTGTCCTGCTTCTCCTATGGGATACAGGGTCAGAGCCCCAAAACAGGACAAAAACAGGAGAAAAGCAGGCCAAAACACCCCAAACAACCCCCAAAATGGGACAAAACCACCCCAAAATCCCCTTGTCCTGCTTCTCCAATGGGACACAGGTCAGAGCCCCAAAACTGGAGAAAACCACCTGAAAACAACCCCAGAACCACCTTGTCCTGTTTCTCCTGTGGGACGCAAGTTCAGAACCCCAAAACAAGCTCAAAAAAGTACAAAAACAACGAAAAACTATTCAAAACCACCCCAAAAACAACCCCAAACCACCCTAAAACCACCAGAAAAACACCTTGTCCTGCTTCTCCTGTGGGATACAGGGTCAGAGCCCCAAAACAGGCCAAAAAAAGGACAAAAACAGGCCAAAACCACCCCAAAAACACCTTGTCCTGCTTCTCCTATGGCATACAGGGTCAGACCCCCAAAACATCCCCAAAACAGGACAAAAACATGCCAAAAGCAGGCCAAAACACCCAAAACAACCCCCAAAACAGGCCAAAACACCCAAAAATCACCTTGTCCTGCTTCTCCTATGGGACACAAGGTCAGAGCCCCAAAACAGGAAAAAAACAACCCAAAACCACCTTGAATTGCTTCTGCTGTGGGATACAGGATCAGAGCCCCAAAACAGACCCAAAACAGACCCAAAACATACCCAAAACACCCCAAAAACCACCCTAAGGCAACCTTGTCCTACCTCTCCTATGGGACACAGGGTCAGAGCCCCAAAACAGCCCTAAAACAGGACAAAAACAACCCAAAACACCCGAAAACCACCTTGTCCTGCTTCTCCTATGTGATACAGGGTAAGAGGCCCAAAATAGCCCAAAACAGAGCAAAAACAGGTGAAAACCAGACCAAAACACCCAAAGCAAACCCCAAACCATGCCAAACCACCCCAAAACCCCCTTGTCCTCCTTCTCCTAAGGGACACAGGGTCAGAACCCCAAAACAGACCCAAAATAGCCCCAAAACAGGCCAAAACCAGGCAAAAACAAGGCCAAACCACCCTAAAACCACCCCAAAATCACTTTCTCCTGCTTCTCCTATGGGATACAGGGTCAGAGCCCCAAAACAGCCACAAAACAGGACAAAACCAAGCCAAAAGCAGGCCAAAACACCCAAAAGAACCCCCAAAACAGGCCAAAACCAACCCAAAATTATCTTGTCCTGCTTTTCCTGTGGGATACAGGGACAGAGCCCCTAAACAGACTCAAAAGAGGCCAAAACCAACCCAAAACAGCCCCAAAACAGCCCAAAACCACCTTGTCCTGCTTCTGCTATGGGATACACCGTCAGAGCCCAAAAACAGCTTCAAAACAGGACAAAAACAGTCCAAAATCCCCAAAACAGCCCCAAAACAGGACAAAAACAACCTAAAACACACAAAACCACTCCCAAACCACCCCCCCAAACCACATCAAAACCACCTTAACCTGCTTCTCCTATGGGACACAGGGTCAAAGCCCCCAAAAAGACCCCCAAAAAAAAAACAAAACAGGAGAAAACCACTCCAAAACCACCTTGTCCTGCTTCTCCTATGAGATACAGGGTCAGAACCCCAAGCCAGCCCCAAAACACCCCCAAACAAACCGAAAACCACCTTGTCCTGCTTCTCCTGTGGGACACGGGGTCAGAGCCCCAAAACAGCCCTAAAACAGGACAAAAACAACCCCAAACCATTCAAAACCACCCCCAAACCACCCTAAAACAACCCCAAAATCACCTTGTCCTGCTTCTCCTATGGGACACGGGGTCAGAGCCCCAAAACCGGCAGAAAACCGGTGAAAACCACCCTAAAACACCCAAAACCACTCCCAAAACACTCCCAAACCACCCCAAGGCCACCTTGTCCTGCTTCTCCTATGGGTGGCACCCAGTGAGAACCCAAAACAGCCCCAAATCACCCCAACCCCCCCAAAATGGAACCTTCTGGAGGTCGCTGTGGAGCTGCTTTAGCCTGTCCTCGAGCTGCGACACCTTCTGGGGTAGGTCCAAGGCTGGGGGGGGGGGGTGTGGGGGGGACAAAGGGGAATAGGGGGGTGCACTGGGGCTTCCCATATTGGGGGGGGATCCCAGACCCACATGTGGGGGTCCCAGACCCACATACAAGGGGGACATGGGGGGGGTCTCCATATAGGGGGTCCCTGTACCTGATGGGGGGGGCGACCCCCGCGGCCTCTCTGGGGGTAGGGGGGGGTCAGGGCTCAGCACCGGTTCCATGAGGGAGAACAGGGACACGGCCCTTTGCACTGGGGGGGTGGCACGTCAGCACCCCAAATCCAGCCCAAACCACCCCAAAATCCCCCTCCAGGACCCCCACATATCCCTCATCCCTCCCAAAAAGCGGCGCTGGGGCCCTTTAGGGACCCCAACCCCTCCCCATAACCATCAAATTCCACTTCCCAGACCCCCGCAAGCCCATCAGGACCCCCCCCAAATCCCCACATTCCCCCGTTGGCACCCACCAGCCGCTCTTCCCCTCCTGCAGCTGCCTCCTCAGTGGCCCCAGGGCAGCTTCTGGGGAGTCCATGGGGCTGCCCCGTAGCTCTGGGCCCTGCTGGATCTGGGCCCCCCGAGCCCCTGAGAGCCCCGTGGCCTCCAGCATCAACCTGGTGGCAAGGGGGGGGCCCAAAGCCAAACGTTGAGGGGAGTTTTGGGGGCCCAAAGGGGTCCAGATCCCATTTTTGGGGGGAGGGGGGGGTTGGGGACCCCAAAAGGACTGCAGGGACCATAGAGGGGTCGGGGGCACCCCAAAAGGTCTCAGCACTGGGTTTAGGGAGAATCTGGGGGGGCTTTAAGGACCACTATGAGCCCAGCACCCACTTCAGAAGGAAACCCAGGGGGGTTTAAAGTATAGAGGGGGTCCCTAAAGGGTTCTGGGGTTCAGGAGTGGGGAGGAAAAGATCATGGGGGAGGGCCCAGGGGCAATTTTGGGTTGCAGGGGGGGAAACTGGGCTGCAGGATGCATTTGGGGGGGGCCCTTGAGAGGGTTTTGGGTGCATGGGAGAATCTATAGGGTGGTTTTGGGGTGCAGAGGGGTTGTTTTGGGGTGCAGTGGGGGTAGATTTGGGTGCAGAGGTGTGTTTTGGGGTGCAGGGGGTTGTTTTGGGGTGCAGTGGGGGTAGATTTGGGTGCAGAGGTGTGTTTTGGGGTGCAGGGGGTTGTTTTGGGGTGCAGTGGGGGTTGATTTGGGTGCAGAGGTGTGTTTTGGGGTGCAGAGGGGGGGTTGGGGTGTCGTGGGGCTTCTGGGATGCATGGGGGGTGGTTTTAGGGTGCAGGGGGCATGATTTTGGGGTGCGGGGGGGCGTTTTGGGATGCAGGTGTTGTTTTGGGGTGCAGGGGGGTGTTTTGGTCCCTGTGGGACCCCCCAAAACCCCACAGAGCCCCCCCAAAACCCTCTAATGCTCCCCACCCCACCCCCCAAACCTGAATCTCCTTGAGGTGCTGGTACCTGAGCCCCAAGTTAAGGAGGAAACCTGGGGAGGGGGGGTGTCACAAGGGGGAATTGGTGGGTGCTGGGGGGTTGTTGGGATCCCAATGGAGTTTCGGGGGTGTCCTAACAAGCAAAGGGGTTTGGGGGGGTCCTGTCATAAATTGAGACCACAATGGATCATAATCCAATTAAAATTTTATTAATTATAGCAAGTAGAATATGAGCAAAACCAGCGCTGGACGACAGGGGAGTCTGCGCTCCGCCAACTGCCGTGCTGAGCAGTTCAAACAGCCCGTTTTTATACATCTCACTTCCGTGTTCATGAAGTAGTGGAGGTACTCTGCGCATGCTTCCGCTGTTGTTAGGGGGTCAACCTCTGCCTCCTGGTGATCCTTGAGACTGAAGTAAGAAGTTTTCCTCCTTTGTTCCATACTTGACCTTTTACTCATATGTCCTTATATGGAGTTGTTTGTCTTATCTCCGCCAGTTCCTGGAACATCTTACAGTTATCTTTAGTCAACATCTGCTAAGCGGTACTTGGTTTAGTTTGTGTAAGGGATTACGGTTATCTTATCTTGCACAAGCTGTGTCTGGTGATTGTTTGAGTAAGCGATTTCACATCTTTTGTTGCCTAACCTTTACATTGTGCTTAACATAAATCTTAATAAACAATACCCTTATCCTTAGTTTCTTACAGTCCTGAGGGGTTTTGGAGGCTCCCCAATGAGCCTGGGTGTCCCCCCCCACTTTGGGGTGCAGCGGATACCACAGCAGGTTCCCTTTGATCTTCACATTCCTATAGGAACACCCCCACCCACCCCCGCCATGTATTTTAGGGACCGATCCGAGGTTTGGGGTCCCTCCAGATGTTGCAGTTCCTCCCCCCAGATGTTGGGGTGCCCCCCTCATCGCGGGTGCCGCACGTGGCCCATGATGTACTCCCGGATGGGGGCACAGGGCCCCGTGCACAGCCTGGAGGTGGGGGGGAGACAAAGAGAGGGGGTCAGGAGCACCCCAACCCCCCCAGGACCCCAAAAGCCCCCACTGGGGGGTCCCGCGGGCTCCAACCTGCGCAGGTCGGATCGGAGGGGAGCTCCAGCTCCGCCATGATGGGCGAAATTGGCGGGAACTGGACGGGACCAAACTGGGGCGGGCGCGGGGAGGGAGGGGGCGGGGCCCGGGCCCGATCCTGGCCCCTGCGCGCCCACCCCCGCAGCCCCCTCCCCCCCTCGCATCACGTGGTCATCACCCAGCACCGCCTCTTGCCCCACCCCCGCGGGCTCTTCGCCCTCCAGGTCACCTCGGGTCACGTGGGGCGGGGCCTCGGCACCCCCCCGCACTATAGGGGTGCCCCATAACTTTGAGGGGGGCACAGAGGGGGTGCCCCATAACTTGGGCGGCTCCATAGAGGGGACCCAGACCCCGCCCCATAACCTGGGGGGCTCCACAGGTGGGGAGCCCCATAACTTGGGGGAGGGCACAAAGGGGGACCCTCAGACCCCACCCCATAACTTGGGGGCACAAAGGGGGACTCCATAGTGGGGACCTGTGGTGGGGGAAGAGCCTGCATGCCCCAGTGAGGTTGGGAGCTACGCTGGTGGTGGCTCATGCCTCCGGTAGGGTCTCCCATTCCAGACCAGTCTCAGCTGAAGGGGCAGACAAAGTGTGTCCATGGCAGGATGGGCTCACCAGCCTTGGGCAACCATCCTAGGAGAAGGACAGCTCTAACTTCAAACCCCGGGCAGATGGAGCTCGTTGGGCCCTGTAAGGCCATCCAAGAAAAGGACACTCTAACCAAGCCTGCGACCGGAGGACTTTGCTGTCACCGTCCAAGCTCGCTAGGCCCTGGCAGACAAACATCAGGCGTAAAGGACGGGGCCAGTTCTGCGCATGCTGTGCCTCACCTAAAAAACCCACTGCTCCTTGGCTTTTTAGTCATCAGCGCGCTTGTAGTAAGCGTGGGTAAAGCCCCTCCCAAATGAAGTCAAGCCATCATCATAATAGTTGCTAACAAAGCCTGACATCCTTGAAGTTAGTCATTTACAACCCCATACATCACTCAACCCCAGTCACAAATCAACCCCATCCTTCAATCAAACCCATTCTTCAGTCAACACTATCCTTCAGTCAACCCCACCCTTCGGTCAACCCTGTTCTTCAATCAACTCCATCCTTCAATCAACCCCAGTCGCAAATCAACACCATTGTTCAATCAAAACATCTTCAATCAACCCCATCCTTCAATCAACCCCAGCCTTCAATCAACCACCATCACCAATCAACCCCATTCTTCGATCAACCATATCCTTCAATCAACCCCATCATTCAATCAATCATAGAATCATAGAATAATTAGGGTTGGAAAGGACCTTAAGATCATCCAGTTCCAAACCCCTGCCATCAGCAGGGACACCTCACACTAAACCATATCACCCAAGGCCTCGTCCAACCTGGTCTTGAACACTGCCAGGGATGGAGCATTCACAACCTCCCTGGACAACCCATTCCAGTGCCGCACCACCCTAACAGGAAAGAATTTCCTCCTTAGATCCAATCTAAACTTCCCCTGTTTCACTTTTAACCCGTTACCCCTTGTCCTGTCACTATAGTCCCTAATGAAGAGTCCCTTCCCAGCATCCCTATAGGCCCCCTTCAGATGCTGGAAGGCTGCTATGAGGTCTCCACGCAGCCTTCTCTTCTCCAGGCTGAACAGCCCCAACTTCCTCAGCCTCTCTTCATACAGGAGGTGCTCCAGTCCCTGATCATCCTCGTGGCCTCCTCTGGACTTGTTCCAACAGTTCCATGTCCTTTTTATGTTGAGGACACCAGAACTGCACACAATGCTCCAGGTGAGGTCTCACAAGAGCAGAGTAGAGGGGCAGGATCACCTCCTTTGTCCTGCTGGTCACGCTCCTTTTGATGCAGCCCAGGATATGGTTGCTTTCTGGGCTGCGAGCGCACACTGCTGGCCCATGTTCATTTTCTCATCAAATAATAATAATGGGGCTCTATGGGCTTATAATGGGGAACTGTGAGGCAATAATGGGGCTCTATGATGCAATAATGGGTCTCTGAGGCAATAATGGGGCTCTATGAGGCAATAAGGGGGCTCTATGAGGTTATAATGGGGCTCTATGAGGCAATAATGGATCTCTATGAGGCAATAATGGGGCTGTGTGAGCCTATAATGGGGTCTATGAGGCTATAATGGGGCTCTATGGCAAAATTATGGGCCTCTATGAGGCAATAATGGGGTTCTATGAGGCAATAACGGGGGTTTATGAGGCAATAGTGGGGCTCTATGAGGCAATAATGGGGCTGTATGGGGTTAAAATGGGGCACTATGACGCAATAATGGAGGTTTATGAGGCAATAATGGGGCTCTATGAGGCAATAATGGGGCTCTATGGGGTTATAATGGGGGACTATGATGCAATAATGGGGCTCTAAGAGGCAATAATAGGGCTCTATAGGTCTATAATGGGGCCCTATGAGGCAATAATGGGGATTTATGAGGCAATAATGGGACTCTATGAGGCAATAAGGGGGCTCTATGAGGCAATAAGGGGGCTCTATGAGGATATAATGGGGTCTATGAGGCAATAATGAAGTTCTGTGACGCAATCATGGGACTCTGTAAGGTAATAATGGGGCTCTTTGAGGCAATCATGGGGTTCTATGGGGCAGTAATGGGCTGTATGATGCAATAATGGGGCACTAGGGGGTTATAATTGGGCACTATGACGCAATAATGGGGCTCTATGGGGCTCTATGAGGCTATAATGGGGTCTCTGAGGCAATAATGGATCTCTCTGAGGCAATAATGGGGCTCTGTGACGCTATAATGGGTCTCTATGAGGCAATAATGGGGCTCTATGAGACAATAATGGGGCTCTATGAGACAATAATGGGGTCTATGAGGCAATAATGGGGCTCTATGATGCAATAATGGGGCTCTATGACCCACTAATGGGGCTCTATGAGGCAACAATGGGGCTCTATGACGCAATAATGGGGCACTATGACGCAATAATGGGGCTCTATGGGGTTATAGTGGGGCTCTATGAGGCAATAATGGGGCTCTATGGGGCTATAACAGGGTTCTATGGGGCTACAATGGGGCACCATGATGCAATAATGGGGGCTCTATGAGGCTATAATGGGGATCTATGGGGCAATAATGGGGCTCTATGGGGCTATAATGGGGCTTTACGAGGCCATAATGTGGCTTTACGAGGCCATAATGTGGCTTTATAGGGCAAAAATGGGGCTCTATTAGGCAATAAAAGGGTTCTATCGGGTTATAATGGGGCTCTCTGATGCAATAATGGGGTTCTATGGCGGTATAATGGGGTTCTATGGGACTATAATGGGGCACTATGAGGCAATAATGGGGCTTTATGAGGCTATAATGGGGTTTATGAGTCAATAATTGGGCTCTATGAGGCAATATTGGGGTTCCATGGGGCTATAATGGGCTGTATGATGCTATAATGGGGTTCTATGGGGCTACAATGGGGCTCAATGGGGCTATAATGGGGCTCTATGAGGCAATAATTATAGAAAGGGTTGGAAAGGACCTTAAGATCATTCAGTTCCAACCCCCCTGCCATGGGCAGGGACACCTCACACTAAACATGTAAGTTCCTCCGTTCTTCATATTACCACTGCTTTGTAAATGGAGGCTGGCCTTTGCTCTCCACACTAGAATGATGTATTGGAGATAAGGTAAGAAGAGATGATCCAGCTGATCAAAGAACACGAGACACAAACTTGTTGCCCAAGGATGCTCTGAAACTGGAATCCTTTAACTGCTATCTATGCAAATCACCCAGAATTTGTTTTACAACCTGCAGTTTAGCGAGAATTAAAGTCCTTTTTCTTGGGTATCACAGTATCACAGTATGCTAGAGATTGGAAGGGACCTCAAAAGATCATCTAGTCCAATCCCCCTGCCAGAGCAGGAACACCTAGAAAATGTTACACAGGAATGTGTCCAGGCAGGTTTTGAATGTCTCCAGGGAAGGAGACTCCACAACCTCCCTGGGCAGCCTGTTCCAGTGTTCCGTCACCCTCACTGAGAAGAAGTTTCTTCTCAAGTTTAAGTGGAACCTCTTGTGTTCCAGTTTGTACCCATTACCCCTTGTCCTATCATTGTTTGCCACTGAGTAGAGCCTGGCTCCGTCCTCGTGACACTCCCCCTTTATATATTTATATACACCAATAAGCTCACCCCTCAGTCTCCTCTTCTCCAAACTATAGAGACCCAGCTCCCTCAGTCTTTCCTCATAAGGGAGATGCTCCACTCCCTTAATCATCTTCGTTGCCCTTCGCTGGACTCTCTCCAGCAGCTCCCTGTCCTTCTTGAACTGAGGGGCCCAGAACTGGACACAATATTCCAGATGGGGTCTCACCAGGGCAGAGGAGAGGGGAAGGAGGACCTCTCTCGACCTACTAACCACCCCCCTTCTAATACACCCCAGGATGCCATTGGCCTTCTTGGCCACAAGGGCACAGTGTTGGCTCATGGTCATCCTGTCGTCCACTAGGACCCCCAGGTCCCTCTCCCCTACACTGCTCTCTAACAGGTCGTTCCCCAACCTATACTGGAACCTGGGGTTGTTCCTGCCCAGATGCAGGACTCTACACTTTCCCTTGTTATATTTCATCAAGTTACTCCCTGCCCAACTCTCCAGCCTATCCAGGTCTCGCTGGATGGCAGCACAGCCTTCTGGCGTGTCAGCCACTCCTCCCAGCTTAGTGTCATCAGCAAACTTGCTGATAGTACACTCAATTCCCTCATCTAAATCGCTGATGAATACATTAAATAATACCGGTCCCAGTACTGACCCTTGAGGCACTCCACTAGTTACAGGCCTCCAACTAGACTCAGCCCCATAGACTACAACTCTCTGGCTTCTCTCCTTCAGCCAGTTCACAGTCCACCTCACTACCTGATCATCCAGTCCACACTTCCTCACTTAGCTGTGAGGATGCTGTGGGAGACTGTGTCAAATGCTGTGCTGAAGTCAAGGTAGACCACATCCACCGCTCTGCCATCATCCATCTACCGTGTTATTTCCTCATAAAAGGCTAAGAGATTGGTCAAGCATGATTTCCCCTTGGTGAAGCCATGTTGACTGCCCCTCATAACCCTCTTATCCTTGATATGCCTTAAGATGGCACCAAGGATAAGGTGTTCCATCACTTTCCCAGGGATGGAGGTGAGGCTGACCGGTCTATAGTTACCTGGGTCCTCCTTCTTGCCCTTTTTGAAGACTAGAGTAACATTTGCCTCAGGCACCTCTCCCGTTTCCCAAGACTTGGTAAAGATGATGGAGAGTGGTCTAGCAATGACTTCCGCCAGTTCCCTCAGCACCCACGGGTGCATCCCATCTGGACCCATGGATTTATGGATGTCCAGATTGCTCAACTGGTCTCTAACCCATTCCTCATCGACAAAGGCAAACCGCTCCGTCGACCTGACTTCATCTAAGGTCTCAGGGGTGTATGTGTGAACGTACACTACAGAAAGAGATGTCAAAGTTAAAAAAAAAAAAGGGGGCATAGTAAATAAGAAGTAAGTTCCCACTGATTCCATCAGGAACAGAACTGACCACAGATCAGACGATTCAATTAAGTTTATGACATATTACTGTATTTATAGGAAAAAATAGTAATTGCAGGAATGTAAGGTAGACATACATAAATAAATCTTATATTGAAATAAATGGAAAGATTTTTCTCTTTTTGTCTTTTCTTGTTGTCCTTTTGACGAAGGTTCTAAAGAAAGAACAATTAAGGCTGCATATTCTGCAGAAACTCTGGAATTCACTAGGATATTGTGAGGTTCTCTGAAGGCATTCTGTTGCCTAAAGATGGCCATCTGCAGCCATCATATGAAACAGAAATGTATGTATATGCATGTATAACTGGCACGGGAGGGTAGGACTTACAGGAGCCCCACAGAAGAAGCAAGAGCTCAAGAATGAGAGCCAGAAATCCATAGCCCTTTTAGATGCTCTATTTTTAAGTATCTTCCGTACACCTTGAGGTGCAAATTTCCAGCTGCTGAAGTGAAGGAAAGCTGTAACCTTATTTCTGTTTCAGATCTCATTTTAGTTCAAGATGCATAGTGATGGATTGGATAAGCAAATACGCAAACATACTTTTTTTTTTCTGGCTCGTTTGACATCTTTTTCTTCATACAATGAGATTTTCACAGGAACATTGCTAAACATGCAGTGGCTGTCTGAACATCTTGGTTACAGTAAAAATGGATACCTGCACTTTAAAATATAAAGATCACATTTTAAGGAAAACAAGCAGGTTTTTGTTGGATTTATGATTTACTAATTATTTGTCTAAGCCCACAATAGCATGATGGAATATGGGAAAAAGTAGAAGATTAGGAAAAAAATATTGATGCTGTGCTACACTGATTTCAGGGAGATGTGTATGCATTTGTCCAAAATCTATAGTAGGCAAGAGCCATAGGAACTCAGATTTCCTTAAACAGATTGGAAAGCAAATAAGACAAGAAAGAGGTTTACTCTGGTTTACTCTACATTGAGCATATTTTTTTTTGTTGTTTTCTTTTTTTTTTACATTGGTCTCATCTAAAATGATGTGGGTGGAATTTTTGTCAGCTGCAATAAATGAGACAGCCTAATTAATACATGTGCAATATATGCATGGATTTACCTCCAAGTAATGTTTGCCAAAAAGTATAAAACAAGACTCAAGGCTAATTATCACACCGCTAAATAAAAAGCACTGTCGTAGTTAAAGCAACATATCAATGACAAATAGAGTATAGAATGTACAGAAAGCAATTTTGTGCTTCACTTTCTACTTATTTCCATTTTTAGATAAGCAGTTAATCTCCTTCCAGGTGTCTCTGGATAATGTAGTTACTGAGTACAATACCACCTGCCGAAACGAGCTTGACCGAGAAGAGAGTGCCCTTCCGGGTAACTCCCCATTACCTCCCTGGGCATGACATGCTGTGGTATGGAATACCTCTTTGGCCAGTTTGGGTCAGGTGTCCTGTCCCTGCTTCCTCCCGGCTTCCCTTCCTCCCTGGCAGAGCATGAGACTCACAAAGTCCTTCGTCAGAGTAAGCATTAGTGTTATCAGCTCTGTTCCCAGGCTGAAAGTCAAAACACAGCTCTGCACCAGCTACTAAGGAGAAAAATTGACTGCCACTGCTAAACCCAGGACACAACTCTACACTGGAGACAACAGTCCCTAAAAAGCAGTCCTTTAAAAGTCCTTTCACTGAAATTCAAAGAATGCATTGAGGGACCCTGCGGTACTCTCAGCCACAGAAGCAGGACACTGCCAACTACATACCCATCTCGTGTTCCAGGATATCTAAGGTATTCTGGTTTTGATCATTTACCAGTGCCATACCCATAGCATGCCCTTCTAAGCTCCAAAAAATGTATGGATTTAGTGCCCATGCGAGCTATTATGCTATTTTAGTTTCTCAAGCAGAACAGATAAGATAAATCAAATTTCTATAAGGACAACTTGTGAACTGCTTTTGAGGACTGCTGCCTATTTGATCGTGGCAAAACGTCCAGAAAGAAACCCAGAGACACTTTCCAGTTCAGATCTCTACACCACCAAAAGCTGCTTTACAGGCAAGCCTTTGAAAGCACAGAGCAAAAGATTTAATTATGAAAGGATGAAGTAGAGCAGTGCTTGAAAAAAATCCTCAAAAAGTACAAGAAAAGAGACTTACCCATCCTCCTCTAAGAGTGCAGCCACCATTAGCTTGGCGAAAGCCAGTCTGGTGTCACGTTGTCTGCACAAACTCAAATGACTTTCAGAAGGCTTTTCTTCCAAGTAACACAGAGCTGGCAAATCGGTGTGCTTCTATCAAGACATCTCCTTAAATGAAAGCTGTCTTGTTTGAAGCACTGATTATTTGTTGAAACTGAAACTCGGGCAGAAAGGGGAACTTCACACTAGGAAACTCTTTACAGGCAAAAAAGACCCCAGTTTTCTGCAAGAGTGCAGTTTAAAAGGGCCTGAGCTGAAATCACTGACACACAGCAGTAACCCATCACCACTGATTTAAGGTGCATTTTTAAAGGGGTAACACAACTGCTGCACTAGAACCACCACCCAAATAACAATGTTCTGATAAAGCTAGAAAATTAGTAAGGAAAACAAGAAATACTGTTGTTGAAAAGAACCTGCTCAAACTATATCACTATTTTATACAAATATAGAAAGAAGTGGAATCTGGGCAGTGGAAGTTTTCAGATTGCCCAAGCATGATGGAGAAACACCCAGCCTCATTCCTAGCTCTGCTCAGTCTTCAAGAAAGTGCTTTTAAAAACCACAAAAGTCTTGTGATTTGTGGAAGGACTTGCTTCCATGAACTCAAACCAGGACAGAAGATATGAGAAGGGACTGTAGGACTGCTGCAGCAGCATGGCTTGCTCAGCCTGGAGAAGAGAAGGCTCAGGGGAGACCTTGTAACAGTCATCCCTAGAATGACTAGGTTTTGCAGGCCTGACTCTTCTCTCGTGGAGAGAACTCCAGCTATAACTACATTTATCACAGAATCCCATTTTCCATAGAATTCCAGCCTGCTCTGGGTTCAAAGTTCATTCAGTTCCAAGCCCCTGCCAGGCAGGAACACCTACTAGACCAGGCTGCTCCAAGCTTGCATCTCTAAACTGAAATCTTTAAACATGGCTTTAACCTGCCAGAGAGGAGACTGAGATGAGCTCTTAGCCACAAGCTCTTCCCTGTGAGGGTGCTGAGGCACTGGCACAGGGTGCCCAGAGAAGCTGTGGCTGCCCCATCCCTGGCAGTGCTCAAGGCCAGGTTGGATGGGGCTTGGAGTAAGCTCCTCTAGTGGAAGGTGTCCCTGCCTGTGGCAGGGGGCTGGAACTGGATGAGCTTTATGATCCCTTGCAAGGCAAAGCAGGCTGGGATTCTATGATTTTAGGATAATGAACCAAACCAATACAGACACAGTCAGAAAGTGAACCAGTGTGAAACACCCCTGTGACTGCCACAGCACAACGCAGAGCCAGCACAGACCCTGCACCACAGAAGAGTCAGGGCAGTCTCACCATCCCGTCTCATGCCCCTCTGTGGCAAAGCAGCACCTGAGCTGCCTGGGGGGACTTGGTGCACCCTTCCATAGGGGCAGCAGCCCCTCCAACCTAACAAGCAGGGGACTTGCTGCAGACAAGAAAGCTTCCCTCCCCACTGCCCACTTCTAGACAGCCCTGTCTCCAGCAGCCCACTCCACGCCTGCCAGAACCACCAGTCCCCTCAACGGCCTGCAGGCAGGCAGAACAATGAGACTTCTAGAGCAAACACAGACACTAGTAACTAAATAAAGGAATAAACAAGAAATCTAAGGTTGTAACAGTGCTGCGGCTGCCCTGCAGCACACTGCAGGGTGCCTGCCACACTGCAGCCTTCAGAGTTGAAACTGAAAAGATGTTTTGAACCAGCCCCCTATAACCTCTCTTCTGGCCCCAGCAGCACCATGATGGACACAAAGAGGAGACGAAAGTCACTGCCACTCCTTGCCAAGCCTTCACTTTGCTCCTTCACACTACGAATGTAATGAATGGCTCTTTATTTTATAGCTGTACTAATGCCAGTGCAAAAAAAAAACAATGACTGTGGGCAAACACATCACCAGTCATTGACAAAAGCTCAGACCAATCTTGGGGAGCAAAGGTGTTGGGATCCCACAGCTGCTGGACTCACACAGGACATGGTTAGAAAATCAGAGCCCAGCTCTGAAGCAAGCTGCCTCCAGTGCAATAGCAGAACTGTGGTCTCAGCAGCATCAGGAGAGATTCTATTGATTTAGCAAGCAAGACAAATTCAACACATTTTCATCCTAAGAAATAAAAGAAATTAAACTAAACTGCCTTCAGTCTCCAACTGAACAGAAGCTCCCATCACCCTTCTCCTGGCTCTGCCACTCAGAACTGAGGCTTCTGAACTGCAGGGCCCTCAGGCCAGCTCTTCTCAAGCTTGTCCTTCTTTGGTTTGAAAAGGCCATTAAGTTCTCTACAGCTTGTGGGAAGGCCACTCACCTGATCAGCAGTGGATTGGTAAAGTTCATTTGAACTACCTTCTTCTCTGCAAATAAAGTTTCAGTAACAAAATCAGAGTCTGAAACAGAAGTAAAAGCAGAGGCAAAGCTGATCTTTAAGTAGTCTTAGAGGAACACACACCCTAAAGGAGCTAAAGGCATGTGGGACTATCATCTTCTCTCCCAAGCTGCTTAGCAGCTACATTAAACCCTTTGAACTCTGATACGCTCACCACACTCAGAGTGCATCACACTCGGGTGTATTACCCAGCTGCAGGTTCCTCCCTGAAATGAGCAGGTACCAACGGCCCCTGCCTAAGCCCTGTCCTGCCCCTGCTCAGAGCCTGCCATGACTGAGGGTCCACAGGAGCACCTCTAACAAAGAACACCGTCTCTCACTTGGCTTGCTAAAAGTCCACCACTAAGACTTCAAAGCCTGGGCCACCATCTGCTCTTTGCAGAACCTCACCTTGATTTGTGAGCGCTTCTCTCAGAGCTGGGGTTTTCATCTCTCGCTTCCCACCCTCCTCCTTCCTCCCAGCGCTCTCTTGAGTCAAGCTCATTCCAACACCTCCTTCCTCGACCTCATATTCTCTCTGTTTCAAGACAAGGAATTACAACCATTTAGATCCAAGCATCACAGTTTAAACGCTGTGGCACACTTCAGCCACAGACCTGCTGAGCTTAAAACTGACACAAGTGTCCACACGTTAATTCTTGCATTCCTGTAATTCTGCTTTTTACCCCTCTTCCCATTGGACTCTGACCTTTCAGTTTTAGATTTAAGACAGAAAATATACTTAAATAAATAAATAAACCACCACACCAGAAACCAGGTGGACTTGTTCTACTAACACAGCAACCAGCTTCAAGCAGCCTGGGCTAGTGGAAGGTAGGTGGGGTGGAACTAGGTGAGCTTTAAAATCCCTTCTAACCCAAAGCACTGGAAGATGAAATTTGGTTTCATTAATGTAATACTGCTTTTTTAAACAATACTTCATTTGGAAATGGTACTACCTGAGTGTCTAGTTTTTAAATTTCAATTTAGAAAATGAGAGATGGAAAGAGAGCATTTACCTTTGTCCGTCAGCAGAGCTTCACCCCAGATCAGCTCCCAACCAGTTTGTAACCTGGAAACCAACAAAACAATAATCAAACTATTGATTGGAACCTGCAATAACTCAAACACAAAACATGCCAATCGGTACACCAAATCGTACAGCATCACAGCCTCAACGCTGCTCTTTCCCATTGGCCCAGGGTGGCCCAAGGTACCCAGTGCCACCCACAGTATTCTCCATTTCCTTCTGGGAGCACAGGGGAGCAAAGGCCATGGCTGCCCAAAGGACTTCAGACAACTTGGAACACTTTCTCCTCACTGGCTATTTATTTCTATTGCTCTGTCCTGTTTGAATCAACAGAGGGTGGCCAGAAGTCTTCTCCATGTGACAGGAAGGCAGACCAACAGGTCTAGCCCAGTGACGTGGAACACCTCGCTGAGCCCAGGGGGATAGGATGTGGGAAGGAGCAGGACAGGGAACCAGAAGCATCTCCCCCCATCCCTAAGCCATCATCCCACAACAGACTTTTCCCCAGAACCACAGAGACCTAATTCCCACTGCTTCTTGGTAGGTCTGACCAGCCTGGAGGACAACATCTGATTCAGCAGGGAGGGCAGAGGCAACGAACCACAATGCAGGGCTCAGCTTGAACCCAGACTTCACAGGTTCACCAATTCCACCTTCACTGGCCATGAAGGAGCTGCAGAGAGGGAGCCGCTGCGTTATGCCCAGAGGAAAGCTGATTTCACGTCACCTTCCTGCTCCGCAACCAAGATCAATACAACTTCATTTCAATTTACTGGCCCAGGAAGATTAATTCCACAGCATTTCTTAAGCACTAAGAACTATTATTACCAAAACTGCTCGAGCTGGGGTCTTTTTCCTCTTTGAAAAAAGGGCCTAGGGACCAATATGTCTGAAGGATTAAAAGTCACTTCAAAAACCAACATAAAAGTAAGAGGGATTTGAGAAGCCTGACTGGGTGTCCTGGGTTCAGCAGTAGCAGTCATGTTTCTCCTCCTTGGTAGCTGGTGCAGTGCAGTGTTTTGACTTTCGGCTCGGGAACAGAGCTGATAGAGATGTTTTGGTTTGGCCAAGGACTTTGTGAGCCTCATGCTCTGCCAGGGAGGAGGGGAAGCTGGGAGGAAGCAGAGACAGGACACCTGACCCAAACTGACCAAAGAGCTATTCCATACCACAGCACGTCATGCCCAGGATGTAACTGGGAGTTAGCCGGAAGGGCTGGGAGACTGCAGGGTTGGAGGAGGTATCGGTTGGTGCTTGGTCGGGCTGGGGGGGGGGGAGTTATCGGTCGGCTGGTGGTGAGGTGTTGTATTCTGTTCCCTTGTTATTTCCTTTATCATTATTATCATTGGTGGTAGCAGCAGTGATTTGTGTTATACCTTAGTTACTAAACTGTTCTTATCTCAACCTGTGGGAGTTGCATTCTTTTGATTCTCCTCTCCGTCCCTCCGAGAGCAGGGGGAGGGCAAGAAAGGGGGGGAAGTGAGCGAACGAATTACCTGACTGGGTTTAAACCACGACACTGGGTCATTCACACTGCAGCACTTACACATCGATGGCCTGGCTGTCCCCACACCAGCACATCTCAACTGACTGCTTTAGGCTGACATTTATATTAACACTTTCAGGAGAAAAATCAACTTTTAGGTATCAAGTCTCCTTCCTGCCAATCAGCATGAAATTAACAGGGGAGAAAAGCCTTCTGCTCAGCAGAACTGCCCTTCATCTCCTACAGCAAGTAGTACAGGGAGCCTGCTCATATGTCACCATGTGTCTCTCGCATGGTGAGGTCCCAGGGGAGTGTGACTGTGCCCCAGAGTCCCCCACAGCTCCCAGGACACTGAGCCACGAACTACAGTGAGAGCTGCACCAGCTAAAAATTAAACTGTGTGAAGATGCAGATGCCCACATGGCTGAGGACACTCCTGTCTCCTCACACCGGTTCTAGCCTTGCTGGGGGCTAGGACACAGGCAGTTTGAGCCTGACCAGTCCCCTGAAGCGACTCTCCAGGAGACTCTATGGACAGCACAGGGAAAGTGGCTGCAGGAGCAACCAGTGGGAACCCCCTGTTACATGGCAACGGGGCCAATTGCCACATTAAGCAGGGCTTTGGGGACATCAGTGTCAGGCTGCTCCTACGTCCTGAAGCTCCCTCTCCCCATGCAGCTCTGTGGGAATGGACAATATTCCAGCCTTTGCCTCCCTAAATGAATAAACCCCTATACAGCACGGAAGAAAGAACTACTGCAAGCCAAAAAAGCCTTGGTATTTCATACGGCAAATCCTCTCCTGGAGAAAGGCATCAGCACTTCTAACATGGAATTTATAGACTCAAAAGCCAAATGCAATACTGGGGACACTTTCATCTATGACCGGATGAGACCCAGAAGACCCTGTGGCAACTTCTGACTGACACTAGGAGGGACAGCGAAACGCTCAACTGCATTTGGCTGCATCACATCACCTCTCCCGCTTTTCTTCCAAGTAACACAGAGCTGGCAAATACGTGTGGTTCTATCAAGCCATCTCCTTGAATAAAAGCTGTCTTGTCTGAAGCACTGATTATTTCCTGAAGGTGACACTCATGCAGAAAGGGGAACTTCACACTAGGAGACTCTTTACAGGCAAAAAAGATCCAAGTTTTCTGCAAGAGTGCAGTTTAAAAGGGCCTGAGCTGAAGTCACTGACACACAGCAGAAACCCATCATCACTGATTTAAGGTGCATTTTTAAAGGGGTAACACAACTGCTGCACTAGAACCACCACCCAAAAGACAATGTTCTGGTAAAGCTAGAAAATTAGTAAGGAAAACAAGAAATACTGTTGTTGAAAGGAACCTGCTCAAACTAGATCACTATTTTATACAAATATAGAAAGAAGTGGAATCTGGGCAGTGGAAGTTTTCAGATTGCCCAAGCATGATGGAGAAACACCCAGCCTCATTCCTAGCTCTGCTCAGTCTTCAAGAAAGTGCTTTTAAAAACCACAAAAGTCTTGTGATTTGTGGAAGGACTTGCTTCCATGAACTCAAACCAGGACAGAAGATATCAGAAAGGTCTGCAGGACTGCAGTCCAAAAAAAATTACAGCAGGAAGGTGACCTTCCCTCCAGAGCTGCTTTCCTTCTCCAAGTGGCCACTTCTACAGACCATAAGAAAAGCACAGTTTCATTCACTGCCCAAAACCAAACCAATACAGATGCGGTCAGAAAGTGAACCGGCATTCCTGTAATTCTGCTTTTTACCCCTCTTCCTATCGGACTCTGACCTTTCAGTTTTGGATTTAAGACAGAAAAAATACTTAAATAAATAAATAAAACACCACACCAGGAACCAGGTGGACTTGTTCTACTAACACAGCAACCAGCTTCAAGCAGCCTGGGCTAGTGGAAGGTAGGTGGGGTGGAACTAGGTGAGCTTTAAAGTCCCTTCTAACCCAAAGCACTGCGTGATTCTGTGATTTAGTAACATTCTCCAGGGCATGTTAAGAAACAAGCTGTTTGAATCTCATGTGAGGTTGACTGGGACCCCAAAGGTTGAAGCCCAAGAGCTTCATGGCTGCACAATAACCTCATCTCTCCACAGAGCACAAACCAGAGGGGACAATACATTGCCTGGAGTGACAAGCATCTATAGTTCCAGTTATCTGGGACAGGTCAGGGGAGAAAACCACATCGCTACCACGACTCAGCCCAGGGTAAGTGTCACTTCTGAGACTTTATGGGTATTTATTCTTTCACATCTGCACAAAGAAGCATGAAAGTCTAAATAATTACTTTGATATTTCATAAAGCTTGCAATCTGTCAGCCCCTTATGGCTGGCTTTGAAATATTAAAAAAGATATGAATAAACAACCACCCAAAATCAAATGAGCATATTTTTTCACAAATGGCAAAAAAGAGATAGAACTAGTCTAAACCAGTTTAGAAATAGCTACGAAAAGCTTAAACCAAACTAGAAATGGCAAGAAACTCTTCAGACTTAGTCAAAAATGGCGTAAAACTGGTAAAGAAATTGGCAAAAATAAGATAAGAATGACCAGCAATTGCTTAGAAATAGCCAAAAAAAATGGGTTTAAAATGGGTTATAAAGAAGCAAAAATGGTTTAAACCTAGTCAGAAAAGGGCAAAAACGGGTTAGAAATACAAATAAATTTGTAAGAAATGTTGAAAAATGGTTTGAAAATGGCAAAAATGGCTTACAAAGAGTCAGTATTGCGCAAAAAAGGATTAGAAATAGCTCAAGCCAGTTTAGCAATAGCTAGGAAAAAGTTAAACCAGGCTGGAAATGGCAAGAAACTGTTCAGACTTAAAAAAAAAACTTAAAATGGGTTAGAAAAAGCCAAAAATAGTTTAAACCAAGTCAGGAAAGGGCAAAACTGGGTTAGAAATGACAGGAAATTAGTAAGAAATGGACAGAAATGGTTTGGAAATGGCCAAAATGACTTAAAAAAAAGATAGAACTGTGCAAAAAAAGCCTTAAAAATAGTCTAAACCAGTTTAGAAATAGCTACGAAAAGCTTAAACCAAACTAGAAATGGCAAGAAACTCTTCAGACTTAGTAAAAAATGGCATAAAACTGGTGAGAAATTGGCAAAAATAAGATAAGAATGACCAGCAATTGTTTTGAAATAGCCAAAAAAGACTTAAAATGGGTTAGAAATTGGCAACACTGGGTTAGGAAAGGCCAAAAATGGCTCAAACCGAGTCAGGAAAGAGCAAAAATGGGTTAGAAATGGCAAGAAATTAGTAAGAAATGGACAAAAAATGTTTGGAAAAGGTCAAAATGGTTCAAAAAGTGTTAGAATTGGGGAAAAAAGGGTTCGAAACAGCCTAAACCAGTTAAGAAATAGCTAGGAAAAGCTTAAAATAGGCTAGAAACTTCCATAAATAGTTCAGATTTAGCCAAAAATGGAGTAAAACCTGCAACTCAATCATGTACCAAGGAAAGAGTCAGGGTATTTTCAGCTCTGTCAGCCATGGGGCAGCCACAGCTTCTCTGGGCACCCTGTGCCACTGTCCCACCACCCTCACAGGGAACAACTTCTAAGATCTCATCTCAATCTCCCCTCTCTGTCACGTTAAAATCGTTCCCCCTTGGCCCATCCCCACAGGCCCTTGCTCTCCCCACAAGAAATGAGGGCAGATCCCAGGATCATCCCTCGGAAGCCACAGCGCTCCGCTGCCGGCTCAGCCGGCCCAACTCACACACCGAGTCCAAAGCAGCCACTCTGGGGAAGTCTCTTGAGGTGTTCTGGCAACTCCTACAGCACCCCAAGATCGCCATCGCCACCCACCTCCTTCCACGCTCCTGTGTCCACAGCGGCACCAGCTCCGAGACACCAAGAGGGGAACCACCAGAGGAGCTGCTCTTGCCTCCTCCACCGGTAGCTTGTGTTCCGTGGGGCAGCTGTCGTCTCCCGGTGCCTCTGCCGGAGGGTTCCGTGGGGTTCTGTGACCTCACACACCTGAACACGGGGAGTTCCAGAATCAGCCACCCCTGTGGTCTCCATGTCCCCAAGGTCATTGTGATGCAGGAGCTCTGCCTGGGTCCATGGGGTGCTCTGGAGGTGCTGCAGGCATTCTCTGGGATTCTCTAGGGGTATCCCCAGGATGCCCTGGGAGTGCACAGAGACACAGGGCCGTGGAGCAAGCTGCTCTAGTGGAAGGTGTCCCTGCCCGTGCCTTTGGGGGTTGGAGCTGGCTGAGCTTTAAGGTCCCTTCCAGCCCACTCTGGGATTCCATGATTCTCTGCTGCGCCAATGTCGGTCCCTCTCCACTCCTCGTAGGTGGCCGTGACGCCCTGTTCCATGGCCCACGTTGAGCTGTGACCCCTCGCATGCTCCACCTCCGGACCAAAGGCACTGAGGAAGAGCAGCCCGTGAGGGACCTCCCCGAGCCGGCTGGGCAGAGGCTGGTCCCCCCGCAGCGACTCCCGGAGCACCCCTGGGTGCCCAGTGGCCATGGGCACGATGCTGCCGCCATCCCAAAGCCGTGGCGGTCGCTGTGGATTTGCCCATTGTGACGGGGCCCCCACGGTGAGCGTGGGCTCTTTAAGGAGGGAGAGCCCTGCAGTAACCGGTGCAGAGGAGAGCCCTCCCCTCCCTCGGGAGGCTGCATCTCCCGGGGCTGCCCTGCGCATCCAGGTCCGTGTTCTTTGACTTTGCAATCCTGTTTTAGTGTTGGCCTCAAACACATTGTGGGTGCGTGCGTGGGTTTTGGGGGGTTCCCTGCAGAAACGGCTTCATGTAACCAAAACCGGGGGTGGGGTGGGCGGGGAAGGTACGGGGGGGGGTGTCATTAAGTTCCTGTTGATGAACTGTCTGTGGGGAACGGGGGGGAATGGGCCTCACCTCCCCCCCAGCACCCCAAAACGGGGGGGGGTGGGGGAGGGTCCCCAGTGGACAAAACCTCCCATCCCCCACTCGGGGGTGTCGGGGGGTGGCACCTCCCCCACTCTTTATACCCGGGATGGGAGAGGGGAGGATAAAGGGGGGGATGGGGGGGGGTCTATCCGAAGCCTTATTGACACCGATGTAAATAGCGCGGGGGGGGGGGGGGGAGGGGTCACCTTAAGAATGTATAAAAAGGAAACTTAACCAATAAATAAAGATTTCACAGGAAATCGAGGCCCCCTCTCCCCCCCCGTGTTTCGGCCTTTCCCCATTCCCGTTCCACGATGCTCTCCGCACTTCCGGGTTGGATGCCTCCGTTGCCTAGCAACGGGGTCTCCACGTACCGCTTCCTGCACGTTGCCAGGCGACAGAAAGTGAGCTTCCACCGCACTTATTTACACGTTATTAATGTAGGGCCTACTTAATTTGTTCCTTTTAGTGGAGGACCTGCTTTATTTACATGTCATTAACATAGAGCCATTCGTATTTGCACGTTCTTACTGTAGGACCTCCTGTATTTACATGGTGCTGTGCCAGGACCTCCTGTATTTACTCATTTATTAACATAGGACCTATTTTATGTACAGTTGCTGTCGGATCTGCTCTATTGAGAGGGTATTGGGGCAGGACCTACTTCATTTATGGGCCCTTATTGTAGGTCCTACTTTATCGAGGAGGTATTATTGTAGGACCCATTTTTTTGAGGGAGTTATTAATGTAGGGCCTACTTTATTTACATGTTGTTATGGGAGGACTGCCGGTATTTACACTTTCATTACCGCAGGACCTACTTTATTAAAGGTTATGGTATGTCCTGCTTCATTTACATGTTGTTATTGAAGGACCTACTGTATTGGGGGTGGTTGTTATGTCAGGACCCGCTTTATTGAGTAATTTACTTACAAGTTCTTAATGTAGGGGGGCGGTTTTGGGTGCCGTGGGGTTTCTGGGATGCATGGGGGTGATTTTAGGGTGCAGGGGTTGTGTTTTGGGATGCAGGGAGTTGTTTTGAGGTGGAGGGGGGATGGTTTTGGAGTGCAGAGGGGGTGTTTTTGGATGCAGGGAGGATGGTTTTAGGGTGCAGGGGGGTGTTTTGGTCCCTGTGGGACCCCCGAAACCCCAGAGCCCCCCCAAAACCCTCTAATGCTCTCCACCCCGCCCCCCAAATCTGAATCTCCTTGAGGTGCTGGTACCTGAACCCCGAGTTAAGGAGGAAACCTGGGGGAAGGGGGTGTTAAAGGAGGGGTTGGGGGGGGGCGAGGAGGATCATGGGAGGGAATTGGGATTCCTGGGCATCCCAATGGGATTTGGAGGGGTCCTAAAGGAATTTGGGCTCCTGTGCATGGATCTGGGAGAAGGGGTTGGGGGGGGCGGTCACAAGGAGGAATTGGGGGGTGCTGGGGGGTTCTTGGGATCCCAATGGAATTTTGGGGGGATCCTAACAGGCAAAGGGGTTTGTGGGGGTCCTGAGGGGTTTTGGAGGCTCCCCAATGAACTTGGGTGTCCCCCCCCCCTCCTTTGGGGTGCAGCAGATACCACAGCAGGTTCCCTTTGATCTTCTTCACATTCCTACAGGAACACACACACACACCCATGTATTTTAGGGGCCGATCCGAGGTTTGGGATCCCTCCAGATGTTGGGGTGCCCCCCTCATCGCGGGTGCCGCACGTGGCCCATGATGTACTCCCGGATGGGGGCACAGGGCCCCGTGCACAGCCTGGAGGTGGGGGAGAGACAAAGAGAGGGGGTCAGGAGCACCCCAGGACCCCAAAAGCCCCCCACTGGGGGGTCCCGCGGGCTCCAACCTGCGCAGGTCGGGATCGGAGGGGAGCTCCAGCTCCGCCATGATGGGCGAAATTGGCGCGCTGGGAGCGCCGCGCGGCACGACGGGAGTTGTAGTCCAAGCCGGGCGGCGCCTTAATGGTGCTGTATGGGTGTCGCACTGCATCATGGGAGTTGTAGTCCAGGATGGGCGACGCCACGACAGGCCTCTCTGGTTGCCGCGCGGCATGATGGGAGTTGTAGTCCTCTCCTGGGCACAGCCATAACGGGTCTCTATGGGCAGCGTGGGGCATGATGGGAGTTGTAGTCCTGGCTGAGCAGCGTCAGAGCGGGCTCTATGGGGGCAGCGTTGCATGATCAGGGTTGTAGTGCCTGTAGTCTATGGGTCTCTATGGGGTCTCTACTATGGGTCTCTGTGGGTCTCTATGCTTCACTTTGGGTCACTTTCGGGCTCTCTGGGGTGTCTATGTGGTATCTATGGATCTCTATAGGGTCTCTGTAGCTATCTATGGGTCTCTATGGGTCCCTGCAGGGTCTGACCATGGAGGGGGCGGGGGGTCTCTTTACGAGTCCCTTGGAGGGGGGAGCAGCAGCTGCTCCAGTACCAGGACGCGGGGGGCTGCGGGGTCAGAGCTCCGAGACCCCCCCCTCTACCCCTATTGCCCCCATTACCCCAAACTGCTCCCATTGCCCCATTACCGCCATTGCCCCCATATAAAGCCATGGAGCAGCAGTGGGTGTGAACCTGTCCCTGCCCCATAGGGTTCTAGAGGGGTCCATAGGGATCCCATCGCCCCCCATCTCCCTCCGTTCTCCACCCCCACCCGCCAAAGCGCGCTCTGTTCCTGTCGCCCCGCCTACTTCCACAGCAGCCAATCAGCTCCTGGCTCCGCCCACTGCACCTCGGAGCCAATCAGAGCGCAGGGCGGGAGAGTAGACCCTCCCCTCCCCTCAGCTGACTCCGCCCCCTGTGACCGCCACAGGCGCGAGGAGAGGTGGGGGGTGCAATGGGGCCAATGTGGGGGTAATAAAGGCAATGGGGGGCAATGGGGGGTAATGGCGGCATGGGGGGCAATGGGGGTTAAGTGGAGGGGCAATGGGGATCCTGGGGTCTCCATGGGGCGAACTGCGGCCCTTTGGGGCATCAAACTTCACAACTCCATTTCCTCACCCCCATTTCCTCCCTTTTTTCTCCTCATTTCCCCCATTCCCTCTGTATTTCCCCCATTCCCCCCCATTTCCCACCTATTTCTCCCCCATTCTCCCCCTCCCCCCCCCCCCAGGCTGTTCCCATGAAGCCGCCACAACTCCGCTCCCTCCCCCCCGCGCCGACGCCTCCGCACGAGGCGGGAACTGGACGGGACTAAACTGGGCCGGGGAGGGGGCGAGGCCCGGGACCGATCCTGGCCCCTGCGCGCCCCCCGCAGCCCCCTCCCCCCCTCCGCGTCACGTGGTCATCACCCAGCACCGCCTCCTGCCCCACCCCCGCGATCTCTTCGCCCTCCAGGTCACCTCGGGTCACGTGGGGCGGGGCCTCGGCACCCCCCGCACTATAGGGGTGCCCCGTAACTTTGAGGGGGGCACAGAGGAGGTGCCCCATAACTTGGGCGGCTCCATAGGGGGGACCCAGACCCCGCCCCATAACTTGGGGGCCTCCACAGGTGGGGAGCCCCATAACTTGGGGGAGGGCACAAAGGGGGACCCTCAGACCCCACCCCATAGGGCTGACCCAGACCCCGCTTCATAACTTAGGGGGGACAAAGGGGGCACCCCATAACTTAGGGGGCTCCATAGGGGACTTCGAGAGCCTGCCCCGTACCTTGGGGGCCACAAAGTGGGCGCCCCATAACTTGGGGGTCCCAATGCTCGCCCCCCAACACCCCATAGCGCGGGTCCTGGCCGCCTTGGGGCCGCTGTTGCACCGGGCCCCGGTGCTGCTCTGTGGGGGGGGGGGGGGGGGGGCACCGGGGCTTCCCCCCCGGCTCTCACCGCTGCTCCGGGGGCACCGGGACTCGAACCCGGGACCTCGGGACCCGAACCCGGGAGCTCGGGGCTCGAACCCGGGCTCCCTGGAGCCTCAATGGGAGCCGCAACCGGATGTGCGGCGGGACCGGGGCATCCCCAGCCCCATCTTTGGATCCAGTGCGGAGCAGTGGGAAGTGAGTTGGGGATGGGGGGTAACGGGTGGTAATGGGGGTAATGGGGTAACAGAGGCAATGGGGGTAATGGGGGCCAATAGGGTCAATGGAGACAATGAGGGGCAACGGTGGGCAATAGTGTCTCTCCCCCCCACCCCAGAGCCCCCCCTCCTGGAGCCCAGTTCTGCTCTTCCAGCCCCATGGAATTCCCTGTCCACGCTCCCCCCTACAATCGGATCCGGACGTGGATCTGTGTCCATGTGTGGGGCATCCGGATCCGGATCCAGATCCCATAGGATCTGCTCCCAAGCACCAGGAGCTGTGATGCCAATGGGATCCCGTGCTCCCAGATGATCCAAGGCTCTGGAATGAGGCAGAGCTGCAGCACGACCCGGTGCTTCGGGATGATTCCATGCTCCCAGAGAGCCTGGTGCGGCTCCGGCACGATCCGGTCCTCTGGGGTGATCCAGGGATCTGGGATGATCCAATGCTCCGGAATGATCCAGGGATCCAGAATGATCCAGGGATCCGGGATGATTCAAGGATCCGGAATGATCAAAGGTTCCAGAATGATCCAAGGTTCCAGATTGATGCAGGGATCCAGAATGATCCAGAGCTCTGGAATGATCCATGGCTCCAGAATGATCCCAGCATGATCCAGTTCGGCTCCATCAGGATCCATTTGTGTTCCAACAGGATCCAGTGTTCTGGCATGATCCACAGCTCCAGAATGACCAAGTCTGGTCCCATTCCAATCCCAGTCGGCTCCATTCACACCCAGTTCAGTCCCATTCCGATCCCATTTGGCTCCATTTGGACCCAATTCGGCTCCATCCGGACCCAATTCGGCTCCATCCCAATCTGGTTCACTCCCATCCCAATCCTATTCAGCTCCATCCCAATCCCATTCAGTCCCATCCCGATCCAGTTCCACTCCTTTTGGACCCAGTTCAGCCACATCCCAATCCCATTCGGCTCCATTCAGATCCAATTCGGTCACATCCCAATCCCATTCATCCCTAGACTGATCCCATTCGGCTCCATTTGGACCCAGTTCGGTCCCATTCCAATTGCATTTGTCTCCATCCCAGTATGATTCATCCCTATCCCAACCCAATTCAGCTCCATCCCGATCCCATTTGGCCCCATCCGGGCCCGGTCCAGCTCCATCCAGACCTAACCCAGCTCCATCTGGGCTCAACACGGCTCCATCCGGCCCCATCCGGATCCGATCCAGCTCCATCCAGACCCAATCCGGCTCCATCTGGATCCAATCTGGTTCCATCCGGACCCATCCCGGCTCCATCCGGACCCATCCCGGCTCCGCTGCTGCTGCCCCTCCCTGGCGCCTTGGGGCTGCTGTGGGCACTGGGACTGAGAGCCCCCCCCCATAAAACACTCCTTTGCGTCAACATCATTTTGGGGTGAAACCAGCACTTTTAGGGTCATTTTCTGGGTTATAATGGGGTATAATGGCAGTATAAGGGGTTGTAATGGGGTTATAATTAAGTATAATGTTATAATGGGGTTACAATGGGGTATAATGGGCTATAATGGGGTTATAATAGGGTATAATGGGGTATAATGGTGGTATAATAAAGTATAATAGATTATAATGTGTTGCAATAAGGTTACAATTGGGTATAATGTGTTATAATGGGGTATAATGGGTTATAATGGGGTTATTATGGGGTATAATAGGGTATATTGGGGGATAATGGGGTTATAATGGATTATAATGCGGTTATAATGGGGTATAATGGGGTATGCTGGGGTTATCTCTTTCACGGACACCCCCCTGTCATGGGGGCAGAGCCTGCATACCCCAGTGAGGTTGGGAGCTACGCTGGTGGTGGCTCATGCCTCCGGTAGGGTCTCCCATTCCAGACCAGTCTCAACTGAAGGGGCAGACAAAGTGTGTCCATGGCAGGATGGGCTCACCAGCCTTGGGCAACCATCCTAGGAGAAGGACAGCTCTAACTTCAAACCTGGGCAGACGGAACTCGTTGGGCCCTGTAAGGCCATCCATCTAAGAAAAGGACACTCTAACCAAGCCTGCGACCGGAGGACTTTGCTGTCACCGTCCAAGCTCGCTAGGCCCTGGCAGACAAACATCAGGCGTAAAGGACGGGGCCAGTTCTGCGCATGCTGTGCCTCACCTAAAAAACCCACTGCTCCTTGGCCTTTTTAGTTATCAGCACTATTGTAGTAAGCGTGGGTAAAGCCCCTCCCAAATCAAGTCAAGCCATCATCATAATAGTTGCTAACAAAGCCTAACATCCTTGAAGTTAGTCATTTACAACCCCATATATCAATCAACCCCAGTCACAAATCAACGCCATCCTTCAATAAAACCCATCCTTCAATCAACCCCATCCCTTAATCAACCCCAATCTTCAATCAACCCCAGTGGCCAATAATGGGGTCTATAGCCAATAATGGGGTCTATGAGGCAAAAATGGATCTGTATGAGGCTATAATGGGGATCTATGAGGCAATAATGGGGCTCTATGACGCAATCATGGGGCTCTATGAGGCAATAATGGGGCACTATGAGGCAATAATGGGGCTCTATGAGGCAATAATGGGGTCTATAGGCAATAATGGGGTCTATGAGGCAATAATGGGGTCTGTATGAGGCTATAATGGGGCTCTATGAGGCAATAATGGAGCTCTATGAGGCAATAAAGGGGCTCTATGACGCAATCATGGGGCTCTATGACGCAATCATGGGGCTCTATGGGGTTATAATGGGGCACTATGAGGCAACAATGGGGCTCTATGATGCAACAATGGGGCACTATGAGATAATAATAGGGCTCTATGAGGCAACAATGGGGCACTATGAGGCAATAATGGGGCTCTATGGGGCAATTATGGGGCTCTATGGGGCTCTATGGCAGTATAATGGTGCTCTATGGGGCTATAATGGGGCATTATGAGGCAATAATGGGGCTCTATGAGGCTATAATGGGGTTTATGATTCTATAATTGGGCTCTATGAGGCAATAATGGGGTTCTATGGGGCTATAATGGGCTGTATGATGCTATAATGGGGTTCTGTGGGGCTATAATGGGGCTCTATGGAGCTATAATGGGGCTGTATGAGGCAATAATTACAGAATCATAGAATAATTAGGGTTGGAAAGGACCTTAAGATCATTCAGTTCCAACACCTCACACTAAATCATGGCACCCAAGGCCTCGTCCAACCTGGTCTTGAACACTGCCAGGGATGGAGCATTCACAACCTCCCTGGGCAACCCATTCCAGTGCCTCACCACCCTAACAGGAAAGAATTTCCTCCTTAGATAAAATCTAAACTTCCCCTGTTTCAGTTTTAACCCGTTACCCCTTGTCCTGTCACTACAGTCCCTAATGAAGAGTCCCTCCCCAGCATCCCTATAGGCCCCCTTCAGATACTGGAAGGCTGCTATGAGGTCTCCACGCAGCCTTCTCTTCTCTGCTTCTGCAGAAAACCCAGACAACTAGATGGTACTGGTATGGGTAATCAAAGCTAGGAAGTAAGATCCCGAAACATCAGCATTACAGTGCAGATGCCCTGCTAACAGTTTCCCAATTGAACGTACCCAAGTGCCCAGCGTCAGCAGAGCGCATGCCGGGTACTGTGGCTCACGGTAGCCGGCCTGTTCGGTGCGCATGGCCAGGCACAGCACAGTCAGGATGCTCCTCTTCACACACAGCTCTGCAAACGCACCGCAGTCCTGACCTCCAGCACTGCTTATTGTGGTTTGGAATGTTTCTGAAGCAATCAAGGTCCATCATCCTAGCCATCGAATATTGACTTTTATTCAGCAGAAATGTATAGAGGAAAAACCCAAGTACAGTCTCAAAGCTGTGAATGGTATCACAGTCTTTACAGATGGGAGTGGAAAATCAGGCAAAGCAGATACTACATGGCAGGAACAGGGCCAGTGGAAATCACATATAGTTTTTTCTGAGGGATCACCCCAGATTGTAGAACTGAAGGCAGTGAGTGAGGTGTTTAAGCGATGGAACACATGTCCAATCAATACAATTTCAGACTCAGCGTATGTAGTAGGAGTTGTGCAACCATTAGAAAGGGCTTATTTGAAACAGGTTGCAGTTGAAACCTTGTTTAGCAATATGAAACAGTTATGGTTGTTGTTAAAACAAAGAACAGAAGTGTACTATATATGTCACCATCGCAGTCACACACACTTGCCAGGATTCTATGCAGAAGGAAATGCTAGAGCAGACCATTTAACTCAACCTGTCAGTGTGTCACCTGTACCCAACGTATGGCAACAAGCTCACATTTCTCATTAATTTTTTCACCAATCAGCAAAGGTCCTAAAACGGGGGTTTCTCTTGTCAATGGCAGAGGCAAAAGCTTGTCCTGATTGTCAACAACTCACTAAGGGTCCTACATTGTCGGTTAACCCCAGAGGTATTCAATCACTTCAAGGATGGCAAACAGATGTCACACACATATCCCTGAATTTGGCAAACTAAAAAACGTTCATGTTTCTATGGACATCTTTTCTCTGGCAGTTTGTACGACCGCTTTGGGAGGAAAAACTTCTAGACATGTGCAAACTCATTTTCGTCATGCCTTTGCTACTTTAGGAGTCCCACCACAAATAAAAACAGACAATGGTCCAGCATATGTTTCACAACTGACTGAAATTTTTGTCCAAACTTGGGGAATCGAACACAGAAATCACTTTGTTACAGACTGTTCCTACGTAATGTGCAAAACCAACTCAAGGAGAAGCACATATAAATACCTTCAAATTAATTATTAAAGCAGCAATCCTCTCAAAATAAAGAGTGGCTGTAGCACAAATATTGGAACCTTGGATTGAGTCATCTGTGAACCAGCAAACACCCCAACACCAAGAAAACCTCCTTAGAAGTAGCTGCTAGTGTCAACAGAAACACAAGCCCCAGACCCCCTCCAGTTAAGCACAAAAGCCTGAAGCAAAAAGCAGACAACGGCTGAAGCGTGACAGCTGAGAGATGGCCATCTTGGCAATCCCTTACCCCTCAGCACTGCCAGAGGAAGTGTCCTGATCAAGAGCATATCTCATGGCATATATTTTCAGCAAGTGTCCCTGAAATGGGGAAGGCCTCTGAGAAGCTCTCTCGGAAGCGAGGCTTTTACTCCTGGGACAGAAACCTCTGTGACTATGCCATAACCAGCTGGAAGGAAGTCTCCATCCACACACCTCTCCCCACGCAGCAGAGTAACAGAAGGTCCCTCACGTTAGGCTCAGGCAGCAGGTACTAGCTGCCAGCCAAAGGAAGGATGCTATTCAAGCAGACCTGCAGCTCAGCCTCCACAGGGGGAATCCTGCACTTTCTTTCCTGTGAAAAGTCACTGCTGAGGGTTTTGGACATACACAACAGCATTTGAAAACCCAAATTCATGCAGACACACAATAAGAGAAGTCTTCGGCTGGTATCCAACTACCTCACTCTGCGAGGGTACTGCACCTACCAACCCATCCTTGTTTGGCCACTGCTGATGGCTCACAGGGACCAGCCCAACTGAGCTGGGGCACACTAAGCCCTACACAGGGAGCACAGATCCAGCCCCACGCTGCCACCAGACACTGGCAAAGGCTCTGCCAGTGGCAAAGAGGAACATCATTTCCTTGGGCAAAAGCTTCACTGCATTATTACAAGAAAATGGTTTACACAATTACACTGAAAAAAATCCAGATGGTTGGGAACACATGTTAGCACTCCATGCAACACAGAAACAGTTTCATGACATGTTATAGCATCCAGCTCCTTCTGTAGAGCTGAGAGAATGCTACTTCTGTTCTCTTAGTGCCACTCTCTTCTGTTGAGAGAGCTTTTTGGAAAGATTGCATCTCATCTGCACATCCACAGCACCTACCAAAATGCAGTCCCTATCTCATGCCAAGCATCTGCAACCCAACAGCAAGAGAGGGACGTCAGAAGAGCACCTCTGACACACAAACAAGGACAGGTGAAGACTGGACCTGCTTTGGCAACACAAGTAGCAGCAAAGGAAGCAAAACTGTGGCTCACCTTGTAACAGGAAAGAAAAAGCAGCTCCCACTCTCCAAGGCTGCTCTTCACACAGAGCAGGGGGACACTGGACAAGGTGAGCATGTGCTGGCACATGGGAGCCACCTACAAACTGCACTGACCACTGCAAGCAAGAACCTGGAGAGCTGCTGCAGCTGCAGGCCCAGCCTGCAGGGCTTGTCCCACAGAACACCAGTGCAGCCAAACACAAGGTCCAGCCTGAGCTTACCTTTAAAGTAACTTTGCTTTCTTCCGCCCTTATTTAGCAGCGACTCCCAAGTCCTACCCAGAAAAGGCAAGCCTCAAGAGCTCTTGTAATGTTATTTATGAATTATAACCCTTTTCAATGGACAAGATTTAGAGAAGAAAGAATTGAAGGAAAGGGACAAGTGTCCCTCTGACAAATCCACATTTAAGGAAGTTTTTCTTCCGAGCCACAGCAGCAGAGGTCAAAGCCCAGCCCAGCCCAGCCAAATGAGCTGCTGCAGATGAAAGCACAGTGCTCCTACAGGAATCTTTCACACCTTAAAAGTTCCAGGAAGATTTTGGAGAGCTCTAAACCCGTGTATCAATTTTAGTTGATTTTAAATCTGACCGTTAAGTACCCCAGCCTCATGCAGGTAGCTTAAAATACAGCTAACAATTCTTGGGGACTCCAACAAGTTTCTGCCTGCAACTCAAAATTGCAGACAACCCTTTTTCTGTAAGCCTTATACCTTAAGCACCTTGTATCTTAACACTCACTGCCTCATTTCAAATAGGACTTCACCAGAAGTTTCTTCATCCAGTGTCAGCATGGTTTGGTCTTCCACAGCCCTCACATGCTCACAAAAGAGGTGATGGACACTCCCAGGGCCATTGAATGCCTTTTCAGGGGAGACTGCCAAAGGGGATGAGGAAACATCCCCCCTGGCAAATGCACACAGAAGAAAACAAACTTCTTGACCATATATTGTTTCCTGTAAACCCCATCTCAGCCTTGCTCTCTGTCTCTCTCACACACACACACCCCTTTTTCTTTACATTGCAAATGTGACTCTCAGCATCATTACATTTTCCTTTGGGAAACCAAGGACATTAATCTCAAAACTGTGTCCAGAGAATATGCCCATTTGATTGCTTCCCAGCCCAGCAACAGAAAATTAGAGTATTATCACCACTATTACTCATGCCTGCAGTTTAGAAATACAAAGGTTAATAAAGCCATTTCATTCCCTGGAAACAAGTCTAGATTGAGCTGTCTTTCCAGCCTACAAGGGGGCCTCCAGTCTCTAGGGGGCCTACAAGGATGCTGGAGGGGGACTCTTCACTAGGGACTGGAGTGACAGGACAAGGGGTAACCGCTTAAAACTTAAACAGGGGAAGTTGAGATTGGACAGAAGGAAGAAGTTCCTTACTTTTGCACAGATCCAACACGTGCAAATCTCTCGAGCTACAAAGCTCCGTGGCAAGGGCCAAATCACCTCCAAGGGCTTGCTGCTGAGCACAACCCTTGCTCGTACACATGAGCTGCCACTCTGATTACAAGAGCTTTGACCCAGTTTCAAGGCCACACCAAAACCTCGATTCAGGTCCCCCGCCCCTCACCCCTGGGCCTGCCCTACCCCTGCCCCTCCCCACGCACCACTGAGTCCTGCTCGGAGCTCGCCCGACCCACGGAACCACGTCACATCCTCACACAAACCTCTCGTCCCCTTGCCCCGAACCCACCTCACGCCTCTGACCCCGCACCCGGCCAGCACCCACCACAACATCCTCCCCGCTGCACTTACCTTCCACACATCCCCGAGCTCCTGCACGGCCAACCCCGGCTCCGCCTTCCCGCACGGACACGGCCCCGCTCCCTCGCACCGACACGGCCCCGCTCCCTCGCACCGACACGGCCCCGCTCCCTCGCACCGACACGGCCCCGCTCCCTCGCACCGACACGGCCCCGCTCCCTCGCACCGACACCCGCCCCCCTCCGCTCCGGCCACAGCGCAACACCCGCTCCCGCGGCCCGCACCGCCGGAGAGCTCCCGCCTCGCTCGGCCCAGGGGACGCCGGCCCCGGCCGCCGCGCGCTCTTTCCCTCCGGAGGGACTTTGCCAAGCGAACGGAAGGCGGGCAATGCGCAGGGACGGACACGGAGGAGTCAGCCAATGACAGCACAGCGCTCGGCGCTCCGGGCCAATGGACAAACAGCGCGGGGCGACTCGGAGCGCAGCTGCCCGCCCACCCGCCCACTTGTGTGGCAGCCGCGGCCGCGGCCATTTTAGCCCGCGCGGCCGGGATTCCCCTCCTTGAGGGGGCCGTGGTGCGAGCGCGGCGCGGCGGGAAGCGCTTCGGGATCGCCGCTCCCAAGTCGCAGCCAAGTCCTGGGGAGGCGCAGCGGGAGGGAGGGAGGGAGGGGGAGGGACGGCGCTGCCAGGGCCGGGTGGGGCTCCGGTCTGTGCTGGGAGGCCCGTGGGGGATCCGGTGTGAAGACGTGGCTGTGGCGGGGGCAGAGCCGTGTGGGAGCGGTTGTGGAGCTGAGGCAAGGCCCGAGGCGGGGAGAGACGGTGGGAGGCGGGCCCGGACTGACGGGGCCAAGAAACCGTGCTGGGAGGCAGCACCCGAGATGGAATGGGGGGAATCCAATTCTTCCTCCTGGAACAGTTGCACAGGCAAGGCTGGATGAATGGCTGTGCATCTCTGTGCTCGGTACGCTCTGGTTTTGGTAGTGTTGTTCTGCTGCAAGTCTTCTTGTTAGGCTGTTGTTGCTCTCTTGTTGCTGCTCTCTTCTTCTACCGCAGTTGTCATCTTGGGGTTTTTACTACCGTTTTAGTATCGCTTTGCTGCGAAGGTGCAATCTTCCCTCGCTCACCTTCCCACTTTTTATGTCCCCCACGTCAAATAAACAGTCTGTGTTCACATCTGCCTTCCCAGTGTTTGGTTCCTGGGCCAGAGCGCAGGGTGCAGCCTTGTTCCCCTGCGGTGCTGTGGAACAGCAGGACAGGGTGGGTCCGACCAGGGCCCTGTGAGGAGCAGCGGCTCCCGCCCGGGATCCCTGGCTGCTGCCCTGAGCTGCCCCAGCCCGGGCCCTGGGGAGGGGAGCGGAGCGGAGCAGCTCCTCTGCCTGGAGCCACGCTCAGGCTGCTGCGGTGACTCAAGGCTGTTGCCCTGAGCTCTGCTGTTTGGCAAAGACGGCAAAGAAACACAGCAGGGATGCTTGTAGGAGTCCTTGGCGTGTTTTGTCTCGTCCTGCTCCCAGGGCAGGGGGCCGACCCTAACTGGCTCTCTCCTGCTTGCACAGGGAACGGGAGGTGTGACGATGGAGCTGTGCGGCAGTGACAGCGACCAGGGCTGTACAGATGGAGGAAGGTGAGTGCAGGTGGGGCCCAGCTCTGTGCCAGGGTTGGGTGGGCCACTGGTGCGGGCCAGCTGCGGGACACGAGGTAGCTCAGGTCTGCAGGTGGGATGAGCTTGAGGTGTCGCCTGGAAACTAGGAACGTGCTGGTGCTGAGGCAGTGGCGTTTTCTCCCGTGTGCCCTTTGTGGCTAGGGTCCTGTGGCACAGTGCGAGATTTGGCCACGTCTGGCGGTTTGTGTGGTCTGTGGTTCGGGTGGGCAGCGGGCAAGGAGCGTCTGTGGAGGTGGGACGGGGCCGCTGGCCCGTGGAGCCCCAGCAGACTCTTGTGACAGCTTCCCCGTGGATCTCTTGTGGCCAGCTGCTGCCCCAGGGCATCGCAGCCTTGTCCGCGGCTGAAGGCCGTGTCCCTGCCTCTGCCCTCCAAGACGGGGATCCAGAGAAGAGTGAGAAGGGACAACCCCCTTGGTATAGGCCAAACGCCCCTGCTGGGAGCTGCTCTTGACTTGTCTCCCCCTGTAGCTGTCGAGAGGGCTGAGGAGAAGCGGCAGCAGACCCCGAGCCCACCACCATCGCAGGGAAATGGAAGGCCACGCAGGAGGAGCATCTGCCTGCTGGTGCCCTGGGGTAATGAACCACTGGTGCTGGTACGTCGCTGTCTCGCAGCCTCTTTTGCCGTCGTCTGGGGACGGAATGTGCCCGGTGCAATCCCTGCAGGGCTGGGGGCAGGCTGACCTGCCTGCCTTGGGGCAGGAGGTCTCATCCTCAGCTGAGTGGGAAGTGATGCTCTCCCCTGGCCCAGTGTGTGGTGGGCTGTGTGCGACTGTGCTGCCCGCTGCCAGAGCAGGTACTGGCTGGGCGAGGGTGCTGTGCCCTCAGTGCCAAGCTGGGGACCAAAACGAATGGTGACCAGAGCTCTGCGGTGGCTGTGGCAGAACCACGGCATCCCGGCTCTGGCGCCAGCCTGCTTCGACACCTCCTTTAGAGCGGCTCTGCTGGCTTCCCTGAGAAGGAACTAAGCTACTGCTCTCTTGGCAGCCCCCAGGCCTGATCCCGGCTACCCCATCATGGCAGAGATCATAGAGGAGGAGAGGAAGGCAGCGCAGCAGCGGTTGCATTGACTCCCAGGGCATAAGGCAGGTAAGGGCAGAGTGGGAATGTGAAGGGCACGGCAGGGAGGAGACGGCCATGGCACGGGCTGGCAGGGCAGTGGGGTGTCCGTGCAGCGCAGGCTGAGGAACCTCCTGGGCCAGTGCTGCCTGGTCCTCGGGTCTGAAACTCCTAGGACCCTAGGATCCAGGACCCAGGGAACGCACAAGGGGCTAAAGGCACGGATCCATCTTTCCCATGATAAGTAACGGCCAGTGCTGCTGGCCCCCCCACCTGCGGGGCTCTGGTCCAGAGCAGCCCCGAGGCAGGACCAGAGTGATGGGGTCAGGCCCCTTCTCTGCTGCCAGCAAGAAACCGTGCTGGGTGGCAGCGCCCAGGGTGGCATGGGGTGAACCAAACTCTTCCTACTGGAAGAGTTCCACCCCCAAGGCTGGATGGACATCTCTGCATCTCTGCAGCCTCTCCTTCCTGGCTTTATTTTGCTGTTTTTCCTAAGGTTCAAACCTTTGTTCCAGCCCTGGCACTCCCTCCGCTCCCTTCCCTTCCCCTCTCTGCTGGTGCCCCTCCCCATGTTTGGGTGCTCTGGAGCCAGCTGGGGAGTCCAGAGGGGATGGGGATCCTCCCCAAATCCAAATTGTTTTCCATCTGTGGCCCATCCCCACCCGTTTGGGGTTTACCAACTCCCAGGAGCTGCGGTGCTGTATCCCCTGGGGCCGTTCAGTGGGAGAGGGGCAGAGGCTGCCAGAGCCAGAGGTCATATGGGAGCTGCCCCCCACCGCCCGCAGGGTCCCTACCACCCGCAGGAGGGCTTTCCTGCCGGCTCCTTTACTCTTTGAGCTGTGTGAGTGTGTGTGTCTGTGGAGTCTAAATTACAGAAACCCCACAAACATTTAAATGTTCTTTAATGGAATACCACTTTGGTTTTCTGTCTGAGCTCTTACAGCAGCTCCCTGCTCCTGAATTGTGATGCATGTGGATGTGACTAAACCTGTCCTGTTTGGTTTTTGTTCTTCCCCAGGGAGGAGGTCCACGCCAACGCCAAGTGGCTTTTTGGGCCATCAGCTGCAAAACCTCACTGGCTGTGATGCTCGAAGGTGACACCAGCAGTGGCCAAAGGAGCCGGGCCAGCAGCAGGGCCACTCGCTGACCCTGCTGGATCAGAAGGCTCCACTTACCACCCAGAAACCTTCCCCTAGCTCTTATTAAACACTTGAACATCCCAGGAAGCGTCTGGCATTGTTGCCCAAGTTTCCAGGTGAGGACGAAGCAGTGGCAAATACGGTGCAGAGCCCATGGCGACGTCCCCCCCCAGCCACGCCCTGTGACGTCCCCCCCCAGCCACGCCCTGTGACGTCCCCCCCCAGCCACGCCCTGTGACGTTGCTGCTGGCACTGCTTCTATTCCACCCACTGACTTCCACAGGGCACTTGCTGTGGGAGACGACTCTGAGGAGGTCTCAGAGGAGCCCGTGCAGCAGCATCACTCAGCGCCCGAGAGGAAGGCCTTTCTGGACTGCCAGTGCCAGCAGCACCCGGGGTGCACCAGCCCTGTGCTATGGAGCCACAGTATGTGGGGGGCTTCCCGGCCTCTGCCTGGGCGTCCATTTTCCAGAAGCACCCTCAGCTGCTGCTCTTGCTGAACGCCTGGGTGTCTCGGGAGATGAAGCAGTTCTTTGGCGTGCAGAGCTTTAAGGCGTTCATGCTGACACGCATGATCCTGGAGGTGCTGCCTGTCTACGGCCTGGACGAAGGCATCCTGGTTGCGGTGCTGCGCCCCGAGCTGCAGAGCCACGCGTCCAGGTTTGTGCGAAGGCTCCTTGAGGCCACAGAGAAGGAGTGCGTGGACAAAGCGATGAAACTCATGATCCGCCAGGAGAAGGGGCACGGGGCCAGCGACTGCTGGTCTGAGTTCAGCTGGTGGCAGGAGGGCAGCCCTGTGGCCAGCACCAGCTGGACGGCCTGCCAGGAGCTATGCAAGGGAGAGCTCGTGGTGAGAAGCAGCTCCTCTGGCAGCCAGCACAGAGGCGAGTGGATCAGCACGACCAGAGTGACCCGCTCTGACCGCCCCGGGGGCTGGGAGCAGAGCCCCGAGCCCAGCCCCAGCCCCGCTGCCTGCACGCTGGGGACCCCTGTGCCCGGAGCAGCCCCCTCCAGCAGCGCGGACGCAGATGCACTCCCGAGCACCTCGACCGCTGCCGTGCAGGGGGGTCCTGCCTGCGTCCCCGCTCCCACCCCAGCGCAGCAGGAAGATGCGCAGCAGGAGCCAGGGCAGGCTGTGCCCGGGGCCTCTGCTCCCCTCCGGGGCAGGGCCCGCTCCAAGCGCAGGCGCCACTGCACTCGCAAGAGGAAGACCAGCAGCTCTCAAGATTCCGCTGCACCCGCCAAGAAGCTGCCCCGCCAGTGATGCTCGGAGCCGACACCAGCAGTGGCCGAAGGAGCCGGGCCAGCAGCAGGGCCACTCGCTGACCCTGCGCGACCAGGGGGCTCCATTTTTCACCCGCAAACCTTCCTCGAGCTCTTATTAAACACTTGAACATCACAGAAAGCGTCTGGCGTTGCTGTCCAAGTTTCCAGCTGAGGATGAAGCATCCTCCTACCCTACACACACACACCCCCCCCCCACATACTTCATCCTTCCTGAGGGTGCTTCAACACAGGGCCTTCCCTTGGAGCCATTTCTGATGGTTTGGGGGCAGCAGAGTCCGGAGGAAGGTGGGATGCTCACTGCCCTGTAAAGCGCAGCTGCAGGCTGCACAAGGGGTTTAATTTCCCATCCTAGTGAACCATGTCCATAGTCCTCTCCTCGGGGTGTGCTGGCCACGGTAGGATTGGTACAGCTGAAGAGCTGAAGATGCCATGTCCCAGTTCCTTCCTTCACTGGGAGGAGGGCGTCTCGCTGGCCGGTGCATGGCGCCTGGTGCCCACAAAGCTTTTCATTTTCATTCTTTATTTTAAATTCTCATATCGTTTATTTATTCATTTATTTTTCCTTACGAAGCTCAGCTGCTGTCTGAGACATGGGCAAGGGCTCAGCAGCATGGCCTCGGTGGCCTGCAGGGGGAGATGGTGCAGGGCGGGGGACCGCATCCAGTCCCGCGTTCGTCATCACTCAGCACAGGCAGCCAATCTCCTAGGAAACCATGGGAAGGACTCGGTGCAATTACAAACCCCCAGTTTTCCCCATTTTCCACCCTCCCCCCAGACCTGGGAATCAGCCTTAAAAAGAAATCGCACTGTAAAAACCCAGCTTTGGTGAATTGGTTGGAGGGGAGCTGCTCTCTTCTTCTACCGCAGTTGTCATCTTGGGGTTTTTACTACCGTTTTAGTATTGCTTTGCTGCGAAGGTGCAATCTTCCCTCGCTCACCTTCCCACTTTTTATGTCCCCCACGTCAAATAAACAGTCTGTGTTCACATCTGCCTTCCCCGTGTTTAGTTCCTGGGCCAGAGAGCAGGGTGCAGCCTTGTTCCCCTGCGGTGCTGTGGAACAGCAGGACAGGGTGGGTGCGACCAGGGCCCTGTGAGGAGCAGCGGCTCCCGCCCGGGATCCCTGGCTGCTGCCCTGAGCTGCCCGAGCCTGGGCCCTGGGGAGGGGAGGGGAGCGGAGCGGAGCAGCTCCTCTGCCTGGAGCCACGCTCAGGCTGCTGCGGTGACTCAAGGCTGTTGCCCTGAGCTCTGCTGTTTGGCAAAGACGGCAAAGAAACACAGCAGGGATGCTTGTAGGAGTCCTTGGCGTGTTGTGTCTCGTCCTGCTCCCAGGGCAGGGGGCCGACCCTAACTGGCTCTCTCCTGCTTGCACAGGGAACGGGAGGTGTGACGATGGAGCTGTGCGGCAGTGACAGCGACCAGGGCTGTACAGATGGAGGAAGGTGAGTGCAGGTGGGGCCCAGCTCTGTGCCAGGGTTGGGTGGGCCACTGGTGCGGGCCAGCTGCGGGACACGAGGTAGCTCAGGTCTGCGGGTGGGATGAGCTTGAGGTGTCGCCTGGAAACTAGGAACGTGCTGGTGCTGAGGCAGTGGCGTTTTCTCCCGTGTGCCCTTTGTGGCTAGGGTCCTGTGGCACAGTGCGAGATTTGGCCACGTCTGGCGGTTTGTGTGGTCTGTGGTTCGGGTGGGCAGCGGGCAAGGAGCGTCTGTGGAGGTGGGACGGGGCCACTGGCCCATGGAGCCCCAGCAGGCTCTTGTGACAGCTTCCCCGTGGATCTCTTGTGGCCAGCTGCTGCCCCAGGGCATCGCAGCCTTGTCCGCGGCTGAAGGCCGTGTCCCTGCCTCTGCCCTCCAAGACGGGGATCCAGAGAAGAGTGAGAAGGGACAACCCCCTTGGTATAGGCCAAACGCCCCTGCTGGGAGCTGCTCTTGACTTGTCTCCCCCTGTAGCTGTCAAGAGGGCTGAGGAGAAGCGGCAGCAGACCCCGAGCCCACCACCATCGCAGGGAAACGGAAGGCCACGCAGGAGGAGCATCTGCCTGCTGGTGCCCTGGGGTAATGAACCGCTGGTGCCCTGGGGTAATGAACCACTGGTGCTGGTACGTCGCTGTCTCGCAGCCTCTTTTGCCATCGTCTGGGGACGGAATGTGCCCGGTGCAATCCCTGCAGGGCTGGGGGCAGGCTGACCTGCCTGCCTTGGGGCAGGAGGTCTCATCCTCACCTGAGTGGGAAGTGACGCTCTCCCCTGGCCCAGTGTGTGGTGGGCTGTGTGTGACTGTGCTGCCCGCTGCCAGAGCAGGTACTGGCTGGGCGAGGGTGCTGTGCCCTCAGTGCCAAGCTGGGGACCAAAACGAATGGTGACCAGAGCTCTGCGGTGGCTGTGGCAGAACCGCGGCATCCCGGCTCTGGCGCCAGCCTGCTTCGACACCTCCTTTAGAGCGGCTCTGCCGGCTTCCCTGAGAAGGAACTAAGCTACTGCTCTCTTGGCAGCCCCCGGGCCTGATCCCGGCTACCCCATCATGGCAGAGATCATAGAGGAGGAGAGGAAGGCAGCGCAGCAGCGGTTGCATTAAATCCCAGGGCATAAGGCAGGTAAGGGCAGAGTGGGAATGTGAAGGGCACGGCAGGGAGGAGACGGCCATGGCACGGGCTGGCAGGGCAGTGGGGTGTCCGTGCAGCGCAGGCTGAGGAACCTCCTGGGCCAGTGCTGCCTGGTCCTCGGGTCTGAAACTCCTAGAGCCCGGTGAAGACTCTGGTGGGAGAGCTCACGCCCCGCAGTCGCCAGGGTGATGGGCAAGGGTCCCCAGGGCCAGAGCTGTGAGCTCTTCATGCTGGGAGGCTCTGCTAAGGGGTAGTCCCATACAGCAAGTTGTGGGTCCTGATTTCCTGCTCCCTCCCAGCAGATGACGTCCCCAGCACCAGTGGCTAAGGTACGTCCCTGGGCACAGCCATAGCCCAGGGCTCCTCGGGCACCAGCCGCACAGGGGCAGCGTCTGCGACCGCAACATCGGTGGTTTCTGGGCTGGCCGATTCCAGCACCAGCGGCCTCACTGACACCAGCCAGCCCAGAAGTGGCAGCGCGCCCGTGCTGAGGGGTGAGTCGGGGCGGATGGGGCTTCTGCGTTTTAAGGGTAAAAGCCAGAAAGCAAAGCTGTGCCAAGGAGCTGTAGCTGAGCAGGCTGGTTTGAGGCCATTGCCTGCAGAAAATCAGTCCAGGGGAGGGAGGGTTTTCCTGAATCAGGAAGGGTGATGAGGGCACAGGACCAGGGCCGAGTTTTTCCTCAAGATTTTCTTTTAGGTGGCAGAGAAATCTGACAGCACTAGAAAGGAGCTGGTAAAACAAATAGATGTGTCCGGCAGCAAAAGGGCCGTAGCTCTAGCAATGGGACAGGCCCTGCTGACAAGAGGCTGCACAAAGGACCTTCTTTTAGAGATGAAAAGCAGTTTATGAGCTGGCAGGGCTCCCTGGGAAGGCGCTGGGGCTGCCAGCGTGGCCCTGGGAGGCAGGAGCTAAAAAGCAAGGATGGGGGGGAACAGAGAATCCTAGAATCACAGAACAGTTTGGGTTGGAAAGGACCTTAAGATCATCCAGTTCCAAACCTCCTGCTATGGGCACGGACACCTCAGGCTAACCTGGTGCCTGCAGCATCCCCTGGGGCCGGAGCTGCAGTGCGTTTCTGGGAGGCCCATGGAAATGGGGTGTCATACAGAGGCTGCTCCCCAGGGCATGGGAGGGTCCCCAAAGGGATGGTTTATTTTGGGGATCCCCCCCAGCTCTGCTTACCAGGATGTTGTGTTTCAGGTGTCACCATTTGCACTTGCAGCCTGGGGCTAATGCTTGCTAGCTTATAGAGGTGTCCAAAGGCTTGAATGCTGCCTGAGCTGGATGCCACCCTCAAGCCTTCCTCGCTCCCATCCCAGGCATCTGCAAAGGGAGAGGCAAAATGCTGCTGGAGGGTTTTGCAGCCACTCAGAAAGCCCTGAAGGCAGTGCCCAAAGCAAGACCATGAATAACAGGTGTTGACCAAGACCTGACCATTACACTGCATCTAGGGGTGCAGCATCCCCCAAGAGCCACAGGTCCCTGTCTTGCCTTCCTCCTCCTGTGTCCCCTGCAGAAAGTGGGGTCTGGCTCAGCAAAACCTCCTGGGACATCCAACCCAACACAGGAGGTGTATGTGAGCCAGAAGCTCGGCTGAGCCACCGGAGTTGATCAGAGGGACAAGCTGCACGGTGGCGAGGGCAGAGCAAGGCTGGGGGAGCCAGCAGCTCGATGCCGGGGGACTGGTGGTGGGACACAAAAACCAGCTTCTGCCCAGAGACATTCACACTCCGGTTGAGTTTTGCTGCAGATGAGGGCTCCCCAGGACTGAACTGAAGCACTCCCAAGCTGGGGCTGAGCTGCAGTCATCTCTTTTAACTTATCCAAGACTAAGAAAAGATTAGTTTGTAATTAAAGCCATGGATCAGCACTGACAACAGCATGACTCTGCATGCAGCCACCTCACACCACATGAACACGCCCGCAGCTGACTGTGGACAAGAGGAGCCCAAACCTCACAAGCAAGCAAATCTGTTTAGGGCTAGCCTGGGACCTTAAGGGGTATTTGGGAGAACAAGCAAGTGGTGACGCCTCTCCCCTCTGGATCTGGCAGCCAGAGTGCTGACCAGAGCATGGTGCTTCCCAACACTATGAGGTGCTACATGGGCAACTATAAGAAAGCTGCAGAAACCAAAACAGGAGAGCACAGGCACCTTATGGGTGCAGCAGGGATCTGCTTCCCCAGCAGCCTCATGGAAAGGGCAATGTAAAACTCAGAAGCAATGTTAAGACAATCACTTGTAGTTTACGCCTCTGCGAGAGAAGCAATCGCTACCCTGGTCTCCTTTAGCTCAAGCCAGGCTGAAGTCTTGCTAAGCCAGGTCAGACTGTGCAGTTCTCAGAAATCACAGGAGGAAAAGCCTTAAAAGCAGAAGAGCCAAAGGCTGCCTTGGGCAGCCCGTGCTGCTGTCACGGCTGCGTCCTTCAGGGCAGTAAATGGCTGCTGGGGCACCCATCTGCTGGGAGCCGCATCCTAAGACTGGGAAGGAGCTGGACACAGAGCCAGGTAAAGCCAGCACTGCCGCTCAGCACTGCACTGGTGAGGAGTAGCCCGCTGCTTTCTAGGGCGATTCAAAAGCAGGGAAAGAAAGCTCCTCTTGCTCAGGAGCCCAGGAATAAGACACGTATAGCAAAGGGCAGAGCAGTCCCAGCAATGACACACAAGGGGGCTGCAACTCGGAGGAGGTGCGGAGCTGCTTTTAGAATCAAAGAATCAAGCAGGTTGGAAGAGACCTTTAAGATCATCAAGTCCAGTCATCCCCCAGCACTGCCAAGGTCACCACTAACCCATGTCACTGAGGACCTCGTCTACACGGTGTGTGAACACTTGCAGGGCCGGTGACTCCAGCACTGCCCTGGGCAGCCTCTTCCAATGCCTGAGCACCCTTTTGGCGTCGCAATCGTTCCTAACACCCAATGTAAACCTCCTCTGGTGCAGCCCTGGAGCTGGCTGCTCTCCGGCTGAGCACGCTCAGAGCCCAGGAGCCCGGCAGACGCCCGCTCCCTGCAGCGTGGCCGGAGCCGGGAATGCAGCGTGTGCCCAGCGCCGCGGGGCCGCAGCCGCTCCAGGGCCGGGCAGCCCCGGATGCCCCCCTTGTCGCTGTACCAAGAACAGGCACTTCCTGGTCCCCACGACGGGACTCGCTGTTCCCGGTGCTTGGCTGCCTGGCGAGGGCTCCGGAGCTGCGTGAGCAACGAGCTGGGAGGGAGACGGCTCGGGTTTATACGGTTCATTCAGTGCTGTGTGTTGTCAGAAATTCCCTTGCAAAGAATTGAAGGTGAAAGTGTTGGCAAGTCTGTCCATACAGCTTAAAATACTCTGGTCGAGGTGAAGGGAAGGGGAAAGAGGAATTCTGGTAGAGGGTGCCTCTTCTCCTCAAAGCAACTGCACTTGGAAGGGTCCTGGAAACACTGATGGAACACTGGAAACAAGAGCCCATTACTAGTTGCTCCAGTTGGTTTGCTCTGCTCAGCTGCATATTTCATCATCACACATAGGGGACAGCAAGAAGCTGCTGCGTGTTAGGCTTTTCTCTTAATGTTATGCAAGATTCTGGTACCCAGAAATGATCTTGAACTGCTTCCTGGCAGAAGCATCTTTCTGTTTTCCTCCAGAGCACGTTGCTTGGTGCTCACATGAGATGTTAATCACTGCTCACTAGGGCTGTGATAAATGAAAGGTGGTAAAAGCTGGCGCTTCTTGAGAAATGCAGCTCCTGCTTCAGAATAAGTGGGCAAGTGCTGATGCATTGTGTTGGGAAAGTGATGCCAATGGATCCGGAAACAAAACACAAGTCCCATATTTTCACCCTGCCTGACAAACCATCCAGGTGTATTCAGCTGTCCTGAGACGGAGACAAGCTGGCACTGCAGCTGATACGAGTCACTGGTGGTAAGAGTTATGGAGAGGTTTGATCTCTGCACATCCAACAGATAAAAATGGAGAGAGGTTTTAAAAGCACAAGTTGTACTTTGCTGGGCTTGCCTTTGTGGTGGTTGGGAAGTGCTGGTCCTGCACCCTGCTTGCCTGTGTGTCTCCTGGGGCTTCACGCTCAGTGCTGCAGGGATGGGTGGTTAAAGACAGGCTGTGCTGCAGAATGCTGATAATAGAGACAGACAAGTGGGAGAAAAGAAGAGGAGAGGACACACTCTTAGGTGAGAAAAGAATAAGGATGTCCTCCTTGGACATCTTCCTGCCACCCAAAAGCAGGTTGATTCTTTTTTGGGAATAGAAATGGAAGGACCTAGGCAAAGAGATAGGGTTCAAATCTCTTGCCTTAGTGAAGCAGTTAAACTGAGAATGGATTTCAGGCTTTTAACTGAAGTTCTGCCCAAAGTTCTTGAGCCTTTAGTAAAGGAGTGAATTTAATACTGAATGGTTCCCAGTGTGATTTGACAGCATCACGTGGCACATCGGTGATGAGTTGCTGCAGCATTTTCAAAGGAAGTTCAGGAATAAAAGATAACAATTTTTGTGCTATTTCTCTCTGCAGTAAGCAGCAAGAAACCTCCTCTTTGTCCACTGCTCTGAGGAGCAGGTTTTATCCTTTCTAGAGTGGTTCTCATTGAGATGACCTTTGTGTGAAATTTTCTACCTGTCTCTTTCTCAGTGTCCCCTTGCGGCCGATGTGAGCTGTGATTCCAAACGTGCTGCAGGCGGGGAGCAGCAGCAGGAGTCCTGCAACGGAGGAGCAGTGGTTGGTGGGGTTTGAGGAGCAGTCATGTCCCAAGCAGAAGAGGTGCATGTTGAAAACGGGTAAGGGCAAAGGACCGTGAAAAGCTGAGGCTGGTGACCAAGGATGGTGAGGCCACGATGTTCTCCAGGGCTAGTGTATCGGCTGCTGACCTTTCAGGCAGGTCCCAGTGCCTAAAGGAAGAGTTTCTCTGGGACTTGACTGAGTGGCCACTCCTCAGACAGCTGCAGCAGCTGATAGAGGTGGATTACAAACTGCTCATCCCAGTACATGAGCAATTTTGGGTTAGGGTCAGCATTAGGGTTAGGAGTTAAGTTTAGGGTTAGTGTTAGAGTTAAGGTTAGGGGGTTTAGTGTTAGGTTTAGGCTTAGGGTTTGGGTTAGAGGGTAGGGCTATGGTTAGGGGGAGCTTTAGCATTAGGCTTAGGGGTCACGTTTAGTGTTCGGGTTAAGGGCAGGGATTGGGTTAGTGTTAGGTTTAGACTTGGGGGTTAGGGTTATGTTTAGTGTTCTGGTTAGGATTAAGTTTAGGAGCTAGGGATAGGTTTAGGGGGTTGGGTAAAGGTTAGACTTAGGGATTAGGTTTTCGGTTAGGTTGAGTTTTAGGGTTAGGTGTAGAGTTAGGTTTAGGATTACAGGTTTGGGTTAGGTTTAGCAGTGAGGTTTAAAAGTTTGGCTGCTCCATTGCACCCAGTTTTCACCCCCATGGTGGCACTCGGTGGTGGGGCAGCCAACCTGGCCCTGGCTGTTGGCTGTCATCTGATCTCAGAGGTGTCCCCAGAGCACCCCCAGGGGTTCCCTGCTGCCTGGTCCTGGGCTGGGCGGGCCTGGAGACTCCTCACGGCAAACACCGACTCCATACAAAGCCCAGTGTGTCCATGTGACAGCCACCGGAAGGGCTCCAGCTCTCAAACTCAGGTCCTGCACTTGGAAGCCAAAACATGAATCAGCTCTCAAACTCCATCAACTCAGCTTGGTTATCGGATGGGTCATTGCTCCTCCTCGAGCTTTTGCTCTCAAAGTAAGCTTCTTGACACCTAGTAAGTGTGGCACAGCTGGTGGAAACACGAAGCAGTGCATCGCACCCACTCACAGGTTGGTGTCACTGAACTAACCCGGCCCTGGCAGCAGGATCTACAAGCTCTGTTTCATTTCTCACATCCATAGATGGGGAATGGAGAAGCAGGAAGAACCATGCCAGTTAAGCGGTTTCCAGCAAGGCACTTCTGTAAAGCAGTTTTAATACAGTACAATTATGATCATGGAATTCACCTCCGTGACCAAAGTGTTTGGTGGTTGTACGTAAGAAGCAGCTACTTGGCCATAGACAGAGCAGAATCCAAACAGCCCCAGAGGTACCATGCTGGGGGAAGCAAATCCCAGAGCCATGGGCCTGGACAAGGATAGCATCCTTTCCTTTCTCATGTCCCGGCTCAGTCCCCACTGCCTGGTGCCTCTCTGCAGCCCCAGGCACAGTCAGCACTGTGGGGTTGAGTGGGACCATAGGGTGAGCATGACTGGGAGAGGGGAGAGGCAGGAAGGTCTCGGTCAAGATGTGGGACTTTCTCCTCATTGTGGTAGGAGACTTTCCCCAGGGACCCAGTGGGCTTTGCGAGGAGCAGCGACCCGCCTCCTCAGGAAAGTAGCGGAACAGCCCGTTTCTGGGGTGGTGAGGAGGAGTCCCTCGTGTAAGGATCTCCAAGCATAGCCCTTGCCCAGCACTGCCCTTTCTTGCTTTGACTTCCTCCAACACCTGGGCCAAGGGGGGCTTCTCCGGACAGCTCTCATGGTGTGGAGCGCTGCAGGCTGGGGTCGCATCCCAGGCACCATGGATCTGATCTCTCCAGCCAGAAGCGGATCTCACCACGTGTGTCCCGAGCAGGCCTGTAGTGTTGCTCTGCACCTCTCTCTGCACGCAGGGCTACAGAGCTTTCTATTCAGTTCCTCAGCTCTGGGGAGCAGATCCGGTGCCCAACGGCGGGATCCAGGAAAGCCTCTGAGGCACAGAGGCTCCCAAGATCGATGTCCAGCAAAAGCCTCCTCCAGGAGCACAAGCAGCACTTCTTGGTAGCAAGGCCATATTGCCATCTTCCTTTCAATTTTGTGTCCACCAGGACCCTCACATCCTATTCTGCAAAGCTGCTTTCCAAACAGTTATTACCCAACATTTCCTGTTTTGTGAAGCTTTTCGTTCGCAGGTTAGGCTCCTTGCACTTGCTCTTGTTGAACCTTTGCAGTTCTTGTCAGCCTGTTTCTCCAGCCTGTCGAGAAGGAGATGTAAGAGAAGGGAAGCAGGAGTATTAACAGAGAAGCAGGAGTTACCCATTTCTTTTGTCTCCACTTTGCTCTTTAGAGTTGGGGAAAAAAATCTCTTTGCTGGAAAGACAGAGAGCAGCCTGCATGCTGGTGACTGGCCTAGAGGCTCCAGCTCTGGCGATGGATAACGCATGCTAGTGGAGCCCGAGGGCAGGCTAACCACGGGTGCAAGCATTGTCAGTGGCAATTCTAGCTTGAAGGATGGAGGAAAATGCGCAGGGCTTGCAGTCGACTGTTCCATCGTCACTCAGGTCAAGCACCTCTTATCTCAGAAGTGAGTTATGAGTGGTGACGGATGCAGGAGCCAGCCCTTGGCATGTGCATTTAACACTATTTTGGGAATCTTATTGCGACCCCTTGAGCTCACCTGCAGCTGCACACTCTGTGCCCCTTGGGTTGCTTCCAAGAGAGGAACCGTGAGTCTAAGGAGAGAGAATTCAGGGTTAACCACCCTAAATGGAGAGGGTAATGCCACACAAGGAGGTGTGAATCTCTTCTGTCAACAGCTCTCACCTTCATAAAGCGTGCCAAGGTTATGTGCAGCTGCCCCACGTGTGGCTCCAGCATCCTCCCTGGCTCTGGGACATTAATGAGCGAAAGGCGACAGTGCCATTGCCATTGCCATTCTGCTCCCGTGCTTCCTCCCACTGCATCCCCACCGTTCATGAATCCCCATGCACAGGGGAGAGTCAGGAAGGGGGCATTTTTGTCATGGTAGCTTAGATATTTGCTTTTCCTGTGGAGAAAAAAATAAAAATACTCCTTGAAACAACATTTTGAGGTTCTTCTAAATGTTACACGCCGGGCGACCTCTCAGAGGCCAGGCTTAGGGGTTTATTGTTAATCCCCTAGGCCAGGACTCGCAGCAGCTGCAGGCCAATCCTGCTCCCCAAGGGCTGGATCCAAAAAGCACTGAAACATCAATCTTCATGTCTGCAACAGTCAGGGACGGAGCTCCAGGGTTTCCACCCTTGCTGCAACGATGCACCCTCGGCTGTGTCTCCTGTACGCGCTGCCCTGTGCACCATAAGGTGGCGTAAGGAGCGTGGTTACCACCAGGGTTTGGCTTCTCAGAGCATACACGCAGCCACTGAAGGTGTCAGGGAAGCACCAGCCATGCCATACATCCCACTGGGATGCAGGGGATGACGTGGATTTACACAGAGTCACAGCAGTCCTGGCTCTGCAGAGCCCAGCTGGTGCCGTGGATGCAGACATCCTGGACATTCCTGACCAGCACAGGATTCTGAGGAAGGCAGAGGTTATGGCTAGGGGATACAAAGAGGAATGGTCCATACAGACAAGGCTTTTCTGTTGGGAGGCGATGGAGGCACAGGGCACTTGCCCTGTTTCCCAGCTCTGCTCCCACTACAGATGGCTACGAGGAATAGGATTCCCAGTGTCAGGCAATAGTTACAGTGGCAGCTGTAAAGCCTGTGTGATGAGATTGCCTTTCCTTCCATGGCTCTGTCTATAATTAAGCTGGGAATGGGGTTTCCTAAATGCACTGCCCCAACTGGGAAATTTCTGGACTGATTGCCGGCTGGATTTGAGCAAGAATTCCATGACATTTCCACACTCCCTGGCATCCTTCCCCCAGCCAGCAGCAGCACACTTAGGAGCCTCTGTATATGAATCCAGACCTATACTGGGCAATTATTAATTTTGTTAAAACTATATTCCAATCCCTTTCAAAGGCAGGACAAGACGTTAATATTCACTGAAGGGGGAACACCGTGACACCCGCTCTGACACTCCAATGGGTTTTTCCCTGATACAAAATACCTCCTGGAAAACATCCTGCCTTTGCGGCATGTCATTCCTGGGGTTTTTACTGGAGGTCGGGAGACAGTGAAAGCAAATAACACAAGCAGAGGCTCCAAGGCAGTGCTGAGCAAGCTGGGAGGCCTGCACATACCTGGGGCTGGGCTGATGTTTGAGGTGGTTACTTCAGCCCTCTCACTACGGGCAAAATTTCACTCCACATTTCCCTCCACAAACCAACAATGGAAAAATGTCTGGTTTCAACTAGGCAGAATGTGCCATTCCAGCTCTCCATAGAGATGCACTGGTCACCACGGGAAGGGCAGGGGCTGAACCAGCAGCACTGGGGATTTGCCTCTTTCCTTCACACCTGCTTCGCCTTTTCTTTCCCCTCCCAAGCAGGAATCACACAAAATCACAGGGCCAGGAACTGCTCCCCTCCAACCAATTCACCAAAGCTGGGTTTTTACAGTGCGATTTCTTTTTAAGGCTGATTCCCAGGTCTGGGGGAGGGTGGAAAATGGGGAAAACTGGGGGTTTGTAATTGCACCGAGTCCTTCCCATGGTTTCCTAGGAGATTGGCTGCCTGTGCTGAGTGATGAGGAACGCGGGACTGGATGCGGTCCCCCGCCCTGCACCATCTCCCCCTGCAGGTCACCAAGATCATGCTGCTGAGCGCTTGCCCTTGTCTCAGACAGCAGCTGAGCTACGTAAGGAAAAATAAATGAATAAATAAACGATATGAGAATTTAAAATAAAGAATGAAAATGAAAAGCTTTGTGGGCACCAGGCGCCATGCACCGGCCAGCGAGACGCCCTCCTCCCGGTGAAGGAAGGAACTGGGACATGGCATCGTCAGCTCTTCAGCTGTACCAATCCCACCGTGGCCAGCACACCCCGAGGAGAGGACTATGGACATGGTTCACTAGGATGGGAAATTGAACCCCTAGTGCAGCCTGCAGCTGCACTTTACAGGGCAGTGAGCATCCCGCCTTCCTCCGGACTCTGCTGCCCCCAGACCATCAGAAATGGCTCCAAGGGAAGGCCCTGTGTTGAAGCACCCTCAGGAAGGATGAAGTATGTGGAGGGGGTGTGTGTAGGGTAGGAGGACGCTTCATCCTCAGCTGGAAACTTGGACAGCAACGCCAGACGCTTTCTGGGATGTTCAAGTGTTTAATAAGAGCTCGAGGAAGGTTTGCGGGTGAAAAATGGAGCCCCCTGGTCGCGCAGGGTCAGCGAGTGGCCCTGCTGCTGGCCCGGCTCCTTCGGCCACTGCTGGTGTCGCCTTCGAGCATCATTGGTGGGGCAGCTTCTTGGCGGGTGCAGCGGAGTCTTGAGAGCTGCTGGTCTTCCTCTTGCGAGTGCAGTGGCGCCTGCGCTTGGAGCGGGCCCTGCCCCGGAGGGGAGCAGAGGCCCCGGGCACAGCCTGCCCTGGCTCCTGCTGCGCATCTTCCTGCTGCGCTGGGGTGGGAGCGGGGACGCAGACAGGAACCCCCTGCACGGCAGCGGTCGAGGTGCTCGGGAGCGCGTCTGCGTCCGCGCTGCTGGAGGGGGCTGCTCCGGGCACAGGGGTCCCCAGCGTGCAGGCAGCGGGGCTGGGGCTGGGCTCGGGGTTCTGCTCCCAGCCCCCGGGGCGGTCAGAGCGGGTCACTCTGGTCGTGCTGATCCACTCGCCTCTGTGCTGGCTGCCAGAGGAGCTGCTTCTCACCACGAGCTCTCCCTTGCATAGCTCCTGGCAGGCCGTCCAGCTGGTGCTGGCCACAGGGCTGCCCTCCTGACACCAGCTGAACTCAGACCAGCAGTCGCTGGCCCCGTGCCCCTTCTCCTGGCGGATCATGAGTTTCATCGCTTTGTCCACGCACTCCTTCTCTGTGGCCTCAAGGAGCCTTCGCACAAACCTGGACGCGTGGCTCTGCAGCTCGGGGCGCAGCACCGCAACCAGGATGCCTTCGTCCAGGCCGTAGACGGGCAGCGCCTCCAGGATCATGCGTGTCAGCATGAACGCCTTAAAGCTCTGCACGCCAAAGAACTGCTTCATCTCCCGAGACACCCAGGCGTTCAGCAAGAGCAGCAGCTGAGGGTGCTTCTGGAAAATGGACGCCCAGGCAGAGGCCAGGAAGCCCCCCACATACTGTGGCTCCATAGCACAGGGCTGGTGCACCCTGGGTGCTGCTGGCACTGGCAGTCCAGAAAGACCTTCCTCTCGGGCGCTGAGTGATGCTGCTGCACGGGCTCCTCTGAGACCTCCTCAGAGTCGTCTCCCACAGCAAGTGCCCTGTGGAAGTCAGTGTGGGGAATAGAAGCAGTGCCAGCAGCAACGTCACAGGGCATGGCTGGGGGACGTCACAGGGTGTGGCTGGGGACGTCACAGGGTGTGGCTGGGGACGTCACAGGGTGTGGCTGGGGCCTGTCGCCATGGGCTCTGCACCGTATTTGCCACTGCTTCGTCCTCACCTGGAAATTTGGACAACAACGCCAGACGCTTCCTGGGATGTTCAAGTGTTTAATAAGAGCTAGAGGAAGGTTTCTGGGTGGTAAGTGGAGCCTTCTTATCCCACAGGGTCAGCGAGTGGCCCTGCTGCTGGCCCGGCTCCTTTGGCCACTGCTGGTGTCACCTTCGAGTATCACAGCCAGTGACGTTTTGCCGCTGATGGCCCAAAAAGCCACTTGGTGTCGGCGTGGACCTCCTCCTTGGGGAAGAACAAAAACCAAACAGGACAGGTTTAGTCACATCCACATGCATCACAATTTAGGAGCAGGGAGCTGCTGTAAGAGCTCAGATAGAAAACCAAAGTGGTATTCCATTAAAGAGCATATTAATGTTCGTGGGGTTTCTGTAATTTAGACTCCACCAGACACACACACTCACACAGCTCAGAGAGTAAAGGAGCCGGCAGGAAAGCCCTCCTGCGGGTGGTGGGGACCCTGCGGGCGGGGGGGGGCAGCTCCCAGATGACCCCTGGCTCTGGCAGCCTCTGCCCCTCTCCCACTGAACGGTCCCAGGGGATACAGCACCGCAGCTCCTGGGAGTTGGTAAACCCCAAACGGGTGGGGATGGGCCACAGATGGAAAACAATTTGGATTTGGGGAGGATCCCCATCCCCTCTGGACTCCCCAGCTGGCTCCAGAGCACCCAAACATGGGGAGGGGCACCAGCAGAGAGGGGAAGAGAAGGGATTGTAGGGAGTGCCAGGGCTGGAACAAAGGTTTGAACCTTAGGAAAAACAGCAAAATAAAGCCAGGAAGGAAAGGCTGCAGAGACGTCCATCCAGCCTTGAGGGTGGAACTCTTTCAGTAGGAAGAGTTTGGTTCACCCTATGCCACCCTGGGCGCTGCCACCCAGCATGGTTACTTGCAGGCAGCAGAGAAGGGGCCTGACCCCATCACTCTGGTCCTGCCTCGGGGCTGCTCTGGACCAGAGCCCCGCAGGTGGGGGGGCCAGCAGCACTGGCCGTTACTTATCATGGGAAAGATGGATCCGTGCCTTTAGCCCCTTGTGCGTTCCCTGGGTCCTGGATCTTGCCATGGGGAAGCTGTCACAAAAGCCTGCTGGGGCTCCATGGGCCAGTGGCCCCGTCCCACCTCCACAGACGCTCCTTGCCCGCTGCCCACCCGAACCACAGACCACACAAACCGCCAGACGTGGCCAAATCTCGCACTGTGCCACAGGACCCTAGCCACAATGGGCACACGGGAGAAAACGCCACTGCCTCAGCACCAGCACGTTCCTAGTTTCCAGGGGACACCTCAAGCTCATCCCACCTGCAGACCTGAGCTACCTCGTGTCCCGCAGCTGGCCCGCACCAGTGGCCCACCCAACCCTGGCACAGAGCTGGGCCCCACCTGCACTCACCTTCCTCCATCTGTACAGCCCTGGTCGCTGTCACTGCCGCACAGCTCCATCGTCACACCTCCCGTTCCCTGTGCAAGCAGGAGAGAGCCAGTTAGGGTCGGCCCCCTGCCCTGGGAGCAGGACGAGACACAACACGCCAAGGACTTCCACAAGCATCCCTGCTGTGTTTCTTTGCCGTCTTTGCCAAACAGCAGAGCTCAGGGCAACAGCCTTGAGTCACCGCAGCAGCCTGAGCGTGGCTCCAGGCAGAGGAGCTGCTCCGCTCCGCTCCCCTCCCCTCCCCAGGGCCCGGGCTCGGGCAGCTCAGGGCAGCAGCCGGGGATCCCGGGCAGGAGCCGCTGCTCCTCACAGGGCCCTGGTCGGACCCACCCTGTCCTGCTGTTCCACAGCACCGCAGGGGAACAAGGCTGCACCCTGCTCTGTGGCCCAGGAACTAAACACGGGGAAGGCAGATGTGAACACAGACTGTTTATTTGACGTGGGGGACATAAAAAGTGGGAAGGTGAGCGAGGGAAGATTGCACCTTCGCAGCAAAGCGATAATAAAACGGTAGTAAATACCCCAAGATGACAACTGCGGTAGAAGAAGAGAGCAGCAACAAGAGAGCAACAACAGCCTAACAAGAAGACTTGCAGCAGAACAACACTACCAAAACCAGAGCGTACCGAGCGCAGAGATGCACAGCCATTCATCCAGCCTTGCCTGTGCAACTGTTCCAGGAGGAAGAATTGGATTCCCCCCATTCCATCTCGGGCGCTGCCTCCCAGCACGGTTTCTTGGCCCCGTCAGTCCGGGCCCGCCTCCCACCGTCTCTCCCCGCCTCGGGCCTTGCCTCGGCTCCACAACCGCTCCCACACGGCGCTGCCCCCGCCACAGCCACGTCTTCACACCGGATCCCCCACGGGCCTCCCAGCACAGACCGGAGCCGCACCCGGCCCTGGCAGCGCCGTCCCTCCCCCTCCCTCCCTCCCGCTGCGCCTCCCCAGGACTTGGCTGCGACTTGGGAGCGGCGATCCCGAAGCGCTTCCCGCCGCGCCGCGCTCGCACCACGGCCCCCTCAAGGAGGCGGATCCCGGCCGTGCGGGCTAAAATGGCCGCGGCCGCGGCTGCCACACAAGTGGGCGGGTGGGCGGGCAGCTGCGCTCCGAGTCGCCCCGCGCTGTTTGTCCATTGGCCCGGAGCGCCGAGCGCTGTGCTGTCATTGGCTGACTCCTCCGTGTCCATCCCTGCGCATTGCCCGCCTCCCGTTCGCTTGGCAAAGTCCCTCCGGAGGGAAAGAGCGCGCGGCGGCCGGGGCCGGCGTCCCCTGGGCCGAGCGAGGCGGGAGCTCTCCGGCGGTGCGGGCCGCGGGAGCGGGTGTTGCGCTGTGGCCGGAGGGGAGGGGGGCAGGTGTCGGTGCGAGGGAGCGGGGCCGTGTCGGTGCGAGGGAGCGGGGCAGTGTCCGTGCGAGGGAGCGGGGCCGTGTCCGTGCGAGGGAGCGGGGCCGTGTCCGTGTCCGTGTCCGTGCGAGGGAACGGGGCCGTGTCCGTGTCCGTGCGAGGGAGCGGGGCCGTGTCCGTGTCCGTGCGAGGGAGCGGGGCCGTGTCCGTGTCCGTGCGAGGGAGCGGGGCCGTGTCCGTGTCCGTGCGAGGGAGCGGGGCCGGGGCCGTGTCCGTGCGAGGGAGCGGGGCCGGGGCCGTGTCCGTGCGAGGGAGCGGGGCCGGGGCCGGGGCCGTGTCCGTGCGAGGGAGCGGGGCCGGGGCCGGGGCCGTGTCCGTGCGAGGGAGCGGGGCCGGGGCCGTGTCCGTGCGAGGGAGCGGGGCCGGGGCCGGGGCCGTGCGAGGGAGCGGGGCCGGGGCCGGGGCCGTGCGAGGGAGCGGGGCCGGGGCCGTGCGGGAACGGCGGAGCCGGGGTTGGCCGTGCAGGAGCTCGGGGGTGTGTGGAAGGTAAGTGCAGCGGGGAGGATGTTGTGGTGGGTGCTGGCCGGGTGCGGGGTCAGAGGCGTGAGGTGGTTTCGGGGCAAGGGGACGAGAGGTTTGTGTGAGGATGTGCCGTGGTTCCGTGGGTCGGGCGAGCTCCGAGCAGGAGTCAGTGGTGCGTGGGGAGGGGCAGGGGTAGGGGAGGCCCTGGGGTGAGGGGCGGGGGGGCGGCTGCATGGGCGGTGAGGCCCGGGGGAGGTGGGGGTGTTCCATGGGGAATTGCAGGGGTTGCCCGGGGAGGGGGGCCGGAGCGGGGTTCCCGGGGTGCTGCAGGTTCCCGGAGCGCCCCTGGAGGGGTTCGCTGGGGCTGCCGCAGAGCCGCAGCGCTCCCAGCTCTGCTCTTTGGGAGGTTCAGTGTTGCTGGTGAGGGGCTTCCCGTCAAGGTTGTGACCTGAATCGAGGTTTTGGTGTGGCCTTGAAACTGGGTCAGAGCTCTTGTAATCAGAGTGGCAGCTCATGTGTACGAGCAAGGGTTGTGCTCAGCAGCAAGCCCTTGGAGGTGATTTGGCCCTTGCCACGGAGCTTTGTAGCTCGAGAGATTTGCACGTGTTGGATCTGTGCAAAAGTAAGGAACTTCTTCCTTCTGTCCAATCTCAACTTCCCCTGTTTAAGTTTTAAGCGGTTACCCCTTATCCTATCACTCCAGTCCCTAGTGAAGAGTCCCCCTCCAGCATCCTTGTAGGCCCCCTAGAGACTGGAGGCCCCCTTGTAGGCTGGAAAGACAGCTCAATCTAGACTTGTTTCCAGGGAATGAAATGGCTTTATTAACCTTTGTATTTCTAAACTGCAGGCATGAGTAATAGTGATGATAATACTCTAATTTTCTGTTGCTGGGCTGGGAAGCAATCAAATGGGCATATTCTCTGGACACAGTTTTGAGATTAATGTCCTTGGTTTCCCAAAGGAAAATGTAATGATGCTGAGAGTCACATTTGCAATGTAAAGAAAAAGGGGTGTGTGTGTGTGAGAGAGACAGAGAGCAAGACTGAGATGGGGTTTACAGGAAACAATATATGGTCAAGAAGTTTGTTTTCTTCTGTGTGCATTTGCCAGGGGGGATGTTTCCTCATCCCCTTTGGCAGTCTCCCCTGAAAAGGCATTCAATGGCCCTGGGAGTGTCCATCACCTCCTTTGTGAGCATGTGAGGGCTGTGGAAGACCAAACCATGCTGACACTGGATGAAGAAACTTCTGGTGAAGTCCTATTTGGAATGAGGCAGTGAGTGTTAAGATACAAGGTGCTTAAGGTATAAGGCTTACAGAAAAAGGGTTGTCTGCAATTTTGAGTTGCAGGCAGAAACTTGTTGGAGTCCCCAAGAATTGTTAGCTCTATTTTCAGCTACCTGCATGAGGCTGGGGTACTTAACTGTCAGATTTAAAACCAACTAAAATTGATACAGGGGTTTAGAGCTCTCCAAAATCTTCCTGGAACTTTTAAGGTGTGAAAGATTCCTGTAGGAGCACTGTGCTTTCATCTGCAGCAGCTCATTTGGCTGGGCTGGGCTGGGCTTTGACCTCTGCTGCTGTGGCTCGGAAGAAAAACTTCATTAAATGTGGATTTGTCAGAGGGACACTTGTCCCTTTCCTTCAATTCTTTCTTCTCTAAATCTTGTCCATTGAAAAGGGTTATAATTCATAAATAACATTACAAGAGCTCTTGAGGCTTGCCTTTTCTGGGTAGGACTTGGGAGTCCCTGCTAAATAAGGGCGGAAGAAAGCAAAGTTACTTTAAAGGTAAGCTCGGGCTGGACCTTGTGTTTGGCTGCACTGGTGTTCTGTGGGACAAGCCCCGCAGGCTGGGCCTGCAGCTGCAGGAGCTCTCCAGGTTCTTGCTTGCAGTGGTCAGTGCAGTTTGTAGGTGGCTCTCAAGTGCCAGCACATGCTCACCTTGTTCAGTGTCCCCCTGCTCTGTGTGAAGAGCAGCTTTGGAGAGTGGGAGCTGCTTTTTCTTTCCTGTTACAAGGTGAGCCACAGTTTTGCTTCCTTTTCTGCTACTTGTGTTGCCAAAGCAGGCCCAGTATTCACCTGTCCTTGTTTGTGTGTCAGAGGTGCTCTTCTGACGTCCCTCTCTTGCTGTTGGGTTGCAGAGGCTTGGCATGAGATAGGGACTGCATTTTGGTAGGTGCTGTGGATGTGCCGATGAGATGCAATCTTTCCAAAAAGCTCTCTCAACAGAAGAGAGTGGCACTAAGAGAACAGAAGTAGCATTCTCTCAGCTCTACAGAAAGAGCTGGATGCTATAACATGTCATGAAACTGTTTCTGTGTTGCATGGAGTGCTAACATGTGTTCCCAACCATCTGGATTTTTTTCAATGTAATTGTGAAAACCATTTTCTTGTAATAATGCAGTGAAGCTTTTGCCCAAGAAAATGATGTTCCTCTTTGCCACTGGCAGCGCCTTTGCTAGTGTCTGGTGGCAGCGTGGGGCTGGATCTGTGCTCCCTGTGTAGGGCTCAGTGTGCCCCAGCTCAGTTGGGCTGGTCCCTGTGAGCCATCAGCAGTGGCCAAACAAGGATGGGTTGGTAGGTTTTAAAGGAAGAGAACTGTTATGTCTCATCTGCTGTGAACGAACATGCAGGAGAAGCCTAGGTGTGAAGCACAAGGCTTTGGTGGCAGAGCAGTTGGTGTGGTTGTGTGCATGGAACTGGGCTGTGTCCCCCTTCAGAGGGTGAAGTGCGGAATTCCTCCATCCTTTCTGGCCTGTGCTTTTGGCAAGTGGGGCTTTGGGTCGCTGCTTAAATCACATTTACCTGGATTTTAGTTGTGATTACCCTAGCAGGGAAGAAAGCAGTAAAAGTGTGACTGTATGGCCCAATGTTCAACTGTGAGGGAGTGCCTTTTGGGCGGAGACAGGCACATTGTTAGTTTTTCTTTTGTTTCCTTTGGGAATCAATCTGTATGGTGTGTGGAAGGAAGTTTCCCAAATCAAACAAACGTTGGCAGAACTGTGCAGCAGATGGAGTTGTGGTTTAATGAGCTGCTGTAAAGCTTTCCCTCCAGCCCAGCAGGGATGTTCTAGCTAGGGGAAGCAACCTTCAAGCCCTCTGGAGCCCTGCAGATGTATTTTTAGAGTTGTGATGTGGGAATTGTTTTATCCATGAGGATTCTGGCTGATGTTGAACTACAGGAAAATGGGATGTTGGTAGGATCATTTAGCCACTTGTATTTCCCATATGTGCAGTACCCTCGCAGAGTGAGGTAGTTGGATACCAGCCGAAGACTTCTCTTATTGTGTGTCTGCATGACTTTGGGTTTTCAAATGCTGTTGTGTATGTCCAAAACCCTCAGCAGTGACTTTTGACAGGAAAGAAAGTGCAGGATTCCCCCTGTGGAGGCTGAGCTGCAGGTCTGCTTGAATAGCATCCTTCCTTTGGCTGGCAGCTAGTACCTGCTGCCTGAGCATAACGTGAGGGACCTTCTGTTACTCTGCTGCGTGGGGAGAGGTGTGTGGATGGAGACTTCCTTCCAGCTGGTTATGGCATAGTCACAGAGGTTTCTGTCCCAGGAGTAAAAGCCTCGCTTCCGAGAGAGCTTCTCAGGGGCCTTCCCCATTTCAGGGACACTTGCTGAAAATACATGCCATGAGATTTGCTCTTGATCAGGACACTTCCTCTGGCAGTCCTGAGGGGTAAGGGATTGCCAAGATCGCCATCTCTCAGCTGTCACGCTTCAACCGTTGTCTGCTTTTTGCTTCAGGCTTTTGTGCTTAACTGGAGGGGGTCTGGGGCTTGTGTTTCTGTTGACACTAGCAGCTACTTCTAAGGAGGTTTTCTTGGTGTTGGGGTGTTTGCTGGTTCACAGATGACTCAATCCAAGGTTCCAATATTTGTGCTAAAGCCACTCTTTATTTTGAGAGGAATGCTGTTTTAATAATTAATTTGAAGGTATTTATATGTGCTTCTCCTTGAGTTGGTTTTGCACATTACGTAGGAACAGTCTGTAACAAAGTGATTTCTGTGTTCGATTCCCCAAGTTTGGGCAAAAATTTCAGTCAGTTGTGAAACATATGCTGGACCATTGTCTGTTTTTATTTGTGGTGGGACTCCTAAAGTAGCAAAGGCATGACGAAAATGAGTTTGCACATGTCTAGAAGTTTTTCCTCCCAAAGCGGTCGTACAAACTGCCAGTGAAAAGATGTCCATAGAAACATGAACGTATTTTAGTTTGCCAAATTCAGGGATATGTGTGTGACATCTGTTTGCCATCCTTGAAGTGATTGAATACCTCTGGGGTTAACTGACAATGTAGGACCCTTAGTGAGTTGTTGACAATCAGGACAGGCTTGTATGATGTCAATGGCAGAGGCAAAAGCTAAGTGAAACCCCCGTTTTAGGACCTTTGCTGATTGGTGAAAAAATTAATGAGAAATGTGAGCTTGTTGCCATACGTTGGGCACAGGTGACGCACTGACAGGTTGAGTTAAATGGTCCGCTCTAGCATTTCCTTCTGCATAGAATCCTGGCAAGTGTGTGTGACTGCGATGGTGACATATACAGTATACTTCTGTTCTTTGTTTTAACAACAACCATAACTGTTTCATATTGCTAAACAAGGTTTCAACTGCAACCTGTTTCAAATAAGCCCTTTCTAATGGTTGCACAACTCCTACTACATACGCTGAGTCTGAAATTGTATTGATTGGACATGTGTTCCATCGCTTAAACACCTCACTCACTGCCTTCAGTTCTACAATCTGGGGTGATCCCTCAGAAAAAACTATATGTGATTTCCACTGGCCCTGTTCCTACCATGTAGTATCTGCTTTGCCTGATTTTCCACTCCCATCTGTAAAAACTGTGATACCATTCACAGCTTTGAGACTGTACTTGGGTTTTTCCTCTATACATTTCTGCTGAATAAAAGTCAATATTCGATGGCTAGGATGATGGACCTTGATTGCTCCATCAAATCCTGCTAGAGGTATCTGCAGTGCTACACTATTCTGCATACACCATTGCAAATACTGTTCTGTCATAGGAACAATTATGGTTTGGCGTTCTTTACCAGATAGGTCTATGATACGATCCCTTCGTTTCATATTTAACTTATTAGCAAATGTTTCAGCTCTGGTCACGATGTTTTTTAATGTTTGATGTGACAAGAATTGGCACTCAAGAATTTTCAATTTCTCTTTATCAGATTCAACCCATTGCATGGTTAATCCTACTGGCTGGAAATCATTACTGACAGTCAAAAACTCAGTAGGAACTCCATTCATCGCACGATGTGCCTGTCTCTCAATGCGGCTTCTACCATCGCTATTGCTTGTTTTGCTGCTGGTGTTAATTGTCTGGGTGCATTGAAGTCTGTGTCACCCTTCAACAATTCAAACAATGGTTCTAAACTTTTGTTGTCAATTCCCAATAATGTTCGAATCCAATTGATATTCCCTAACGAGACTTGCATATCGTTAAGTGTATGGATATTGACCTTGATGGCTAATTTCCTGAGGTTCAATGGTATGATCTAAGATTTTCCAACCCAAATATTTCCATGGTGTGGTATCCTGAACCTTTTCAGGGGCAATTTGCAATTTATGTTGTTGCAACACTGAACACAATTCGTGTTTAACAGCTTCTAGGTTATTTTCTCAGCCACCAGTATATCATCCATATAACGATACACTAATAATTGGGGGTGTCTTCCCCGAAATGGACGCAATGCTACATCAACATAACCTTGACATATTGGTGGTGAATCTTTCATGCCTTGTGGCAATACCACCCATTGATATCTCTGCATGGGTCCTTGTTTGTTTATTCCAACGTGCTTCCAACTCTTTGAATACCAAAGATGAACGAGAGAATTTCTTCAGACGTATTGACACGAACTGAAGACACGTGGCTGACTTTAAACTTCATCACTGATTGTGAATTATCTACATAATTTTAAACTTTCCTTATATGACAGACTTTAAAAGTAGAAAGGTATATTCTTATTTTGAGTCATAAAAATTCAAGGGTGGTTTTCACTGTAGGTCAGTTTTTAATTTCATTCATTTTGACAATTCTGGCAGTAGCTGCTCAGAAACATTCCAAACCACAATAAGCAGTGCTGGAGGTCAGGACTGCGGTGCGTTTGCAGAGCTGTGTGTGAAGAGGAGCATCCTGACTGTGCTGTGCATGGCCATGCGCACCGAACAGGCCGGCTACCGTGAGCCACAGTACCCGGCATGCGCTCTGCTGGCGCTGGGCACTTGGGTAAGTTCATTTGGGAAACGGTTAGCAGGGCATCTGCACTGTAATGCTGATGTTTCGAGATCTTACTTCCTAGCTTTGATTACCCATACCAGTACCATCTAGTTCTCTGGGTTTTCTGCAGAAGCAGAGAAGAGAAGGCTGCGTGGAGACCTCATTGCAGCCTTCCAGTATCTGAAGGGGGCCTATAGGGATGCTGGGAAGGGACTCTTCATTAGGGACTATAGTGACAGGACAAGGGGTAACGGGTTAAAACTGAAACAGGGGAAGTTTAGATTGGATCTAAGGAGGAAATTCTTTCCTGTTAGGGTGGTGAGGCACTGGAATGGGTTGCCCAGGGAGGTTGTGAATGCTCCATCCCTGGCAGTGTTCAAGACCAGGTTGGACGAGGCCTTGGGTGCCATGATTTAGTGTGAGGTGTTGGAACTGAATGATCTTAAGGTCCTTTCCAACCCTAATTATTCTATGATTCTATAATTATAGCCTCATACAGCCCTATTATAGCTCCATAGAGCCCCATTATAGCCCCACAGAACCCCATTATAGCATCATACAGCCCATTATAGCCCCATAGAACCCCATTATTGCCTCATAGAGCCCAATTATAGAATCATAAACCCCATTATAGCCTCATAGAGCCCCATTATTGCCTCATAATGCCCCATTATACTGCCATAGAGCCCCATTATACTGCCATAGAGCCCCATAATTGCCCCATAGAGCCCCATAATTGCCCCATAGAGCCCCATAATTGCCTCATAGAGCCCCATTATTGCATCATAGAGCCCCATTATTGCCTCATAGTGCCCCATTGTTGCCTCATAGAGCCCTATTATTATCTCATAGAGCCCCATTATTGCATCATAGAGCCCCATTGTTGCCTCATAGTGCCCCATTATAACCCCATAGAGCCCCATGATTGCGTCATAGAGCCCCATGATTGCGTCATAGAGCCCCTTTATTGCCTCATAGAGCTCCATTATTGCCTCATAGAGCCCCATTATAGCCTCATACAGATCCATTATTGCCTCATAGAGCCCCATTATTGCCTCATAGAGCCCCATTATTGCCTCATAGTGCCCCATTATTACCTCATAGAGCCCCATGATTGCGTCATAGAGCCCCATGATTGCGTCATAGAGCCCCTTTATTGCCTCATAGAGCTCCATTATTGCCTCATAGAGCCCCATTATAGCCTCATACAGATCCATTATTGCCTCATAGACCCCATTATTGCCTCATAGAGCCCCATTATTGCCTCATAGTGCCCCATTATTACCTCATAGAGCCCCATGATTGCGTCATAGAGCCCCATTATTGCTTCATAGATCCCGATTATAGCCTCATACAGATCCATTATTGCCTCATAGACCCCATTATTGGCTATCGACCCCATTATTGGCCACTGGGGTTGATTGAAGATTGGGGTTGATTAAGGGATGGGGTTGATTGAAGGATGGGTTTTATTGAAGGATGGCATTGATTTGTGACTGGGGTTGATTGATGTATGGGGTTGTAAATGACTAACTTCAAGGATGTTAGGCTTTGTTAGCAACTATTATGATGATGACTTGACTTGATTTGGGAGGGGCTTTACCCACGCTTACTACAATAGTGCTGATAACTAAAAAGGCCAAGGAGCAGTGGTTTTTTTAGGTGAGGCACAGCATGCGCAGAACTGGCCCCGTCCTTTATGCCTGATGTTTGTCTGCCAGGGCCTAGCGAGCTTGGACGGTGACAGCAAAGTCCTCCGGTCGCAGGCTTGGTTAGAGTGTCCTTTTCTTAGATGGATGGCCTTACAGGGCCCAACGAGTTCCGTCTGCCCAGGTTTGAAGTTAGAGCTGTCCTTCTCCTAGGATGGTTGCCCAAGGCTGGTGAGCCCATCCTGCCATGGACACACTTTGTCTGCCCCTTCAGTTGAGACTGGTCTGGAATGGGAGACCCTACCGGAGGCATGAGCCACCACCAGCGTAGCTCCCAACCTCACTGGGGTATGCAGGCTCTGCCCCCATGACAGGGGGGTGTCCGTGAAAGAGATAACCCCAGCATACCCCATTATACCCCATTATAACCGCATTATAATCCATTATAACCCCATTATCCCCCAATATACCCTATTATACCCCATAATAACCCCATTATAACCCATTATACCCCATTATAACACATTATACCCAATTGTAACCTTATTGCAACACATTATAATCTATTATACTTTATTATACCACCGTTATACCCCATTATACCCTATTATAACCCCATTATACCCCATTATACCCCATTGTAACCCCATTATAACATTATACTTAATTATAACCCCATTACAACCCCTTATACTGCCATTATACCCCATTATAACCCAGAAAATGACCCTAAAAGTGCTGGTTTCACCCCAAAATGATGTTGACGCAAAGGAGTGTTTTATGGGGGGGGGCTCTCAGTCCCAGTGCCCACAGCAGCCCCAAGGCGCCAGGGAGGGGCAGCAGCAGCGGAGCCGGGATGGGTCCGGATGGAACCAGATTGGATCCAGATGGAGCCGGATTGGGTCTGGATGGAGCTGGATCGGATCCGGATGGGGCCGGATGGAGCCGTGTTGAGCCCAGATGGAGCTGGGTTAGGTCTGGATGGAGCTGGACCGGGCCCGGATGGGGCCAAATGGGATCGGGATGGAGCTGAATTGGGTTGGGATAGGGATGAATCATACTGGGATGGAGACAAATGCAATTGGAATGGGACCGAACTGGGTCCAAATGGAGCCGAATGGGATCAGTCTAGGGATGAATGGGATTGGGATGTGACCGAATTGGATCTGAATGGAGCCGAATGGGATTGGGATGTGGCTGAACTGGGTCCAAAAGGAGTGGAACTGGATCGGGATGGGACTGAATGGGATTGGGATGGAGCTGAATAGGATTGGGATGGGAGTGAACCAGATTGGGATGGAGCCGAATTGGGTCCAAATGGAGCCAAATGGGATCGGAATGGGACTGAACTGGGTGTGAATGGAGCCGACTGGGATTGGAATGGGACCAGACTTGGTCATTCTGGAGCTGTGGATCATGCCAGAACACTGGATCCTGTTGGAACACAAATGGATCCTGATGGAGCCGAACCGGATCATGCTGGGATCATTCTGGAGCCATGGATCATTCCAGAGCTCTGGATCATTCTGGATCCCTGCATCAACCTGGGTCCCTGGATCATTCTGGAACCTTTGATCATTCCGGATCCTTGAATCATCCCAGATCCCTGGATCATTCTGGATCCCTGGATCATTCCGGAGCATTGGATCATCCCAGATCCCTGGATCACCCCAGAGGACCGGATCGTGCCGGAGCCGCACCAGGCTCTCTGGGAGCATGGAATCATCCCGAAGCACCGGGTCGTGCTGCAGCTCTGCCTCATTCCAGAGCCTTGGATCATCTGGGAGCACGGGATCCCATTGGCATCACAGCTCCTGGTGCTTAGGAGCAGATCCTATGGGATCTGGATCCGGATGCCCCACACATGGACACAGCTCCACGTCCGGATCCGATTGTAGGGGGGAGCGTGGACAGGGAATTCCATGGGGCTGGAAGAGCAGAACTGGGCTCCAGGAGGGGGGGCTCTGGGGTGGGGGGGAGAGACACTATTGCCCACCGTTGCCCCTCATTGTCTCCATTGACCCTATTGGCCCCCATTACCCCCATTGCCCCTGTTACTCCATTACCGATTACCCCCATTACCCATTGCCACCCGTTACCCCCATCCCCAACTCACTTCCCGCTGCTCCGCACTGGATCCAAAGATGGGGCTCGGGATGTCCCGGTCCCGCCGCACATCCGGTTGCGGCTCCCATTGAGGCTCCAGGGAGCCCAGGTTCGAGCCCCGAGCTCCCGGGTTCGGGTCCCGGTGCCCCCGGAGCAGCGGCGAGAGCCGGGGGGGAAGCCCCCCGGTGCTCCCCCCCCCCCCCCCCCCCCACGGAGCAGCACCGGGGCCCGGTGCAACAGTGCCGCCAAGCGGGTGGCCAGGACCCGCGCTATGGGGTGTTGGGGGGCGAGCATTGGGACCCCCAAGTTATGGGGCGCCCACTTTGTGGCCCCCAAGGTATGGGGCAGGCTCTCGAAGTCCCCTATGGAGCCCCCTAAGTTATGGGGTGCCCCCTTTGTCCCCCCCAAGTTATGAAGCGGGGTCTGGGTCACCCCTATGGGGCCCCCCTTTGTGCACCCTAAGGTATGGGGCGGGCTCTGGGGGTCCCCCTTTGTGGCCCCCCCCATGTTATGAGGCGCCCCCTTCGTGCCCCCCAAGCTATGGGGCGGCATCTGGGTCCCCACTATGGAGCCCCCCTTTGTGCCCCCAAGTTATGGGGTGGGGTCTGAGGGTCCCCCTTTGTGCCCTCCCCCAAGTTATGGGGCTCCCCACCTGTGGAGGCCCCCAAGTTATGGGGCGGGGTCTGGGTCCCCCCTATGGAGCCGCCCAAGTTATGGGGCACCTCCTCTGTGCCCCCCTCAAAGTTACGGGGCACCCCTATAGTGCGGGGGGGTGCCGAGGCCCTGCCCCACGTGACCCGAGGTGACCTGGAGGGCGAAGAGCCCGCGGGGGTGGGGCAGGAGGCGGTGCTGGGTGATGACCACGTGACGCGGAGGGGGGAAGGGGGCTGCGGGGGGCGCGCAGGGGCCAGGATCGGTCCCGGGCCTCGCCCCCTCCCCGGCCCAGTTTAGTCCCGTCCAGTTCCCGCCTCGTGCGGAGGCGTCGGCGCGGGGGGGAGGGAGCGGAGTTGTGGCGGCTTCATGGGAACAGCCTGGGGGGGGGGGAGGGGGAGAATGGGGGAGAAATAGGTGGGAAATGGGGGGGAATGGGGGAAATACAGAGGGAAGGGGGAAATGAGGAGAAAAAAGGGAGGAAATGGGGGTGAGGAAATGGAGTTGTGAAGTTTGATGCCCCAAAGGGCCGCAGTTCGCCCCATGGAGACCCCAGGATCCCCATTGCCCCCCATGCCGCCATTACCCCCCATTGCCCCCCATTGCCTTTATTACCCCCACATTGGCCCCATTGCCCCCCCCCACCTCTCCTCGCGCCTGTGGCGGTCACAGGGGGCGGAGTCAGCGGAGGGGAGGGTCTACTCTCCCGCCCTGCGCTCTGATTGGCTCCGAGGTGCAGTGGGCGGAGCCAGGAGCTGATTGGCTGCTGTGGAAGTAGGCGGGGCGACAGGAACAGAGCGCGCTTTGGCGGGTGGGGGTGGAGAACGGAGGGAGATGGGGGGCGATGGGATCCCTATGGACCCCTCTAGAACCCTATGGGGCAGGGACAGGTTCACACCCACTGCTGCTCCATGGCTTTATATGGGGGCAATGGCGGTAATGGGGCAATGGGAGCAGTTTGGGGTAATGGGGGCAATAGGGGTAGAGGGGGGGGTCTCGGAGCTCTGACCCCGCAGCCCCCCGCGTCCTGGTACTGGAGCAGCTGCTGCTCCCCCCTCCAAGGGACTCGTAAAGGGACCCCCCCCTCCATGGTCAGACCCTGCAGGGACCCATAGAGACCCATAGATAGCTACAGAGACCCTATAGAGATCCATAGATACCACATAGACACCCCAGAGAGCCCGAAAGCGACCCAAAGTGAAGCATAGAGACCCACAGAGACCCATAGTAGAGACCCCATAGAGACCCATAGACTACAGGGACTACAACCCTGATCATGCAACGCTGCCCCCATAGAGCCCCGCTCTGACGCTGCTCAGCCAGGACTACAACTCCCATCATGCCCCACGCTGCCCATAGAGACCCGTTATGGCTGTGCCCAGGAGAGGACTACAACTCCCATCATGCCGCGCGGCAACCAGAGAGGCCTGTCGTGGCGTCGCCCAGCCTGGACTACAACTCCCATGATGCAGTGCGACACCCATACAGCACCCTTAAGGCGCCGCCCGGCTTGGACTACAACTCCCGTCGTGCCGCGCGGCGCTCCCAGCGCGCCAATTTCGCCCATCATGGCGGAGCTGGAGCTCCCCTCCGATCCCGACCTGCGCAGGTTGGAGCCCGCGGCACCCCCCAGTGGGGGCTTTTGGGGTCCTGGGGGGGTTGGGGTGCTCCTGACCCCCTCTCTTTTTCTCTCCCCCACCTCCAGGCTGTGCACCCCTGTGCCCCCATCCGGGAGTACATCATGGGCCACGTGCGGCACCCGCGGTGAGGGGGCACCCCAACATGTGGGGGGGAGGAACTGCAACATCTGGAGGGGCCCCAAACCTCGGATCGGTCCCTAAAATACATGGCGGGGGGGGGGGGGGGGGAGGGGTGTTCCTGTAGGAATGTGAAGAAGATCAAAGGGAACCTGCTGTGGTATCTGCTGCACCCCAAAGGGGGGGGGGGGACACACCCAAGTTCATTGGGAAGCCTCCAAAACCCCTCAGGACCCCCCCAAACCCCTTTGCCTGTTAGGACCCCCCCCAAAATTCCATTGGGATCCCAACAACCCCCCAGCACCCCCCAATTCCCCCTTGTGACCCCCCCAGCCCCTTCTCCCAGATCCATGCACAAGACCCCATATTCCTTTAGGACCCCTCCAAATCCCATTGGGATCCCCAGAAACCCCCCAGTTCCCTCCCATGATCCTCCCCGACGCCCACCAACCCCTCCTTTAACCCCCAACCCCCCCGGGTTTCCTCCTTAACTTGGGGCTCAGGTACCAGCACCTCAAGGAGATTCAGGTTTGGGGGGCAGGGTGGGGATCGTTTGAGGGTTTTGGGGGGCTCTATGGGGTTTTGGGGGGTCCCACAGCCGACCCCCGAAAGAAAGATTTCCTGTGAAATCTTTATTTATTGGTTAAGTTTCCTTTTTATACATTCTTATGGTGCCCCCCCCCGCGCTATTTACATCGGTGTCAATAAGGCTTCGGATAGACCCCCCCCCATCCCCCCCTTTATCCTCCCCTCTCCCATCCCGGGTATAAAGAGGGGGGGAGGTGCCATCCCCCGACACCCCCGAGTGGGGGATGGGAGGTTGTGTCCATTGGGGACCCTCCCCCACCCACCCCCCGTTTTGGGGTGCTGGGGGGGAGGTGAGGCCCATCCCCCCCTTCCCCACAGACAGTTCATCAACAGGCACTTAATGACCCCCCCCCCACCTTCCCTGCCCACCCCACCCCCGGTTTTGGTTACATGAAGCCGTTTCTACAGGGAACCCCCCAAACCCCACGCACGCACCCACAATGTGTTTGAGGCCAACACTAAAACAGGATTGCAAAGTCAAAGAACACGGACCTGGATGCGCAGGGCAGCCCCGGGAGATGCAGCCTCCCGAGGGAGGGGAGGGCTCTCCTCTGCACTGGTTACTGCAGGGCTCTCCCTCCTTAAAGAGCCCACGCTCACCGTGGGGGCCCCGTCACAATGGGCAAATCCACAGCGACCGCCACGGCTTTGGGATGGCGGCAGCATCGTGCCCATGGCCACTGGGCACCCAGGGGTGCTCCGGGAGTCGCTGCGGGGGGACCAGCCTCTGCCCAGCCGGCTCGGGGAGGTCCCTCACGGGCTGCTCTTCCTCAGTGCCTTTGGTCCGGAGGTGGAGCATGCGAGGGGTCACAGCTCAACGTGGGCCGTGGAACAGGGCGTCACGGCCACCTACGAGGAGTGGAGAGGGACCGACATTGGCGCAGCAGAGAATCATGGAATCCCAGAGTGGGCTGGAAGGGACCTTAAAGCTCAGCCAGCTCCAACCCCCAAAGGCACGGGCAGGGACACCTTCCACTAGAGCAGCTTGCTCCACGGCCCTGTGTCTCTGTGCACTCCCAGGGCATCCTGGGGATACCCCTAGAGAATCCCAGAGAATGCCTGCAGCACCTCCAGAGCACCCCATGGACCCAGGCAGAGCTCCTGCATCACAATGACCTTGGGGACATGGAGACCACAGGGGTGGCTGATTCTGGAACTCCCCGTGTTCAGGTGTGTGAGGTCACAGAACCCCACGGAACCCTCCGGCAGAGGCACCGGGAGACGACAGCTGCCCCACGGAACACAAGCTACCGGTGGAGGAGGCAAGAGCAGCTCCTCTGGTGGTTCCCCATCTTGGTGTCTCGGAGCCGGTGCTGCCTGTGGGCACAGGAGCGTGGAAGGAGGTGGGTGGCGATGGCGATCTTGGGGTGCTGTAGGAGTTGCCAGAACACCTCAAGAGACTTCCCCAGAGTGGCTGCTTTGGACTCGGTGTGTGAGTTGGGCCGGCTGAGCCGGCAGCGGAGCGCTGTGGCTGCCGAGGGATGATCCTGGGATCTGCCCTCATTTCTTGTGGGGAGAGCAAGGGCCTGTGGGGATGGGCCAAGGGGGAACGATTTTAACGTGACAGAGAGGGGAGATTGAGATGAGATCTTAGAAGTTGTTCCCTGTGAGGGTGGTGGGACAGTGGCACAGGGTGCCCAGAGAAGCTGTGGCTGCCCCATGGCTGGCAGTGTTCAAGACAGAGCTGAAAATACCCTGACCCTTTCCTTGGTACATGGCTGAGTTGCTTTGGAGATAAATCTGACTTTACAGCTCTGACACCCAAAGGAACTTTTCACCTTCACGTGCAGCAGACACAGATCTCTTCTGTGTCATGTGCACTTGAAAGTCACTGAAGAAACTATCTATGGGTGGGAAAGGAAAGAGCACAGGAGGAAATATTTAGTTCATTGTTGCCCTTCCTTGTAAAACCTGTAGGGCTCTAGCATCTTGTTCCGTATTTTCCATCGTAATTGGAATGTATTTGTGTTATTAAAGGTAATATTTCATTCCCTCCTCACCTGTGTTCTGGGAGAAACAGCAGCAAGGGTCCCCCTCAATCCATCCTTCTCACAGAGCGGTGTGGTCACCTCTCGCGTCTTTGCCTCCAAAGAGACTAGTGCTGAATTCCAGTTATAAACTGAGGGAAAAGTTGGGTTGGTTTACTCAGTGGTTAAGAGTTTGTTTCAGGTGTTTAAGTCCCATGATTTATGCCAAGAGGTTTCTGCAGTACCGTAACTTGTCCAGCTGATTTCCATGCTCTACCATAGAGCCGACTGTTTAAGAACAAACAGAATAGAATGGCAATGAGTGAAATTACGGTAAGTTGTAAAATTGGACTTAAAGTTGCTGTTGGTGACCATCCAGACAGGGTATCCCACAGAGATGTTGATATTGTCAGGTTGTTAGGGACAGGTTAATGGCTGGACTCGATGTTCTCAAGCCTCTTTTCAAATGAAATGATTCTGTGATGCTGAGGAAAGTTGATTTTTAGCCTTAACTCTGTCTCTCATCAGAGAAATGGCACTGCAGGAAGGCAGTGTGTCTGCCAGCTGAGGGAGGGAACATCAGGGTTTGCTTCGGGCTGTTTCACTTTCGGGTTGCTTTTTCCTCCCCCTTCCCAGGAGAGTGATCCCCCTGGGATGGCATCTTTGCTGCCTCTCCTCACCCTGTCACTGGCATTTGGGACCCTGTTTAGTGGGATCCACAAGGCATGTTATGAAAATTCTCTTCCAACTAACTCCTGCATCAACCAGTCTTTAGAGTATCCATAGGTCTTTTATTTATACATGTGTCTCTATATATTTCTATGTACACTGTAATGTGATGAGGCAGTGGATTTGTCCTTGAAGCTTCAGCCCAGGCCTGGAACTAGGACTTTTCTTTGGGGTATCTTAGAGCTGTCTGTGAAGGAGAAGGGGTATTGCAGCACAGCAGAAATAATGTCAGAATCCCAGCCCCTCCAGCATGTCTTTGAAACCCTCCCACTGTCCCGCACACCATTCATCAGTGTCTCTTGCAGGACTGGCTCCAGGGGCATCTGCATCAATAGACAAGAGCAGGAGTGCAGCAGAAGTAGCGTGAGCGCCTGGCAGAGTTTGACCAGGACTGGTCATTGGCAGTGAGGGCGCTGGTCTTTGTCCAAATGTGTGGTACGTGAGCGTTTGAAGGGCGTGAGAACCCTGTGTAAAACCACATTTGGGGTTCCCCGTGTGACTGGGACACCCTTGTAATTCTCTGCATCCCAGGCTCTGGGCGCAGTGGGCACGGGCCACTTGTGGATTGTGGTGGCAGTTTGTCAAGGCAGAGGGGACACAGCCGACTGCCTGAGACAGCATCTCCCCAGAACGTGGGCCCGATGATCCGCACTGCGGGCTGGGGGTGAGTTCACCTCCAGATACTGGGATGTCAGAGCAGGAGGATCTCCAGAGCTGTGCTGTGCTGTGCTGTTCTGTGCCATGCCATGCTGTGCTGTGCTAAGCTGTGAGGCAATCTGAGGTGCTGTGCTGTTCCCTTTTAATCTGTGCACTGAGCATTATTCAAATAATGATGAGCCTGTTATTTGCCTGAAATGTCAGAGGTTTTTTCAGATCGATAATAATTTTTAAGGACTCACAATGGTTCCAAGTGGAAAAAGATTTAATTTCATTTCAGTTATTATTTTTTTTTTGTTTCATATCACCTTAGGAAAATATTCCTCATATCCAGGCTAGGGAGGGAGTCGCAGACTCTTGCCCAGAGAAGCTGTGGCTGCCCCATCCCTGGCATCTCTGACTCCTCTCTGCCCATCTATGACCATTCATTGACCCCTATTTGAGTCCTCTCTGACCCCTCTCTGACTCCCGTATGACTCCTCTGTAACTCCTCTATGACACTCTGACACCTCTATGACTGCTCTATGACGCCTGTGTGGTTCCTCTATGAGTTTTGGGGCTGTTTTGGCCTGTTTTTCAGGGTGGTTTGGGCTACTTTGGGTATTTTGGGCTCTTTTAGGGTGTTTAGGGGTGTTTTCTGGTGTTTTGAGGGTGTTTGGGGGTGTTTCAAGGTGTTTTGGGGGTGTTAAACTGTTGTGGAGGTGGTTTGCACTAGTTTTGAGGTGTTTTGAGCTGTTTCAGGGGTGTTTTGGGGTGGTTTTGGGGTGGTTTTGGGTGTTTGAGACTGCTTTGTGGGTGTTTTGAATCTTTTGGGGTGGTTTTGGCTGTTTTGGGATATTTTGGGCTGGTTTGGGGTGTTGTAGGTGTGTTTTGGAATGTTTTGGGCTGGTTTTGGTGTATTTTGGGCCGGTTTGGGTGTATTTTGGCTGTTTGGGGCTGGTTTTAGGGTATTTTGGCTGTTTAGGGCTGGTTTGGGGGTGCTGACGTGCCACCCCCCAGTGCAAAGGGCCGTGTCCCTGTTCTCCCTCGCAGAGCTGGTGCTGAGCCCCAACCCAACCCCCCCCTACCCCCAGAGAGGCCAGGGGGGGGCGCCCCCCCCCATCAGGTAAAGGGACCCCTCGTATATGGAGACCCCCCCCATGTCCCCCTTGTATGTGGGTCTGGGACCCCCACATGTGGGTCTGGGACCCCCCCCCCAACAGGGGGACATGCCAGGCCCACCTCCCACGCCAGAAGGCTGTGCTGCCATCCAGCGAGACCTGGACAGGCTGGAGAGTTGGGCAGGGAATAACTTGATGAAATATAACAAGGGAGAGTGTAGAGTCTGCATCTGGGCAGGAACAACCCCAGGTTCCAGTCTAGGTTGGGGAATGACCTGTTAGAGAGCAGTGTAGGGGAGAGGGATCTGGGGGTCCTAGTGGACGACAGGATGACCATGAGCCAACACTGTGCCCTTGTGGCCAAGAAGGCCAATGGCATCCTGTGTACTAGAAGGGGGGTGGTTAGTAGGTCGAGAGAGGTCCTCCTTCCCCTCTCCTCTGCCCTGGTGAGACCCCATCTGGAATATTGTGTCCAGTTCTGGGCCCCTCAGTTCAAGAAGGACAGGGAGCTGCTGGAGAGAGTCCAGCGAAGGGCAACGAAGATGATTAAGGGAGTGGAGCATCTCCCTTATGAGGAAAGACTGAGGGAGCTGGGTCTCTATGGTTTGGAGAAGAGGAGACTGAGGGGTGAGCTTATTGGTGTATATAAATACATAAAGGGGGAGTGTCACGAGGATGGAGCCAGGCTCTACTCAGTGGCAAACAATGATAGGACAAGGGGTAATGGGTACAAACTGGAACACAAGAGGTTCCACTTAAACTTGAGAAGAAACTTCTTCTCAGTGAGGGTGACGGAACACTGGAACAGGCTGCCCAGGGAGGTTGTGGAGTCTCCTTCCCTGGAGACATTCAAAACCCGCCTGGACACATTCCTGTGTAACCTTATCTAGGTGTTCCTGCTCCGGCAGGGGGATTGGACTAGATGATCTTTCGAGGTCCCTTCCAATCTCTAGCATACTGTGATACTGTGATACTGTGATTTGGGGCTGTTTTGGGTTCTCACTGGGTGCCATCCATAGGAGAAGCAGGACAAGGTGGTTTGGGGTGGTTTGGCTGTGGTTTTGGGTGTTTTGGGGTGTTTTTCGCCTCTTTGAAGGCTGTTTTGGGGCTCTGACCCTGTATCCCACAGGAGAAGCAGGACAAGGTGATTTTGGGGTGGTTTTGTGTCTGTTTTGGGAGTTTTGCCTGTTTCTGGCCTGTTTTGGGGCTATTGGGGGCTCTGACCCTGTATCCCACAGCAGAAGCAGGACAAGGTGGTTTTGGGGTGGGTTTTGGTGTGGGTTTTAGGGTGTTTTGGGTTGGTTTTGGCCTGTTTTCGGTCTGTTTTGGGGCTCTGACCCTTTATCCAACAGGAGAAACAGGAGAATGTTACCTTGGTGTGGTTTTGGGTGTGTTTTGCTTTTATTTTGGCCTTTTTGGGGTCTGTTTCGGGGCTCTGACCCTGTATCCCACAGGAGAAGCAGGAGAAGGTGATTTTGGGGTGGTTTTGGCCTGTTTTGGGGTTTGCTTTGTGTGTTTTGGCATGTTTTTTGCCTCTTTTTGGCATGGTTTTGGGCTGTTTTGGGGCTCTCACCCTGTATCCCATAGCAAAAGCAGGATGAGCTGGTTGTGGGGTGTGTTTTGGGGTGATTTGTGTTGTTTTTGGTCTGTTTTGAGTCTTTTTTAGGGCTCTGACCCTGTATCCCATAGGAGAAGCAGGACAAGATGATTTTGTAGTGGTTTTAGGATGGTTTGGGGGTGGTTTTGAATGGTTTTAGTTTTTTTTTCTCCTGTTTTAGGGCTGTTTTGTGGTTCTGACCCTGTGTCACATAGGAGAAGCAGGAGAAGGGGGCCTTGGGGTCCTTTTTTGGGTGTTTTGAGGCTATTTTGGGTCTGTTTCTGGGCACTGACCCTGTATCCCACAGGAGAAGAGGAGAAGGTGGTTTTGGGGTGGTTTTGTCCTGTTTTGGGGGAGTTTTGTTGCTTTGACCCTGTATCCCATAGCAGTAGAAGGACAGAGTGGTTTGGGGGCTGTGTTGGGGCTGTTTTGGGGGTTTTGACTGTTTTTGGCCTTTTTTGGGGCTGTTTGGGGGCTCTGACCCTGTATCCCATAGCAGAAGCAGGACAAGGTTTTTTGGGCTGGCTTTTGGGGTGTTTTGGGTTGTTTTTGGCATGTTTTGGGTCTGTTCTGAGGCTCTGACTCTGTATCCCATAGGAGAAGCAGGACAAGGTGGTTTTGGGGTGGTTTTGTCCTTTTTGGGGGGTGTTTTGGGGCTCTGACCCTGTATCCCATAGGAGAAGCAGGATAGGGTGGTTTTGGGGTGTTTTGGGGCTGTTTTGGGGTGGTTTTGACTGTTTTGGGCTGTTTGGAGGCTGTGACCCTGTATCCAATAGCAGAAGCAGGACAAGGGGGTTTTGGGCTGGTTTTGGGGTCGTTTTGGGTTGGTTTTGGCCTGTTTTGGGCTGTTTGGAGGCTGTGACCCTGTATCCCATAGCAGAAGCAGGACAAGGTGTTTTTGGGGTGGGTTTTGGGGTGTTTTGGGTTTCTTTTGGCTTGTTTTGGGACTGTTTGGGTGTCTGACCCTGTATCCCATAGCAGAAGCAGGACAAGGGGGTTTTGGGCTGGTTTTGGGGTCGTTTTGGGTTGGTTTTGGCCTGTTTTGGGTCTGTTTTGAGGCTCTGACCCTGTATCCCACAGGAGAAGCAGGACAAGGTCATTTTGGGATGTTTTTTGGGTTTTGGGGAGCTGGTTTAGGGGTGTTTTGTCCTGTTTTAGGTCTGTTTTGGGGCTCCTGTATCCCAAAGGAGAAGTAGGACAAGGTGGTTTTGTGGTGTTTTGGGGCTGTTTTGGGGGTTTTGGAGTGTTTTTGTCCTGTTTTGCAGCTCTGACCCTGTATCCCACAAGAGAAGGAGTACAAGGTGGTTTTGGGTCTGTTTTGGTGGCTTTGGGTTGTTTTTACCCATTTTTGGGGCTATTTTTGGCCTCTTACCCTGTATCCCAGAGGAAAAGCAGGACAAGGTTGTTTTGGGGTGTTTGGGGTCTGTTTTGAGGTTTTTTGACTGTTTTTGGCCTTTTTGGGGGCTGTTTTGGGACTCTGACCCTGTATCCCAAAGGAGAATCAGGAGAAGGTGATTTTGGGGTGTTTTAGGGTGGTTTGGGGGTGGTTTTGAATGGTTTTGGGTTGTTTTTGTCCTGTTTTAAGGCTGTTTTGGGGTTCTGACCCTGTGTCCCATAGGAGAAGCAGGACAATGAGGCCTTGGCAAGGTTTTTGGGATGTTTTGGGGCTGTTTTGAGTCAGTTTTGAGGTTCTGACCCTGTATCCCACAGGAGAAGCAGGACAAGGTGGTTTTGGTGTGGTTTTGTCCTGCTTTTGGCTTTTTGGGGGGGTCTGTTTGGGGGCTCTGACCCTCTATCCCATAGGAGAAGCAGCACAAGGTGGTTTTGGGGTGTGGTTTGGGGGTGGATTTGTGTGTTTTGGGGTGCTTTTGTCCTGTTTTGCAGCTTTTTTGGGGCTCTGACCCTTTATCCCACAGGAGAAGCAGGACAAAGCTGTTTTTGGGGTGATTTTGGCTTGTTTTGGGGTTTCTTTGGGTGTTTTGGCCTGTTTTGGGTCTGTTTTGAGGCTCTGACCCTGTATGCCCCAGGAGAAGCAGCACAAGGTGGTTTTGGGGTGTGGTTTGTGGGTGGTTTTGGGGTGGTTTTGTCCTGTTTTGGGGCTTTTTTGGAGCTCTGACCCTGTAAACCACAGGAGAAGCAGGCCAAAGTTGTTTATGGGGTGGTTTTGGCTTGTTTTGGGGTTTGCTTTGGGTGTTTTGGCCTGGTTTTGTCCTGTTTTGGGGCTCTGACCCTGTATCCCACAGGAGAAGACGGACAAAATGATTTTGTGGTGGTTTCGGGCCTGTTTGGGGGGTTTTTGAATGGTTTTGTCCTGTTTTGGGGCTGTTTTAGAGCTTTGACCCTGTATCCCACAGGAGACGCAGGAGAAGGTGATTTTGGGGTGGTTTTAGAGTGGTTTAGGGGTGGTTTTGAATGGTTTTGGGTTGATTTTGTCCATTTTTAAGGCTGTTTCGGGGTTCTGACACTGTATCCCATAGCAGAAGCTGGAGAAGGTTGTTTTGGGGTGTTTTGGGTTGTTTTTGGCCTGTTTTGGGGGTCTGATCCTGTATCCCACAGGAGAAGCAGGACCAGGTAGTTTTGGGGTGGTTTCTGGCTGTTTTGGGGGTTTCTGACTGTTTTTGGCCTGTTTTGGGGCTGTTTGGGCACTCTAACCCTGTATCCCCAAGCAGAAGCTGGAGAAGGTGGTTTTGGGCTGGTTTTGGGGTCTTTTGGGTTTGTTTTGTCCTGTTTTTGGCCTGTTTTCGGGCTCTGACCCTGTATCCCACAGGAGAAGCAGGACAAGGTGGTTTTGGGGTGGTTTTGGGGGTTTTGGAATGTTTTTTCTTTTTTGGTGCTGCTTTGTGGCTCTGACCCCATATCCCACAGGAGAATCAGGACAACGTGGTTCTGGGGCGTTTTGGGGCTGTTTTGGCGGTTTTTTACTCTTTTTGGCCTGTTTTGCATCTGTTTTGAGGCTCTGACCCTGTATCCCACAGGTGAAGCAGAAGGTGATTTGGGGGGGGGGGTGTGTTAGGGTGGTTTGGGGGTGGTTTTGAATGGTTTTGGGTCGTTTTTGTCCTGTTTTTGGGTTCTGATTTTGTGTGCCATAGGAGAAGCAGGACAAGGTGGCTTTGGGGTGGTTTTGGGGGTGTTTTGGGTTGGTTTTGGGGCTCTGACCCAGTATCCCACAGGAGAAGCAGGACAAAGTGCTTTTGGGGTGCTTTTGACTGTTTTTGACTTGTTTTGGGTCTGTTTCGGGGCTCTGACCCTGTATCCCACAGGAGAAGTAGGACAAGGTGGTTTTTGGGTGGTTTTCTGGGTGTTTTTTTTCTGTTTTGGTCCTCTGACCTGGTATCCCATAGGAGAAGCAGGACAAGGTGGTTTTGAGGTGTTTTGGGGCTATTTTGGGGGTCTTGGAGAGTTTTTGTCCTTTTTTGAAGCTGTTTTGGGGCTCTGACACTGTATCCCACAATAGAAGCAGGACAAGGTTGTTTTGGGCTGTTTTTTATGGTGTTTGGGGTTGTTTTGGGTCAGTTTTGGGGCTCTGACCCTTTATTGCTCAGGACAAGCGGAGAAGGTGATTTTGGGGTTATTTTGTTGTGGTTTTAGGTTGGTTTGGGGGTGGTTTTGAATGGTTTTGGGTGTTTTTCGTCTTGTTTTAGGGCTGTTTTGGGGTTCTGACCCTGTGTCCCATAGGAAAGCAAGAAAAGGTGGCCTTGGGGTGGTTTTGGGGA